>NC_091284.1:77277735-77599679 GCF_032444005.1 Ranitomeya imitator
TCCTAAAGGAAAACAAGATATGCTTCAGATGCTGCGCGACTACCTCACACTTCGCCAAGAACTGTGAAACCAGTGTGAAATGCGCAGAATGCAGTAGTGTGGAGCACAACACGGCTTTACACCCTGGACCACCCTCAGGGGTATCGTCACGAGTAGAAGAGTCTGCCGAAAAACAGACGGACACTGACATTGACACCCCAGTGGTCACTTCTCAGTGTACAGAGATCTGCAAGGAATTTGTAGCAGGGAGATCCTGCTCGAAGATCTGTCTTGTCAGAGTATTCCCAGTGAGCCAACGGGATAAGGCAATCAAGGTATATGCAATATTGGACGATCAGAGCAACAGGTCTCTAGCTAAGTCCTTTTTCTTCAACACCTTCAACATTGCTGGTCCCGGCTCTCCGTACTCCTTGAAGACATGTGCAGGTACTGTCGAGATGGCGGGGAGAAAGGCGACCGGATTCAAAGTAGAGTCTATAGACGGTCAAACCTGCTTATCCTTGCCATCAATACTGGAGTGCAATCAAATTCCCGACAACAGGTCAGAGATACCTACACCAGAGGTAGCAGCTCATCATACCCACTTGAAATGTATAGCTCACCTGATACCGGAGCTTGACCAAGGAGCTCCTATCGTCTTACTCCTCGGAAGAGACATTTTACAGGTCCACAAGGCTAGAGGACAGATCAACGGCCCACAAAACGCCCCATATGCTCAGAGACTTGACCTAGGATGGGTCATTGTGGGAGACGTCTGTTTGGGTGGAGCACACAGGCAGACATCAGTCAACAGCATGCTCACCAATACCCTCGAGAATAGACGCCCGTCTCTCTTCCAGCCATGCGAGAGCAGTTTCCTGATTAAAGAATTGCCACACAACACCCTTCCACCTTGTCCGTTAGCTGATCCTTCCTGTGAAGACCATGCATGCGATGGTGAGGAAGATCATATAGGGTGCACAGTTTTCCACAGGACAAGAGAAGACAACCAGGTAGCAACGTCCATAGAGGACAGACTGTTCTTGGACATCATGGAGCGGGAGATAGTAAGAGATGAATCAAAGAGTTGGGTCGCACCTTTACCATTCAAACCACAGAGGCAACGCTTACCCAACAACAGAGAACTTGTGTACAGTCGATTTGTCTCCCTTACACGCAAACTGCAGAAGTCACCAGAGACAAATGAACACTTCTTTACCTTCATGGAGAGAATATTCCAGAGTGGCCACGCGGAAATTGCACCTGTACTTCAAGATTCCGAGGAATGTTGGTACTTACCTATTTTCGGCGTGTATCATCCGAAGAAACCTGGTCAGATAAGAGTGGTATTTGACTCAAGTGCCAGATACGAAGGTGTTTCTTTAAACGACGTCTTTCTATCTTGTCCAGACCTCAACAACAGACTTTTGGGAGTACTTCTTCGTTTCCGCAAAGATGCAGTAGCATTTATGGCCGACATACAACAGATGTTTCACTGCTTCCTTGTTAAAGAAGAACACAGAAACTACTTGAGGTTTTTCTGGTACCGCGATAATGACCCCTACAAGGACATCGTGGAATATCGTATGGAGGTACACATCTTCGGGAACAGCCCTTCCCCTGCTGTCGCTATCTATGGGCTTAGACATTCAGCCAGAGAGGGTGAAGCAAAGTACGGATCGGATGTAAGATCTTTTGTGGAAAAGGATTTCTACGTAGATGACTGCCTGAAATCCACACCCACAGATGAGTCGGCAGTCAGTCTCCTGAAAAGGGCGCAAGAAATGCTCGCTTCATCCAATTTGAGGTTGCACAAAATTGCTTCCAACAGCCAAAAACTAATGGCAGCCTTTCCCTCTCAAGATTACTCAACCGATTTAAAAGACTTGGATTTAAGCACGGACTCCCTCCCTATGCAGCGGAGCCTGGGTTTACTTTGGGATTTGAAAAGGAATGCATTCACCTTCCAGATCAGCGAAGAAGAGAAACCTTTCACGCGTAGAGGCGTCCTGTCCGTTGTGAACAGCTTGTACGATCCTCTGGGATTTGTAACTCCTGTAACTATCCAAGGTAAAATGATGTTGAGAGACTTCACCCAAGAGACGTCCGATTGGGATGATCCGCTTCCCAGTGAGAAAAGAGACTTGTGGGTAAGATGGAAGAACTCGTTAGAAACCCTGTCAAGTCTCTACGTTGCACGACCATATGCTTCTGTGCCATCAACAGAAATCAAGATGCAAAGGCTTTGTATCTTCTGCGATGCCTCAACCAAAGCAATTGCAGCAGTGGCGTATTTGAAAACTATTGACATCAATGAACAATGCCACGTGGGGCTTGTTATGAGCCGGACAAAATTGGCCCCACTCCGTGAACACACAGTACCCAGACTGGAACTCTGTGCAGCTGTGTTAGCAGTAGAGTTAGCTGAGCTTATCTCGACAGAAATGGACCTAGAGGTCAAAGAAATCGAGTTCTACACCGACAGCAAGGTAGTGTTGGGGTACATTTGCAATGAAACTCATCGTTTCTATGTCTATGTCAGCAATCGGGTGCTAAGGATCAGGAGATCCACCGACCCTAAACAGTGGCACTATGTGTCCACACACCACAATCCTGCGGACCACGCAACCAGATCCGTTGAAGCTAGACCATTGACTTCACTTTCTAGTGACTCTGAGGATCCGACCATTCTCACTCCTGCCATGTTACTTACTCAGAAAGCCAGCGTTCTCAGCGCTCCACCTGGAGAATTTAGCAACAAGGACCTCTACAGACGACAATGGAGACAAGTCCAAAGTCTCTCCAATACCTTCTGGGACAGATGGAAGAAGCAGTACCTCTCTACCTTACAACCCAGGAAGAAGTGGCAGACCGACAAACCAAACATCAAAACCGGTGATGTCGTTCTCATGAAAGACAGCCAGTCTCACCGTAATGAGTGGCCACTAGGCCTCATCACTAAGATACTCCCAAGCAAAGATGGGAAGGTGCGTAAGGTCGAGGTCAAAGTAGGCAAGTCCGGGTAGAGTAAACTATTCCTCAGACCAGTTGCGGAACTTGTCTTACTGTTTTCACCAAAAGAACCTGTGGGTGGCATCGGTTGATGCCAAGCGGGGAGTGTTCTGCCCATTCTAGCGAAGGTCAGGTTTCGTATCTAGCTTTAAAAAGATTTAATACCATAGTTTTGGTTTTGCTGTGTTATAGCACCACCCAGTGGTGGTTAAATTTATTACCTGTGTTTTTCAGTAATTATTAGAGTGTTGCATTCTGGGATTCACCAAGGTATCATGGGAAGGGGAAACTCCATTTTCTCTCTGTGTATTTCCCTGGACACACGTGTTAATCTGCTGTGTTGAACTACCTCACTTACTTGTCATTCCGGTTAAGATTATCCGGTAAGACCATTATCCCTGTTCTTGCTATGTAATGTTGTACAGAGTGTGATTAACTGTATAGCAGCTAGTACACAGGAAATGTGATTTTTGGTTACCTGCTGTATGTAGTTATTATAGAAGTTGCATCATCCTGTATGCTTTCCCTGTTAGTTGCAGTCATGTTATTATTTGCCCAATACTTATACAAATCATTTGTATTCTTATAGTTTTACCGCGCTCATGTTTACCAATAAACAAGTTAGACTACAGAGAACAGTCTGCTTATTTGGGAGACAGAAGTGGTTTATGCCGTATGTCGGATCACACACCGTATCAACGTGTATGAAGACAGAACAGGCCCAGGGATTTCAACAAGATTTCCAAGAAATCAAAAGACGCATTGAAGACCAGCCAGGTGGTGGTGAATAATGGGCTGGAGAGGTGAGTATAAGAATTTTTTAAAATTAAATTTTCTCTTGATGGCCCTTTATGGTTCATAGAAATAGTGACTAGCAGCTACCATTCTAGTGAAGGACACTTTTTAATGAATAAACTTATGGTTTATTTCTAGTTAATTATAACTTTGTATTCTAAACTTTGCTTCTAAGACTGTCATACTGTCATCGGGGTGTACTCATTTTTGTAATATGGTCTTGAATGAATTGGCTAGGAAAGTTATCTTTTTGGGTATTCAAAATAAGAAGTCTTGTTTGCAATCAATCAAGCAATATATACAAATATATATTCATTAGTGATGAGCGAATATACTCATTACTTGAGATTTCTTAAGCATGCTCGGGGGTCCTCCGAGTATTTTTTAGTGCTCAGAAATTTAGTTTTTCTTGCCGCAGCTGAATGATTTACATCTGTTAGCCAGCATAAGTGCATGTGGGGGTTGCTCGGTTGCTAGGGAAATCTTGAATAACGAGTATATTCGCTCATCACTAATATTTATATATATGTGTATATACCATATATACTCGAGTATAAGCCGACCCGAGTATAAGCCAACCACCCTAATTTTGCCACAAAAAACTGGGAAAACTTATTGACTCGAGAATAAGCCTAGGGTGGAAAATGGAGCAGCTACCGGTGAATTTCAAAAATAAAAATAGATACCATTGTAGATTGTGAGCCCTCGAGGGCAGGGTCCTCATTCCTCCTGTACCAGTTATGACTTGTATTGTTTAAGATTATTGTACTTGTTTTCATTATGTATACCCCTCCTCACATGTAAAGCGCCATGGAATAAATGGCGCTATAACAATAAATAATAATAATAATAATACCAATAAAAGTAAAATTAATTTAGACATCAGTAGGTTAAGTGTTTTTGAATATCCATATTGAATCAGGAGCCCCATATAATGCTCCATACAGTTCATTATTGCCTCATAGATGCTCCATATAAAGCTGTGCCCCACATACAATGCTCTGCACCGTTCATTATTGCCCCATAGCTGTGCCATATAGTGCTCTGCACCATTCATTCTTGCCCCATAGCTGTGCCATATAGTGCTCTGCACCATTCATTCTTGCCCCATAGCTGTGCCATATAGTGCTCTGCACCGTTCATTATTGCCCCATAGCTGTGCCATATAGTGCTCTGCACCGTTCATTATTGCCCCATAGCTGTGCCATATAGTGCTCTGCACCGTTCATTATTGCCCCATAGCTGTGCCATATAGTGCTCTGCACCGTTCATTATTGCCGCATAGCTGTGCCATATAGTGCTCTGCACCGTTCATTATTGCCCCATAGCTGTCCCATATAGTGCTCTGCACCGTTCATTATTGCCCCATAACTGTGCCATATAGTGCTCTGCACCGTTCATTATTGGCCCATAACTGTGCCATATAGTGCTCTGCACCGTTCATTATTGCCCCATAGCTGTGCCATATAGTGCTCTGCACCATTCATTCTTGCCCCATAGCTGTGCCATATAGTGCTCTGCACCGTTCATTATTGCCCCATAGCTGTGCCATATAGTGCTCTGCACCGTTCATTATTGCCCCATAGCTGTGCCATATAGTGCTCTGCACCGTTCATTATTGCCCCATAGCTGTGCCATATAGTGCTCTGCACTGTTCATTATTGCCCCATAGCTGTGCCATATAGTGCTCTGCACCGTTCATTATTGCCCCATAGCTGTGCCATATAGTGCTCTGCACCGTTCATTATTGCCCCATAACTGTGCCATATAGTGCTCTGCACCGTTCATTATTGCTCCATAACTGTGCCATATAGTGCTCTGCACCGTTCATTATTGCCCCATAGCTGCGCCATATAGTGCTCTGCACCGTTCATTCTTGCTCCATAGCTGTGCCATATAGTGCTCTGCACTGTTCATTATTGCCCCATAGCTCTGCCATATAGTGCTCTGCACCGTTCATTATTGCCCCATAGCTGCCATATAATGCTCTGCACCGTTCATTATTGCCCCATAGCTGTGCCATATAGTGCTCAGCACCGTTCATTATTGCGCCATAGCTGTGCCATATAGTAACATAGTAACATAGTTAGTAAGGCCGAAAAAAGACATTTGTCCATCCAGTTCAGCCTATATTCCATCATAATAAATACCCAGATCTACGTCCTTCTACAGAACCTAATAATTGTATGATACAATATTGTTCTGCTCCAGGAAGACATCCAGGCCTCTCTTGAACCCCTCGACTGAGTTTGCCATCACCACCTCCTCAGGCAAGCAATTCCAGATTCTCACTGCCCTAACAGTAAAGAATCCTCTTCTATGTTGGTGGAAAAACCTTCTCTCCTCCAGACGCAAAGAATGCCCCCTTGTGCCCGTCACCTTCCTTGGTATAAACAGATCCTCAGCGAGATATTTGTATTGTCCCCTTATGTACTTATACATGGTTATTAGATCGCCCCTCAGTCGTCTTTTTTCTAGACTAAATAATCCTAATTTCGCTAATCTATCTGGGTATTGTAGTTCTCCCATCCCCTTTATTCATTTTGTTGCCCTCCTTTGTACTCTCTCTAGTTAGTGCTCTGCACCGTTCATTCTTGCCCAATAACTGTGCCATTTAGTGCTCTGCACCGTTCATTATTGCCCCATAGCTGTGCCATATAGTGCTCTGCACCGTTCATTATTGCCCCATAGCTGTGCCATATAGTGCTCTGCACCGTTCATTATTGCCCCATAGCTGTGCCATATAGTGCTCTGCACCATTCATATTTCCCCATAGCTGTGCCACATAGTGCTCTGCACCGTTCATTATTGCCCCATAGCTGTGCCATATAGTGCTCTGCACCGTTCATTCTTGCCCCATAGCTGTGCTGCCATATAGTGCTCTGCACTGTTCATTATTGCCCCATAGCTGTGCCATATAGTGCCCTGCACCGTTCATTATTGCCCCATTGATATACCATAGAAAGCTCTGCCATTGCTGCTGCTGCTGCAATAAAAAAAAAAAAGCCATACTCCCCTTTCTTGCTTGCAGCTCCCGGCGCCGCTCCATCTTCCCGACGTCTCTCCGCACTGACTGATCAGGCAGAGGGTGCCGCGCACACTATATGCGTCATCACGCCCTCTGACCTGCACAATCAGAGCAGAGAGATGCCGGGAAGATGGAGCGGCGCCCGGAGTGTGGAACGCAGACAGGTGAATATGAAATACTTACCTGCTCCCGGCGTCCCGCTCCTTCTCCCGGACAGCTGGTCTTTGGTGCCGCAGCCTCTTCCTCTATCAGCGGTCACCGTTACAGCTGATTAGAGAAATGAATATGCGGCTCCACCCCTATGGGAGTGGAGTCCATATTCATTTCTCTAATGAGCGGTCCCACATGACCGCTGAAGAGGGGAAGAGCTGCAGCACCCAAAGACCGTGGGACGGCAGGGGGAGCGCCAGGAGCGCCGGGACTAGGTAAGTATGCCTCAGCGCCCTCTCCCCCTCACCCGCCGACCCTGCCACCCACCGTGACTCGATTATAAGCCGAAAGGGGCACTTTCAGCCCAAAAATTTGGGCTGAAAATCTCGGCTTATACTTGAGTATATACGGTATATATATGTATATACAGTATATATATAATGTGTTCTTTGCAGATTCTGCATCTTATGAACAAATTTAATGCAAACACTATCTTTTCAATTTGAAGTCAGAGTTCTATCCAAGAAAGCAAGATTCTTTGACTTCAGACCCATGTACTTGAGAGGTCAGCAGTCACGCAATGAATGTAGAAAATTATTTAGAATTGAGAGTCCTCAGTGGTTGATACCTTTTAACCCCTTCCCGACCCATGACGCCACGTAGGCGTCATGAAAGTCGGTGCCAATCCGACCCATGACGCCTATGTGGCGTCATGGAAAGATCGCGTCCCTGCAGATCGGGTAAAAGGGTTAACTCCCATTTCACCCGATCTGCAGGGACAGGGGGAGTGGTAGTTTAGCCCAGGGGGGGTGGCTTCACCCCCTCGTGGCTACGATCGCTCTGATTGGCTGTTGAAAGTGAAACTGCCAATCAGAGTGATTTGTAATATTTCACCTATTATAACGGGTGAAATATTACAATCCAGCCAAATACTAATGTGCCCCCACCCCACCGATCCTCCCCCCCAGCCCCCTCGATCTGGCCGGTACACTGCTCCGGCTCCCCTCCATCCAGTGCTCCGCTCCCCCCCGTGCTCTTGTCCGCTCCCCCCGTGCTCCAATCACCCCCCCGTGCTCCAATCACCCCCCCTGCATTCCGATCCACCCCCCCGTGCTCCGTTCCACCCCCCCGTGCTCCGTTACAGCCCCCCCGTGCTCCGTTCCACGCCCCCCCGTGCTCCGTTCCACGCCTGCTGCGCTCCGATTCCCCCCCCTGTGCTCCAATCCCCCCCCCACGTGGTCCCCCCCACCCCATCATACTTACCGATCCTGCCGGGGTCCCGTCCGTCTTCTCCCCGGGTGCCGCCATCTTCCAAAATGGCGGGCGCATGCGCAGTGCGCCCGCCGAATCTGCCGGCCGGCAGATTCGTTCCAAAGTGCATTTTGATCACTGAGATAGATTATATCTCAGTGATAAAAATAAAAAAAATAATACATGACCCCCCCCCCCTTTGTCACCCCCATAGGTAGGGACAATAAAAAAATAAAGAAATGTTTTTTTTCCACTAATGTTAGAATAGGGTTAGGGTTAGGGGTAGGGGTAGGGTTAGGGTTAGGGGTAGGGGTAGGTTTAGGGGTAGGGTTAGGGGTAGGGCTAGGGTTAGGGCTAGATTTAGGGTTAGGGTTAGGGGTAGGGTTAGGGTTAGGGTTAGGGGTAGGGTTAGGGCTAGGGTTAGGGTTTCGGTATGTGCACACGTATTCTGGTCCTCTGCGGATTTTTCCGCTGCGGATTTGATAAATCCGCAGTGCTAAACCGCTGCGGATTTATGGCGGATTTACCACGTTTTTTTCTGCGCATTTCACTGCGGTTTTACAATTGCGATTTTCTATTTGAACAGTTGTAAAACCGCTGCGGAATCCGCACAAAGAAGTGACATGCTACGGAATGTAAACCGCTGCGTTTCCGTGCAGTTTTTCCGCAGCATGTATACAGCGATTTTTGTTTCCCATAGGTCTACATTGAACTGTAAACTCATGGGAAACTGCTGCGGATCTGCAGCGTTTTCCGCAGTGTGCACATACCTTTAGAATTAGGCTATGTGCACACGGTGCGGATTTGGCTGCGGATTGGCCGCTGCAGATTCGCAGCAGTAAGCAGTATTCCATCAGGTTTACAGTACCATGTAAACATATGAAAAACCAAATCCGCTGTGCCCATGGTGCAGAAAATACCGCGCGGAAACACTGCGTTGTATTTTCCGCAGCATGTCAATTCTTTTTGCGGATTCCGCGGCGTTTTACACCTGTTCCTCAATAGGAATCCGCAGGTGAAATCCGCACGAAAAACACTGGAAATCCGCGGAAAATCCGCAGGTAAAACGCAGTGCCTTTTACCCGCGGATTTTTCAAAAATGGTGCGGAAATATCTCACACGAATCCGCAACGTGGGCACATAGCCTTAGGGTTAGGGTTGGAATTAGGGTTGTGGCTAGGGTTGTGATTAGGGTTATGGCTACAGTTGGGATTAGGGTTAGGGGTGTGTTGGGGTTAGTGTTGGAGGTAGAATTGAGGGGTTAACACTGTTTAGGCACATCAGGGGTCTCCAAACGCAACATGGCGCCACCATTGATTCCAGCCAATCTCGTATTCAAAAAGTCAAATGGTGCTCCCTCACTTCCGAGCCCTGACATGTGCCCAAACAGTGGTTTACCCCCACATATGGGGTATCAGTGTACTCAGGATAAACTGCGCAACAATTACTGGGGTCCAATTTCTCCTGTTACCCTTGTGAATCTAAAAAAATGCTTGCTAAAACATCATTTTTGAGGAAAGAAAAATGATTTTTTATTTTCACGGCTCTGCATTATAAACTTCTATGAAGCACTTGGGGGTTCAAAGTGCTCACCACACATCTAGATAAGTTCCTTTCGGGGTCTAGTTTCCAAAATGGGGTCACTTGTGGGGGGTTTCTACTGTTTAGGCACATCAGGGGCTCTGCAAACGCAACGTGACGCCCGCAGAGCATTCCACAAAGTCTGCATTTCAAAACGTCACTACTTCACTTCCGAGCCCCAACGTGTGCCCAAACAGTGGTTTACCCCCACATATGGGGTATCACCGTACTCAGGAGAAACTGGACAACAACTATTGGGGTCAAATTTCTCCTGTTACCCTTGGGAAAATAAAAAATTGCAGGCTAAAAGATCATTTTTGAGAAAATATTTTTTATTTTTTATTTTCATGGCTCTGCGTTATAAACTTCTGTGAAGCACTTGGGGGTTCAAAGTCCTCACCACACATCTAGATTAGTTCCTTTGGGGGTCTAGTTTCCAAAATGGGGTCATTTCTGGGGGATCTCCAATGTTTAGGCACACAGGGGCTCTCCAAACGTGACATGGTGTCCGCTAATGAATGGAGCTAATTTTCCATTTAAAAAGCCAAATGGCGTGCCATCCCTTCCGAGCCCTGCCGTGCGCCCAAACAGTGGTTTACCCCCACATATGGGGTATCAGCGTACTCAGGACAAACTGGACAACAATATTTGGGGTCCAATTTCTCCTATTATCCTTGGCAAAATAGGAAATTCCAGGCTAAAAATCATTTTTGAGGAAAGAAAAATTATTTTTTATTTTCATGGCTCTGCGTTATAAACTTCTGTGAAGCACCTGGGGGTTTAAAGGGCTCAATATGCATCTAGATAAGTTCCTTGGGGGGTCTAGTTTCCAAAATGGGGTCACTTGTGGGGGTGCTCCAATGTTTAGGCACACAGGGGCTCTCCAAACGCGACATGGTGTCCGCTAACAATTGGAGCTAATTTTCCATTCAAAAAGTCAAATGGCGCGCCTTCCCTTCCGAGCCCTGCCGAGTGCCCAAACAGTGGTTTACCCCCACATATGAGGTATCGGCGTACTCGGGAGAAATTGCCCAACAAATTTTATGATCCATTTTATTCTACTGCCCATGTGAAAATGAAAAAATTGAGGCGAAAAGAA
Organism: Ranitomeya imitator; assembly: GCF_032444005.1. Taxonomy (NCBI): domain Eukaryota; kingdom Metazoa; phylum Chordata; class Amphibia; order Anura; family Dendrobatidae; genus Ranitomeya; species Ranitomeya imitator. Next base: position 77,288,631 of record NC_091284.1, read on the forward strand.
TTTTTTTGTGAAAAAAAAGTACTTTTTCATTTTTACAGATCAATTTGTGAAGCACCTGAGGGTTTAAAGTGCTCTTTAGGCATCTAAATAAGTTCCTTGGGGGGGTCTAGTTTCCAAAATGGGGTCACTTGTGGGGGAGCGCCAATGTTTAGGCACACAGGAGCTATCCAAACGCGACATGGTGTCCGCTAACGATGGAAATAATTTTTCATTCAAAAAGTCAAATGGCGCTTCTTCCCTTCCGAGCCTTACCATGTGCCCAAACAGTGGTTTACCCCCACATATGAGGTATCGGCGTACTCAGGAGAAATTGCCCAACACATTTTAGGATCCATTTTATCCTGTTGCCCATGTGAAAATGAAAAAATTGAGGCTAAAATAATTTTTTTGTGAAAAAAAAGTACTTTTTCATTTTTACGGATCAATTTGTGAAGCACCTGGGGATTCAAAGTGCTCACTATGCATCTAGATAAGTTCCTTGGGGCGTCTAGTTTCCAAAATGGGGTCACTTGTGGGGGAGCTCCAATTTTTAGGCACACGGGTGCTCTCCAAACGTGACATGGTGTCCGCTAAAGAGTGGAGCCAATTTTTGATTCAAAAAGTCAAATGGCGCTCCTTCCCTTCCAAGCCCGGCCGTGCGCCCAAACAGTGGTTTACCCCCACATATGAGGTATCAGCGTACTCAGGACAAATTGGACAACAACTTTCGTGGTTCAGTTTCTCCTTTTACCATTGGGAAAATAAAAAAATTGTTGCTAAAAGATAATTTTTGTGACTAAAAAGTTAAATGTTCATTTTTTCCTTCCATGTTGCTTCTGCTGCTGTGAAGCACCTGAAGGGTTAATAAACTTCTTGAATGTGGTTTTGAGTACCTTGAGGGGTGCAGTTTTTAGAATGGTGTCACTTTTGGGTATTTTCAGCCATATAGACCCCTCAAACTGACTTCAAATGTGAGGTGGTCCCTAAAAAAAATGGTTTTGTAAATTTCGTTGTAAAAATGACAAATCGCTGGTCAAATTTTAACCCTTATAACTTCCTAACAAAAAAAAATTTTGTTTCCAAAATTGTGCTGATGTAAAGTAAACATGTGGGAAATGTTATTTATTAACTATTTTGTGTCACATATCTCTCTGGTTTAACAGAATAAAAATTCAAAATGTGAAAATTGCGAAATTTTCAAAATTTTCGCCAAATTTCCGTTTTTATCACAAATAAACGCAGAATTTATTGACCTAAATTTACCACTAACATGAAGCCCAATATGTCACGAAAAAACAATCTCAGAACCGCTAAGATCCATTGAAGCGTTCCTGAGTTATTACCTCATAAAGGGACACTGGTCAGAATTGCAAAAAACGGCAAGGTCTTTAAGGTCAAAATAGGCTGGGTCATGAAGGGGTTAATGGCTAACTGAAAAGATGGTAACAAATTGCAAGATTTCGAGACTACACTGGTCGCTTCATCAGGCAAAGACTAAAGCAAATTCTGAAGAATCACATATTTATACACAACATAGCACATAACTGTCATTATGGGAGAGTGATAAGTGATAAACAGTTGTGTCCATAAATATTGGAAAGTTCCCAGATTAGGAGTGAATGTTTTGTTGTCCTCTGATTGGGGTCTGGTTCTCTTATGATGACCCCACATGGTCTGAAGTGCAAACTCCTTAATTGATGTAAAAAGACATACCGTATTTTTTGGACTAAAAGACGCACTTTTTCCCCCCAAAAAAAGGGGGGAAAATGGGGGGTGCGTCTAATAGTCGCAATGCAGGCTTACAGGTGGCAGAGGTGCGGTGGCAGAGGTCCGGTGGCAGAGGTGCGGTTGCGGGGGTGTGGCGGCAGAGGAGGCGCAGTAAGCGGGGTCCCTTTCCCCGGTATGGTGATGCAGCAGGCCCGGTATGCAGCAGAGCCGGGTGAATCCTCTTGTTATCGGTGGTGGCGGCCATTTTCCGGAGGCCACGCGTGCGCAGATGGAGCGCTCTGCTTCCCGGGGCTTCAGGAAAATGGCCGCCGCGATCTCCATCTGCGCACACGCGGCCTCCCGCGGCCATTTTCCTGAAGCCCCGGGAGCAGAGCGCTTCATCTGCACACGCGCGGCCTCAGGAAGATGGCCGCGCCCACCGATAACAAGAGGATTCACCCGGCTCTGCTGCATACCGGGCCTGCTGCATCACCATACCGGGGAAAGGGACCCCGCTTCCTGTGCCTCCTCTGCTGCCACACCCCCGCCACCGCACCTCTGCCACCGGACCTCTGCCACCGCACCTCTGCCACCTAGGTAAGCCTGCATGGTACGCCAGGGACCCCTCTCACGCCATACCTCTCACTGCACCTCCTGATCCCAGCACCTCCTGATCCCAGCACCTCCTGATCCCAGCACCTTCGCATCCCAGCACCTCCTGATCCCAGCACCTTCTCATCCCAGCACCTTCTCATCCCAGCACCTTCTCATCCCAGCACCTCCTCATCCCAGCATCACCCCACCTTGCCTCCTGTGACCCTGCTCTGCCACCGCCATAAGATACTGTAAATTCGGACAATAAGACGGACCCCCATGTTATAAAAAATATTTTTTTCTGCAATTTTCACCCCAAATTTGGGGTGCGTCTTATGGTCCGGTGCATCTTATAGTCCGAAAAATACGGTAAATCCACGTGACACAATTCCTCTTCAATGATGTAGACATCCTAGACTTTTTTAGGAGTGATCCGCACGGCATTAAAAGCACAATAAGGTTAATAAATGAGAGTATTGCTCTGAGGTAATTTTGGTAGGAATTTTCCCACCGAATCCAAGGGCAGGTTGGTTGCTGGACAGCAGCATACATTAATTGGCTCAAAGTCTTGACATACGCCCATGCAATCACTGGGGGTTAAATAATTTTCTAGCCACTGATAACACATCATTGAGTGAACATTTTCAAGTAATCATTACTAAAATGTTTAAAATCTGATAGGAATGGCTGGGATCTGTAGCTTGGAGAAAGTCCCTCTGTTAGTATCATGATCCCCACCCATTGTACCCTCTTTTATTTACTTCTGTTTTCACTGCATCTTTATTAGGAGTCTCTCATAGTAAGTGATTAAAACACTAGGGAGGAAGTAGCGCAAGTAGGGTCTTATCTGTCATACAATTATAGTTTTTAATCAGATTGTGCTAACCTGATTTATGATTTAAAAGGCATTTTTAAATCATTTGTACAGCTGCTGCGGATCCATGGGATACAAAACCGACAAGTATGAAGGCAGGAATAATTTGTGGGTGCCTCCCGTGCTGCTGTGTATGGAAAACGTGAAATCTCAGCGATTTATTCGGACATGTGGTTTTTATTCCACAAATGATTCCTATCTTCGTAGCAAGCAATAAGGCATTATGTTGACCTTTGTGTCTGTAGCTGGACTTTTATCTTAAGTTGTTTTAAAGATTTGAGAGAAATTGGTTATGGTTAGTGTTGAGCATTCCGTTACCGCAAGTATCGGGTATCGGCCGATATTTGCGGTATCGGAATTCCGATACCGAGTTCCGATATTTTTGTGATATCGGGAATCGGTATCGGGATTTAGATTAATGTGTAAAATAAAGAATAAAAATAAAAAATATTGATATACTTACCCTCGGACGGGCCCTGATTGTCACTGCTGCAATCGCCATGTTTTCCTTCCTATGAATGAGCTTGTTAAGTACCTTCGATGACGTCGCGGCTTGTGATTGGTCGCTGAGCGGTCATGTGACCGCTCACGCGACCAATCACAAGCCACGACGTCATCGAAGGTCATTAATGCGCTCATTCTTAGGAAGAAAAGCATGGCGATTGCAGCGGTGACAACCAGGGCCCGTCCGAGGGTAAGTATATCAATATTTTTTATTTTTATTCTTTATTTTACACATTAATATGGATCCCAGGGCCTGAAGGAGAGTTTCCTCTCCTTCAGACCCTGGGAACCATTACGGATACCTTCCGATATTTGTGTCCCATTGACTTGTATTGGTATCGGATATCGGTATCGGCTATATCCGATATTTTTCGGATATCGGCCGATACCATCCGATACCGATACTTTCAAATATCGGACGGTATCACTCAACACTAGTTATGGTTATTATTAGCGATGAGCGGATCGATCCTCAGTAGATCAATTTTGAGTTGAAATTCCTGAAATTTGGTGTTCCATGCAAATTTAGCACTATTCACGTGGATAAAAAACAAACTTGTTTTCCAGACTCCTGAAACATTAAGGAGTGGGCTAGTGATATTTTGCATTGTTTTCCTCTTAATGACCTACATGGTCTATGAGATCTGTTATTAAGAGGATTTTCATACCTTGTGTGGTGGTGGCCAATACCCAGATTATCAGAGATCAGTGAGTACCAGCCAGGCACAGGACTGGCAGATTGTACTTCAGAAGTGGGTTCCATTACCAGAATCACTTAGAACTATACAGGTCATATCTCTGTCTCTATCACTCATGTGTTTTCTAAACAATAAGAAACTTTACAAATTTTGGCAAACTCAAATTTGAATTGAATATGGTAAGCTCAGCTCTAGTTATTACATAAATTTGAAATTGATTGTTAATAAAAGTGGTCATGGCCAAGTTCCTCCTCTTAATTGTAAGTACAGTATGTGATGTTCATTTTACGTATTAAAGGGAACCTGTCACCCCGTTTTTTGAGATTGAGATATAAATACTGTTAAATAGGGCCTGCGCTGTGCGTTACTATAGTGTATGTAGTGTACCCTGATTCCCCACCTATGCTGAGAAATACATTACCAAAGTCGCCGTTTTCGCCTGTCAATCAGGCTGGTCAGGTCGGGTGGGCGTGTTCACAGCGCTGTTTCTTCCTCAGCTTTACGTTGGTGGCGTAGTGGTGTGCGCATGTTGGAGTGACTAATCCACTGTGGGCACATGAAGACACAGCGCGCGATCTGCGCTGTCATCCCTTTCATCGGTGGGGGCGGCCATCTTCCTGGGGCCGCGCGTGCACAGATAGAGTGCTCTGCTGCACGGGGCTTCAGGAAAATGGCCGCGGGATGCCGCGCGTGCGCACAAGAGATCGCGGTGGCCATTTTCCCAAAGCCGAGTTTGCATCTCGGCTTTGGGAAAATGGCCGCCGCGATCTCTTCTGCGCACGCGCGGCATCCCGCGGCCATTTTCCTGAAGCCCCGTGCAGCAGAGCACTCTATCTGCGCACGCGTGGCCCCAGGAAGATGGCCGCCCCCACTGATGAAAGGGATGACAGTGCAGATCGCGCGCTGTGTCTTCACGTGCGCGCAGGGAATTCGGAACTTGGACATGCGCACACCACTACGCCACCAACGGGAAGCTGAGGAAGAAAAGAGCGATGTCACCACGCCCACCCAACCTGACCAGCCTGATTGACAGGCGAAAACGGCGACTTTGGTGATGTATTTCTCAGCATAGGTGGGGAATCAGGGTACACTACATACACTATAGTAACGCACAGCGCAGGCCGTATTTAACAGTATTTATATCTCAATCTCAAAAAACGGGGTGACAGGTTCCCTTTAACACTAAGTCAATAGCAAATAAGTCAAAGCATTATATATGAGAAAGGAAAATATTACAACACATCTGAAACCTTAAAAAAATATTTAATCTAATATGAGACTTTGAGACTAGTTAATACTAAACAAAATATAGAATTTGGAAAAATATTTACCCTTCTATATTGATGTCAAGGGAGAGTTAATACTAAGCAAAATATAGAATTTAGAATAATATTAACCCTTCTATATCAATGTCAAGGGAGAGAAATATTTGGCAATTAAAACTTAAACTCCTCAATCTCTTGTTCTCCCCTTTCTACATTAAAAACATATGAATACTCACACTGGCTTAGAATTCATTATATGAGGATCCAGGAGCTGTTGGTCAAACAAACGTGTATAGCAACCTTTAGGCCATAAACCCATGAAGAAAAACTTGCAAAATGCAATAATCAAAGCAAATTGCTATTGCATTTTTGTGACGAATAAAATTTAGTGGGAAAATGAACAGCATTTTTTCACATGGGAAGATACAGTTTATTTGTTTGATACATTTTACAAGGTTTATACATCTATTTTATAACTCGTCACTATTTACTGTATTGTAATACTTGATGTGTAGGCACAATTATAATTATGAATTATATTATTGCACTGTACTTCTATCGACTGACCCCCATAGACTTCATTACATATAAAACAAATGATACAAAAGTTAGTCTAGGAGGAAAAAAATGATAATTTTGTTAACATTCAACGTGGTAATACAACAATCACTATATCATACGATATTGCTTTAATTTTCAGACTTTATTTTTTTAATCAGCAGGCAAATGTACAAGCTGTTCTCTGGTGTCAATAAAGTTTATTCAGTCATTCTAGAGTGGAAAGATAAAATGAAAAAATCTATTCTTAGTAAATTGAATCCACAGGGGTTTGAGGCTGTTGTTTGTGGGTAAAGTCATTCTGATAATTGTATTATTTCAATGGGTGCTACATTACTCCCCCAGCCTGAATATGTATCATTGTGCATTTATCGTGATACTGTTGAAGAACCCATTTTTCCACCTGTACAAGACTATGAAAATATATATAATGAATTTGCTTCGCAACAAATATTATATACTATATAAACTAAAAAGTGAAACTTTCTATTATGTGAATAAATGTTTGGCACTAGTGACTCTTTTCTGTATTTTTGAAGGAAGCGGTACATGTTCTTAGATTAGCAGGCTTTCATTATAGTGTCAAAAACATATACAGTAGGTAATAACTTCTCTTTTGTATTCCCGTTCAATATGTCAATCCCTACAGTTAGCAAATAATATCAATTTTTACTCATTTTGGCAACTTTTTTCTTTTACAGATGACATGACACCCTGCACATCTAGTGGATTCATATTTTTTTTCATCTTTGCACTTTAAAAGTCTCCAACATGGACATAGAGGGGTTTATTTTTTAAACTTGGTTGCCCACGCCTTTACTGCAGAATAACAGAGCAGTGGGGGGCTGGAAGGGGTCAGGACTAGAGATGAGCAAACCCGAACAGTAAAGTTCGGGTTCTGTACCAAACACCTACTGTTCGGACATGAACCCGACCATTGACTTCTCCCAGAAGTCTGTGTTACTGTTCGAGTTCGGCACCCTGAACATTGGATGTTTCTCACGCTGTCATCTGCATGACACTCACTTATGGCGCCGCTGCGTGAGAACTTTGTCTCTCTGACAGCGTTGGAACCGCAGCTCTCTGACGGGTGGTAAGATCTTATCGTCAATCAGTGGCAGTGTTTGCCGTGCTGCCATGCAGATGAAAGTATGACAAACAATGGATGCTTGGGCCCTCCATTCATCTGAACATCCAGGGGTTTGCCCATGACTAGTCAGGACTAGAGATGAGCTGATCTGCCAGGATTCACATTTACCAAATCCACCACATTTTACCAGTGAAACTGATGTGCTGCAAATTTATTTTCTTAGAATCAAATGTCACTTATTATGCCTGGGGTCTGGAGAGCCCCTAGTTCATAATAAACATAAGATGTAGAATAAATAAAACAACCAATACTCACCTCACTACTCACCTCCACTGTTCGCTGTCCCCCACTGGTCCTTTGTTGTTTTACTGCTACCATACGCTGATCCCAGGGCATTTTCACTCTATGTCTAGTCTTCCAGTTTTGACCAGGTATGTTACGTTCCCGCACATGTCCAGGAATATCCCAGCTTGAAGGCACTTCAAAGGGTTGAAAAAACTGGTAATACAAGCGATAGAAGTGAGGACAATTCGACCCACATGGATAACTAAGGGTAACCCCTTATCTTGGTATGATGTCTATCAAATAGTCCATCTCCTCTGCTCTTTTTTTCAATTGGATGAATATGTGGGTGGGCTGCGCTGCTGGAGTAAATAAATTCTTCAGAAATATAACTACCATAACTGAAAGACAGCTCTGATCGTTTGTGTCTTTTTGATGCTCACTGATCATTGAATTATTCCTTGATTTTACATATGTTGTGTATGTAATTATGTTTTATGACTTGATAAAGGCCTTGCGTGGCCAAAATGTTGAGATTGTTTGTACCAGTATAGATACTTAAAGGAACATGTCTGGTGCCCTGGTTCCTGGATAATTTTTGTGGATCTAATTATTGCTAGACAAGCAGAGAGTATATTTTGTGAGGGGCCTTTCCCCCTTTTGTTTGACATTGGTTTCCTTGCAAGATTTCCATAACCATATTTTCAGTCAGAACTACTCCATTTGTCAATTTTTAATTGCTTTTACTTGCTTGTCAATAAGACCTAATATGCACAAAGAGATCCATACACTGGAATTGAGTGGTTGTACACAGAAGTGATACAGTCATGCCGATGGATTTAGTTATTCTAAACTTTCATCTACTAGAGAATGAGTGGAGAAACAGAAAAAAAAATCTAATTTCCCATGATGACCTTTTACCTCTTGAGAAGTTTGCTGCTTCACATGGTGACATTTTCTGGGGTCACATCAGTTCTCTTTCAGCTTGGATCCTCAAATTAACCTATTAATCAAGTGACAGAGAAATAGATGTAAATGTGGATGAGAATATCCAGGTGTAATTTATCAATGTGGCTTAGTACAAATGTGCAGATGTAGATAGAGCATATAAAACCAGTGTTAAATATTGCACAGATGGCTTTTTGGAGACTCAAATAAATATGCTAGAAAAGGTTGCGAAATAAAAGCAGAACTCAATGAAGATTGAACAGATGAAGCGACAGATCTTCATCTAGTCAGTAATAAAGAAACTATACAATGCAGAGACATTTCATGTTTGTTACAAAATAATCAGGACTCATTCACAGCATTTCTTGCCATGTCGTTCTTTAACCAGAAAGAATTTAACTGCCGAATTGCCATATTTTGAAATATGTGCATGGTTGTCCCTGTCATCCAGATAAGTGTAGTTTTCTCAAATCTCCCTACATAGCATAGCAAGATTGCTTCCATGTATCCTTCTTAAGGCCTGTCCCACACGTCCAGATAATTCCGGTACCGGAAAAATCGGTACCGGAGTTATCCATATCCGTGTGTCAGTGTGCTCACGTGGCACATCAGTGTGGCCCACGTGCAGCAGCCGTGTGCTGTCTGTGTGCTGACTGGGTACCACACGCACCGTGCAGGAGACAGCGCTACAGTAAGCGCTGTCTCCTGCTTTGGGTGCTGAATCCAGAATTCATTCCTTCTTCCCAGCAGCGTTCGCTGGAGAGAAGGAATGAAAAATCATTTTTTTAAATTTTTTTGTTGTTAAAATAAAGTTCCCGGTAATCTCCCCACTTCTACCCCCTGTGCGCCTGCCCGCTGGCATTAAAATACTTACCCAGCTCCCTCGATGCTTCCTCTAAGCGTCGCAGCTCTTCCTGTATGAGCGGTCACGTGGTGACGCACATTACAGTGATGAATATGCGGCTCCACCTCCCATAGGGGTGGAGCCGCTATTCATCACTGTAATAAGCAGCACCACGTGACCGCTCATACAGGAAGAGCTGCGACGCTGAGAGGAAGCATCGAGGGAGCAGGGTAAGTATTTTAATGCCAGCGGGCAGGTGCACAGGAGGTCGGAGGGGGGAGATTACCGGGAAATTTATTTTAACAAAAAAAAATGTTTTTTCATTCCTTCGCTCCAGTGAACGCTGCTGGAGAGAAGAAATGAATGGGGCTTCAGCACCACAAGCTGGGGGGACAGCACTAACTGTAGCGCTGTCTCCTGCATGGCACACGGGCTGCACACGGACAGCATCCGTGTGCGGTACGTGTTTTACACGGACCCATTGACTTTAATGGGTCCGTGTGATTCGTGCGCTCCCACGAACACTGACATGTCTCTGTGTTTTTCAAACGGACACACGGTCCATGAAAACATGCTGACATGTGCAGAGACACATTGATTTTAATGTGTCTACGTGAGTCAGTGTCTCCGGTACGTGAGGAAACTGTCACCTCACCTACCGGAGCCACTGACGTGTGAAACCGGCCTAAAATATAGATGTGTTACTTTACCTCTTTTTTTTTTCATGATTTCCAGTCAGAGGTTGCATGAGATGGCTTAGAAAAAAACATAATTTCGGGAAGTTGTTAATGCTATTTGTGTTTTTACGTGGCAACTCTGTGATTGTTAATAGACATGAGTCGATTGTTCAAAATTCTAATTCTCCAGCCTATAAGAATTTGCCCCAAAAATGTGATTTGTGGCAAATAAACACGCTGTGAATCACTATACTGCAAAGTTTCTGATTGCCTGGGTAATGCATGTCTAACATTCTGAGTTCTACTGGGACTGTATTCAACCTCTTTTGTGTTCTACAATGCAAACACAGTGTAATTACTGTCTAAGTGACCTCAACCTATCTGGCTATGGGAAAATGGATTGTAACTGGTGAAAACCAACACGTATTTGGCTGAAGCCCTGCTCTGTGTAGCACAAATGATAATCGCAGCTTTTTTTCTCCCACGGAGACTACTGAAGCAAGAAAAAAGTAGAAAAAATGTTATTAAAAAAATATAAAAATTCAAATCACCCCCATTTGTCCCATTCAAAATTAAAAAATAAAGGGAAAAAATACACATATTTGGTATTTTCATGTTCAGAATCGCCCGATCTATCAATATATAAAAATAATTAATCTGATCGGTAAATGGCGTAACGAGAAAAATAGTAAAAACGCCAGAATTGGGATTTTTTGGTCGTCGCAACATTGCATTAAAATGCAATAACGGGCGATCAAAGTATTCTATCAACACCAAAGTGGTATCAATAAAAATGTTAGCTCAGCATGCAAAAAATAATCCATCACCCAGCCCCAGATGACGAAAAATGGAGATGGTACGGGTCTTGGAAAATGACAACTTTTATTTTTTTAAAAACTTTAGATATTTTTTTTCACCACTTAAATAAAAAAGAACCTATGCATGCTTGGGGTCTACGAACTCATTATGACGTGGAGAATCTTAATGGCATGTCTATGTTAACATTTAGTGAACATGGTAAAATAGCAAAACAAAAAACAATTGTAGAATTGCACTTTTTTTGCTATTTAACAGCACTTTGATTTTTTTTGATGTTTTCCAGTACAGTATCTGGCAATATCAATGGTGTCATTCAAAAATATAACTTGTCCCACACAAAAAAAGCCCACACATGGCCATATTGATGGAAAAATAAAAAAGTTACGGCTCTGGGAATAAGCGGAGCAAAAAACGGAAACTCAAAAAATCAAAAAATCCAAGTTGGTGAATGGGTTGAAAAGCCTTCCTTATTTGCAGTGTATGAAGAATAATTTTCAAAAAAAGCAGCTATTAAGGTGATGCTACTGCAGCACATCTCAGATCAATCAATTCACAGTCACACTGACTATGCTCAGAGTCAATGTAAGGCGGTCATTTAGGATCGCTGAGGAGGCAGCCCCAGGGATAAGGGAAGTGCAGAAGGAATAGAAGAAAGGCGTTCCAGCTCCTTTAAAAATTTCAAAAACTTTATTTCTCCATTAAAATGCGAAACAGCAATCCTTGCCTTAGTGCGAAAATGTGAGTGCAGAGTACATGCGACGCGTTTCGATCTAAATGATCTTACTCAATGCATTCTCTAGCCCTCTGATCGTGCACTCCGCCTCCTAGCTTCAGGTGTTTTAATTACAGCAGGTCCAATACCCCTCCACAGAGAGAGAGAATTTTAGTCTAAGGAGAGGTTTCACATGCACCCATTCTGATGGAGACGTTTATTCTCAGCGAGGTAAGGCAAGTGTAGGACCTGGTATAAGAGAGATGCCGTAAAGGGGCTACCAGGTACACATAAAATTGGCCATTTTTATGCGCTAAAAGCTCTCATTTTTCATATTTCTAGTGCAGTAATGCAGTTCAAATTTCGTGTTTTCAAGTTTGCATGTTTTAGCGCTGCAGTGTGCTGCCTTATTTACTTAACTGGATACAGTTTAGCCACAATGTGTTTCAATGGACATGCTGTCCCACCTGATGAAGACAGTATTTTCATTGAAACGTGTTCTTGCTAAACTGTATCCAGTGTCAGTGTCTCCTTTCAGCGCTCCTGTGACAGATTTCTACCTTTAACACTGACTATGCGGACACAGGAACTCCCTATCACATGAATCTTTGGATTATTCACAGACTGAGTCTACCACTACCATTTTCCATCTGCTTTAGCACTACAGTAGTTTATCATAAAATCAGAGTAGACTTTTTCTATCCCTAGGTGGAATGAGCTATGTGCTGTGACCTCATATCCATATGCTGTAAAATACTAAAATGGAGCTCCTTGACCAGTTCCCATCTTTTATAGTTCCAGTGATAGTCCGATCGAATTGGCAGCACTGGACCATGTGAAGCAACAGCTGCAAGGCAATATGGGGAGGTTCAATAGGCTGCACCTAATGCCATAAGTCCCCTTTCTGAGTCTTCAGCAGTGTATGAAATGGTGCTTGGTAATTTTTTTTTATGATCCTCGCAAATTAATTTGCAAAATGTTCAAATTTGCTGGGACCTGTGAATTTGAGAACATTTTAACTAAAAACTGTTCTTCCGTGAAACATTTGCTATATCTCTAGTTGTGATGTACACTGCAGCTTGTCAAGAAATTTGCTTCTATGTTGTTGTGATAATTAGATTTGAGCAAAGAGATTTGCTCTACCCTCCTCTTCTGCCCTTTCCACTCCTTTGTGGCATTCAGATTAGGTCAGTCTGTACTTATGCCGTTGGCATCCTTGGCCATGCAAGAGGAACCCAGGATGTTAGACTGAGCAGAAGTGAAGACTACCTTGTCACTTCTGCTACAGAACTGGACGGCAGACCAGGGTAGCACAAATCTTTTTGTTTTACTCTACTGATAATGTATTGAATTTTCTTTGTGAGGAGTCTTTAAAATATGACACATCAAAAATAATGTAAAGAAAAAGTAGAGTAGGAACCAATTTTAATTGTAAAGTGCTGCGGAATACAGTTATCTCAGAGAAAAGGGCCTGACCTTGAGCCACTGGGAATGTATTGCTAAGCCCACTGTGGATATAACATATATGACTGTGTTAGGAATACCCCTTCAACTTTACCTTGTCACTAGTTGTCGTATAACTTTGGTATACTAGAATTTAATCATATTTGTTCTAAATTATGAAACAATATTCTCAATCTTTGAATAGCAAACCAAAAAGCATATTACAAAGAGTGATGAGTGAATTTGTTTAAAAAATGATCGCTAAAAACATGAATTCGACACAAATATGGCACGTGTTTGATGAGGGTAGGAGGTTTGCAGAGCTCAGAGGCGCGGCATGCTTATAAACAGTAATTTTTTTTGCTCTTCTAACATTATGTGTGCACATTGCGGCTAGCCAATCAGGGCGCAGGAAACATCCACAATGTCCTGACGCAATGGCTTGTGTCATTAGCTGCTGAAATCACATGTCCCTCTCCATTTAAAGAGCGGACATCTTGTTTTAGCGCTATTTTGACAGAGTGAAAGCAAAGAGACTGCTCCTGCAATGGCACTGTTTACAGCTAGATTTAACATAGTAACATAGTTAGCAAAGCCGAAAAAAGACATTTGTCCATTCAGTTCAGCCTATATTCCGTCAGAATAAATCTCCAGATCTACGTCCTTCTAAAGAACCTAATAACTGTAAGATACAATATTGTTCTGCTCCAGAAAAACATCCAGGTCTCTTTTTAACCCCTCGACTGAGTTCGCCATCACCACCTCCTCAGGCAAGGAATTCCAGATTCTCACTGCCCTAACAGCAAAGAATCCTCTTCTATGTTGGTGGAAAAACCTTCTTTTCTCCAGATGCCGAGAATGCCCCCTTTGTGACTGTCCCCTTTCTTGTTATAAACAGATCCTCGGAGAGATATTTGTACTGTCCCCTTATATTCTTATACATAGTTTTCAAATCGCCCCCCAATTGTCTTTTTTCTAGACTAAATAATTCTAATTTTACTAATCTCTCTGGTTATTTGTACTCGCTCTAGTTCCATTATATCCTTCCTGAGCACCGGTGCCCAAAACTGGACACCGTACTCCATGTGTGGTCCAACCAGGGATTTGTACAGAGGCAGTATAGTGCTCTTATTATGTGTATCCAGACCTTTTTTCATGCACCCCATGATACTGTTTGCCTTGGCAGCCGCTGCCTGGCACTGGCTGCTCCAGGTAAGTTTATCATTAACTAGGATCCCCAAGTCCTTCTCCCTGTCAGATTTACCCAGTGGTTTCCCATTCAGTGTGTAAAGGTGATATTGATTCCTTCTTCCCATGTGTGTAACCTTACATTTATAATTGTTAAAGCGCATCTGCCACCTTTTGGCCCAAGTTTCCAACTTATCCAGATCCATCTGTAGCAGAATACTATCTTCTCTTGTATTGACTGCTTTACATAGTTTTACATAATCTGCAAATATTGATATTTTACTGTGTAAATCTTCTACCAAATTGTTAATAAATATGCTGAAGAGAATAGGTCCCAACATCGACCCCTGCGTTACCCCACTGGTCACAGCGACCCAGTTAGAGACTATACCATTTATAACCACCCTCTGCTTTCTATCACTAAGCCAGTTACTTACCCATTTACACACATTTTCCCCCAGACCAAGCATTCTCATTTTGTGTACCAACTTCTTGTGTGGCACGGTATCAAACGCTTTGGAAAAATCAAGATATACCACTTCCAATGACTCACATTGGTCCAGTCTATAGCTTACCTCTTCATAAAAACTGATTAGATTGGTTTGACAGGAGCGATTTCTCATAAACCCATGCTGATATGGAGTTAAACAGTTATTCTCATTGAGATAATCCAGAATAGCATCCCTCAGAAACCCTTCAAATATTTTACCAACAATAGAGGCCTAGACTGGCCTAGAATTTACTGGCCTAGACTGACTGGCCTATAATTTCCAGGTTCACTTTTAGAGCCCTTTTTGAATATTGGTGCCACATTTGCTGTGCACCAGTCCTGTGGAACAGACCCTGTCGCTATTGAGTCCCTAAATATAAGAAATAATGGTTTGCCTATTACATTACTTAGTTCCCTTTGTACTCATGGGTGTATGCCTTCCAGACCTGAAGACGTATCTATTTTAATCTTATTTAGCCAGTTTTGCAACTCTTCTTGGGTTAGATTGTTGACCCTTAATATAGGGTTTTCTTTGTCTCTTGACATTTAAGGTAGTTAGCTAGGCAGTTGATTATTAGTAAGATAGTTTAGCTAGCTAGTGTCCAGTGTGGCTGTGAAACCGACCTTCCAGCAGATTTTTTTTAACTTTTTTTGTTCCATTGCTGAGGTTCACAGACAAAGACAGCAGAATACATTTCATCCAAGTGTGTTGTGCACTGCTTCTATTGTGCTCCATGCCCAAGTAGACCATTCTAAATCTTATTTTTTCACTTGCTAAATGTAAAACGCCATACCATATCCCAATTAAAAATTCTATTTTTTTCTGTTGCAAAATGGAATACTGCGAGGAAAAAGTGAGGTCATTGTGGAAGGGAGATTAGGCTTAGTGTTCGAGGTATATGTGGGTAGGTGTTAAGGTTTCTGAAAGCACTAGTGAACCAACAACATGAAGTCCTATCCAAAGACAACTGACAACTTCTGTTACTGAATGTTGTAGTTTTAAGTGTGCTGTATTGTTCTTGTGTAATTGAAGTCTCTGATATCTTTAGTGGGACTTATGTGCCTGCTGTTGCTGCTGCTGTTGCTGGAGATGTTAACACTAATTTGTGGAATCGTGAACACTCCTTGTAGGGTATCCATCTGCTGCATTGGGTGTAGTGAAAGACCTGTTGGATCCTATTATATTATTTCTACTGCAGTGAAATTGATGCTACTTTTGTGGTGTCTGACAATAATTTTTGGAAATGTGAACACTCCTGGTTGGATCTCCTTCATTCATGTTGCATGTAGCAGTAAGCCTCCAAGACTGTCAGGCCTCCACTTCCTTGGACTCAACTACCCGTGTTACTATCCTTACATTTTTATGACAATGGTAGTCTACAAAACTGATATTTGCGCCACCTGTGTGTGGCTCAGCTTGAAAGCAGGTATAGGTGTTGCATGTGGTATCAGGGCTCCCAGCAAAGGGGCACTACACCGATCCCTCACCCACCTCATCTTATTGTGATGTTCAATTGAATGCTGTAAATGCTGTCCCAGATCCCGATACCTAATGCCTGGCTGATTGCTGCAGTTCTATGCTAAAATCTATAATGTGGGTGAATTGAGGCCACATTCCTGGTGTCTGTCCCTCATTTGATGTGTTTTGTCAGCATTTGGGGCCATTTGGGGTCAGCATTTGATGTGTTTTGTCAGCATTAAGGTACTGTGCATTCTACGAATTAATCGGCGAATATTACAAATTCTGCGAACGTAATCCGACCCGAACATTGAAATATTCGCTCAGCTCTAGTTATAAGGCCTTGTATATGCGTTTGTTTTTGCCTCCCATTTGGCTGAATGGCATTCGGTAATGTTCAGCGAATATTCGTCGAATTAGTCGGTGAATATTGTAAATTCGGCGATCGTAATTTGAACCGAACATTGAGATGTTCGCTCATCTCTACTATTAAGCGCATGGGGGTGATGACAGGAGTTTTATGATTTGAAAGGAAATTTTGTATGGGAAAAATAGGAATAGTTAGACAAGTGAGGTGAGGCAATAGACCAATCTAAAGTAATGCATTTTAGTGCACACTTAACACTGTGGGTATTGGGGACTAATCAAAGTGTCCTGAGTAGCTCGTTCCAAAGAATTGGCACAGCACACTAGACATCTTGGAGATGGGAGGTTCTGATTATTGAGGATGTTAATCTTAGGTCATTAGCAGAATGAAGGGCACGGGCAGGGTGGTAGACTGAGATGAGGGAGAAGATGTAGGGTGACGCTCAAGCATGGAGTGCTTGTGGTTGAGAGAGATAAGTTAATATTATCATTTAAATGCAGAATGTATCTGATACAAACAGAAAAACATGGATTTAGTCCTTACAAGGATTGTTAGTATGATGGTTCAGAATCAGTACCAGTATCGATGTTAGAGGAGTCTTATTAGTTCAACTGGGCACACATGTGCAATGGCGTCAGTGTGCCAAGCATGGTGGCATCTGTCCTTTCTTAACCCCTGATGTCATACAGCTAGCCAATCACAGTAATGTCACTACCAAGATGGCTATGGCACTACAGTGACTCTCAGGCAATATCGGTATGCTTATATTAGATGTTTAGCAAGCGGCAAATATGTGGGGTGGGGATTCAAGTTTCAAATTCGAGCACTGGCTAATGCTCGCAGAGTGCCAAGCACATTCAAGCACCCAGATACTCGAGTGACATCCAAGTATCACCAAGCATGGTCGCTCATCCCACAGCGACAAAGTGACAATATTGTTGCTAACTCTGTGTTAGGACTGGCGGAAGGCACCAAATAATAGTAATAGAGAATATGAGGTGTGCTCGCAGTCCACCGTGCAGAGATGACACCTGCTGCTGAGTAATGGCGGGCGGACGCTTGCTCACACATGGGTTAGACCTCGCCCAGTGTGAATAGAAGCAAACTCTGTTGCTTCATAGAGTCACCACAAATATGGTGCCCCCTGTCAGCAGTCACAGGCTGCAGCTAAAAGACACTAGTGGGATCCCTATGAATCACCTCCACTAACCTGGTGATTGGACTCGCTCTGACCCTCATTGGCTTTTGAGCCCGTGCCTGAGGATGCCCTGAGACAGATGCAGAGTCCAAGCGGGAATTCCTACCCTACACTGACCGGTTGTCAGGAAAGCGCAGAGATTGCACACGTGTCGCACTGGCGGGCGCTGCAAAGAGACACTGTAATGTGTGCTGAGTGTGCAGGTAGCACTGTTAGGCGCTAGGTAGCTTCCACCATTCGCAAGCAGTCATCAACACAAGGAATGGGAATGATTAAGGAGCTTTTATCCATCGACAGACATTGATCTTCACACACATGTTGACAAGTTTACACTAGCGCATGGCCGAGTTGTCATCTGAACCTTTTATAGCAGTAGCAGACCGGGACCTTCCAGATGGTCCAATAAGAACCACAACAGGATCTGAACATGTGATCCCTGACCTCCAATGGGAGGTTGTCCCGTGGGCATGCTCAGTACGAGAAAAGTGCCACTTAGTCCTAGAAAGGCCTGCTTGCTGCTGATCAGTACTGGCTACAAAGACAGAGCCTGGAAAGGCAGCAGTGACCAGTTGCACAATGTCAGATTGAGACAGATGCTGGGACTGATGTCTCCGCTGAGCAGTTTCCACTGTGGCTGGAGAAGAATGGGAGACCGCAGCGGAGATAGTTTGAGATTCCCCCTGTTCAGCGGCAGGAACTCGACACCTAACACTCTGCAGTTTAGGAAAAAAAATTGCTTTGTGATAAGTAAACATACCCTGTTGTTTGTTATTAATATGTACCAAGCCTGATGTTCGGCATGTAAAATATTCTTTGTCTTAATTTTTCAACCCCCTCTCCCCAATGCTCTTCTGGTTTGTCAGTGAACTGTAGTGATTTCTGGTGCCAACCTACCTAGACCTCTTGCCTGTGTGGCATCTGCTCCCTGTGACATTGTAATGTAGAGTCAGCAGGATAACAGTACATGAGGTAATGTTGTTACATAAACTGTAATGCTCAATCTGTTTCCCTGCTAATATTCCTTTTAATTAACGCAAGTGTCAGATATCCAGCGAGCACAGGCGGAGGCTGACAGAAATGTTTAAAAAATGTTGCTGGAAAATGCATAAGTGAGACAAGAAGATAACAACTTCTTTTGATATGATAGAGGAAGCACCGTAGGAGCTTCTAAGATTAACAAAGGTTAAACATGAGATGTGTCGCTCATCATATTTAAAATTCTGACTTTTAAGAGCGTGTTTGTAATCCAATACCTCAAACTGAGATGGTAAAATAAAAAGCACAAAGCAAAAGAAAACAAGGAACAGGGATGTACAGGGAAAACATACAATTTCTAAGTAAATGCTACACTGTGGGTGCAAACACAATTTTTTTCCATGTATGTTTCCAAGTGTATTAGGGCCTATAATACAGACATCAAAATGACAGCTTTCAACAGAAATGATATTATACAGCTCTGGCAAAAATTAAGAAACCACCACATCAAAACCCTGTCATGTGCAGCCCAATCTCCAGACCTGAACCCCATTGAAAACCTCTGGAATGTAATCAAGAGGATGATGGATAGTCACAAGCCATCAAGCAAAGAAGAACTGCTTAATTTTTGCGCCAGAAGCAGTGTGAAAGACTGGTGCAAAGCATGCCAAGACGCATGAAAGCTGTGATTAAAAATCACGGTTATTCCACAAAATATTGATTTCTGAACTCTTCCTGTGTTAAAACATTAGTATTGTTGTTTCAAAATAATTATGAACTTGTTTTCTTTGCAGTATTTGAGGTCTGAAAGCACGTTTTTTTCTTATTTTGACCATTTTTCTTTGTCAGAAAAAAATAAAATTTATTGCTTGGAAATTCGGAGACATGTTGTCAGAAGTTTATAGATTAAAAGAACAATTAACATTTTACTCAAAAATACACATATAAAGAGAAAAAAATCAGACAAGCTGAACATTTTGCAGTGGTCTCTTAATTTTTGCCAGAGCTGTTCATTTTTTTTCAACATTAGAGTTACAAAGTTACATAGGTTAAAAAAATGACCTAGGTCCATTAAGTTTAATCTTTCTCCACCAATTGTAGTTTTTTCACTAAATTAGTTATAACCCGCAATTTTATGTGTATTGAGGAAATCATCCTGCCGTCTTTTAAATGATGTTATAGTATCTGCCATTACTACCTCTTGTGGTAGGGAATTCCACATTCTGACTGATCAAACTATAAAGAACCTTTTCCTTTTTAAGTGCCAGAATTGCCTTTCTTCCACCTGTAATGAGTGCCCCTTGGTCCTTAGTATGGTCTTTGGAAAGAATAATCATCTGCCAGTCCCTTGCACTGACCATATACATTACAGGTGCTCTCACAAAATTAGAATATCATCAAAAAGATAATTTATTTCAGTTCTTCAATGCAAGAAGTGAAACTCATATTATATAGAGTCATTACACACAGCGTGATCTTTTTCCAGAGTTTATTTCTGTTAATGTTGATGATTATGACTTACAGCCAATGAAAACCCCAGAGTCATTGTCTCGGTAAATTAGAATACTTTATAACACCAGCTTGAAGAATGATTTTAAAATCCGAAATGCTGGCCTACTGAAATCTTTGTTCAGTAAATGCACTTAATACTTGGTCAGGGCTCCTTTTTCATCAATTACTGCATCAATGTGGCGTGACATGGAGGCGATCAGCCAGTGGCACTGCTGAGGTGTTATGGAAGCCGAGGCTGCTTTGATAGCAGCCTTCAGCTTATATGTTGTGAGTGTGTGTCAGCTCATTATCTGGAGCACTCCAGGTATCCAGTTTACTGATGCAGCTATTCGGGAAGTGCTATAGCTATTCGGATAAGCACTTATCCAAAGCTATTCAATCAACCCTAGAAGTGACTAAAAGAATGGAATTTAGCAGGGAGAAATGCAAGATTGTACATCTGGGCAAGAAAAATGAAAATTACATCTACAAAATGGAAGGAATAGAACTAAGCAACAGCATGTGTGAAAAAGACTTGAGTATACTAATAGATCACAGACTGCAGATGCGTCAACAGTGTGGTGCAGCTGCAAATAAGGCAGACACAGTTCTAGGATGTATGAAGAGAAGCATAGAGTCTAGATCACGTGAAGTTATTATCCCCTGCTACTCCTCCTTGGTCAGGCCTCATCTGGAAAACTGTGTCCAGTTCTGGGCACCACAATTTAAAAAAGACATTGGAAAACTTGAGCAAGTTCAGAGAAGAACTACCAAAATGGTGAACAAACAGCAAAGTATGTCCTACAAGGAACAGTTAAAGGATCTGGCAATGTTTACTTTGAAAAAAAGAGGGCTAAGAGGAAACTTAATAACTGTCTACAAATTTCTGAGGGGATGTCACAGTGTAGAGGGATCATCCTTATTCTCTTTTGCACATTGAAACACAAGAAGCAATGGAATGAAACTGAAAAGGAGAAGATACAGATTAGAGAAAACTTTTTGACATTCGGGATGATCAAAGAGTAGAACAGGCTGCTACGAGAGGTGATGACTAGGGTTGAGCGAAACGGGTCGGCCAGATTCAGAAGTCGCCGACTTTTGGCAAAGTCGGGTTTCATGAAACCCGACCCGACCCCTGTGTGGGGTCGGCTATGAGGTCGGCGATCTTCTGAATCTGGAATCGGAATTCCGATACCGATTCCCGATATGTTTAAGATATCGGGAAACGGTATCGGAATTCAGATTTAAGTGTAAAATAAAGAATAAAAATAAAAAATATTGCTATACTCACCCTCGGACGCGCCCTGGTTGTAATCGGGAGCCTTCCTTCCTAAGAATGAGCGCCTGAAGGACCTTTCGATGACGTCGCGGCTTGTGATTGGTCGCGTGACGCCCATGTAACCGCTCACGCGACCAATCACAAGCCGCGACGTCATCGAAAGGTCCTTCAGGCGCTCATTCTTAGGAAGGAAGGCTCCCGGTTACAACCAGGGCGCGTCCGAGGGTGAGTATAGCAATATTTTTTATTTTTATTCTTTATTTTACACATTAATATGGATCGCAGGGCCTGAAGGAGAGTTTCCTCTCCTTCAGACCCTGGGAACCATTAGAAACCCAATGCACTGCATTGGGTTTCATGTTTCGGCCAACCCCGACACCGACTTTTCTATAGGATCGGCCAATTTTACTCGACCCGACTTTTGAAAAAGTCGGGTTTCGTGAAATCCGAACCGATCCTATAAAAACAAAAGTCGCTCAACCCTAGTGATGACTTCTCCTTCAATGGAAGTCTTCAAGCAGAGGCTGGGCAGACATCCGTCTGAGATAGTTTATTGAATCCAAGATTGAGCAGGGGGTTGGATACGATGATCCCGGAGGTTCCTTCCAACTCTAGCATTCTTTCATGCTATGATTCTATTATCTGAGTCCTATAGGCCTATTTCATTATTAACAGTAGACATTAAGAACTTAGCCAAAGTTTTATCTAAAGCCCTGCTGTGCTGTTTGGTCAAAAATGACCGTTTTTGAACTTTGATATTTAAAAAAAAATGTATTATGCGGTTCTGAAACTTGTGGTTACTTCTATTTTCCTAATTAGAGGGGTTCTTTCTAAGGGTACCTTTTTTTTGTTTAGTTTTGTGCCACATTTTTTTACACGTGTACTGTTCCCGGTCAAAAATGACCGAATAGCATTTTATGCTATTTCAGCCATTTCTTTGAGTAAAACAGATGAGTTATAATTTCTTTTGAGACTACTTATTGCATCTACCATTGTTTATGAAGTAAACAGTTGGTTTAGGTGCAGATTTACACATGCTTTCAGTACAAACCATATGCATTTGCTTTCAGTACAGTTCTGTGCAATTTTTTTTCTCTGTATGTTATTTACCCTGCTTTTTTTTCATTTTCCTTGTGTTGGTTCTCTGTGCAAAGCAGACCTGAAAAGCTAATGAGTCATGTCTGCCAAATGTGTTTTCTTCTCTGCTAGATCAGAAGTCCAAGGGGTGGTGTATATTTTCTTATCTTATCAGTAAGTAAGCAGTTCAGCCAGCCATTTCAAATTCAAATGAACTTTATTGGCAGGACTAAAGGTACCGTCACACTCATCGACGCTGCAGCGATATTGTCAACGAGCCGATCGCTGGAGCGTCGCTGTTTGGGTCGCTTTAGAGACGTCAAACACAATAACTCCAGAACGATACAGGAGCGATCCAGTGACGTTACGGCGACTCACTTATCGTTCTTGCTGGTTGTTAGCTCCATGTAAAACATTGCATCGTTGCTTTTGATGTCAAACATGACGATACACGCCGACCTGATGACCAAATAAAGTTCTGGACTTCTAGCTCCGACCAGCAATGGCACAGCGGGATCCAGATCGCTTTTGCGTGTCAAACACAACGAGATCGCTATCCAGGACGCTGCAACGTCACGGATCATTGTCGTTCTCATTGTAAAGTTGCTGAGTGTGACGGTACCTTAAGTACATGTTAGCATTGCCAAAGCATATGGTAAAAATACGGGGGTGGGGAAGGGAGGCATATAGAGGTCTAGGATATATCAGACTCCTTTGCTGAAGAAACAAGCCTGGGCTTCCATAAGGTATTCTCAGCAAGAGGGGTGTACATAGTGATTTTTTTTATTATTTTTACTATTTATTATTAGTATTTTTATCAAAATGTTTGCACGCAGTTACATTTTATACTATAGATAATTGTATTCATAGTTCCAGTTAGTTATATTTGTTATAGTAGTAGTAGTAGTTGTTATAGTTAGTTAGTTAGTTAAGCTCAAATTTGTAATTTCTGTGCAGAATTCAATAAGCCCTTGTAACCTTTATAAACACAAAATAAATAAAAAAATTGAGTTTTTTACGTATTTTTTTTATAATGACCAACCATGTTCACATACAGTATACTGACATATACTGACAATTCGCTCCAAAAAAACACTATTAGTCTGTATAGCGCCCACAGCAGCAGCGGTGCCATCTAACACTAGGCTGCAGCAGTGAGGAAATGGTGGTGACGGGGCAAATGGCTGGTTCTTATAGGGCAAGGACATGTGACATACACAGCCAATGACACATGCCCTTGCTTGTGTGCATCACATGCACATTGCTGTGTGTGTGTGCACTGCTGATAGGCTGAGAGACTGCACTGCCCCACTGTACATGCGAGAAAGAAAAAAAAATGGAGATCGGCGTCATTTCAGCACAGATCTATCCTCCGCCCACGACACACTGAAACAGTCTATTAACAATGATAAACAGTTTTAATGTGCAAATCAAGTTAGGCTTTTGCTTGTCGAACAGTTATCGAACCGAAACTCGAACAGCCGAATTTTAAGCAAATTGTTCGAGTTCGTCGAACGACTCGAACACCGCCCAAAACAGCTCGAATTTGAAATTGGCGAACAGTTCGACTCAAACACCACTCATCTCTACCTATGACCCAAAGAACACCATCTTCACTGTCAAGAATGGAAACATTATGTTTATGGAATGCTTCCCTGCTAAGGGCACAGGACTACTTAACCACATCAATAGGAATATGGATGGAGTCATGTACCATAAAATCCTGAGTGACAACCTCCTTCCCTTCTCCAGGACATTAAAAATGGGTCGTGGCTGGGTCTTCCAGCATGACAATGATCCAAAACATACAGCCAAGGCAAAAAAGGAGTGCTTGAAAAGGAAGCACATTAAGGTTATGGAGTGGCCTCCCTTATGGAGGGCATTGAAGCTCCGAGTTGCTAAGTAGCAGCCTCAAAATCTTAATAGTTTAGATATGATCTGCAAAGAGGAGTGGACCAAAATTCCTCTTGTTTGCAAGAGGGATCAAATACCTATCTCTAACTGCAAAATGCAAATAAATTTATTTAATTTATGCAATGTTATTTTCTGGATTTACTTTTTGATATCCTATCTCTCAATGTTAAAATTCACCTACCCTTAAAATTATAGCCTGTACATGCCTTTGTCAGTGGGCGAACTTAAAAAACTATATATATATCACACATGGTTATGGTTATGAATTAAAGGGTGTCTGTCATCTGATTTTTTATCAGTTCATTACTTTTTTTGGCTATATGGCAGATCTGAAGTCACTGTAGCATGATACATTCATGGAGTCATTGAAGCTATGGAGTCACACCCTCATTCCACCCCAATTTTGGTGAATATGGGCGTGAAAATTTGGAACCTTTCAAAGCATATTAAAAGAAGAACAGCAATATACATGTCTTTTCAGGACAAAAGAAGGCCTGGGAGTACTTTTGATTTGCTGTGATTTAAATTTGATTTACGGTATGAGGAAGGATTTAATAAAAGTCAAAGTGAGCAATTAAATTTTATACCTTGCAGAAATCAGATTAATTTGATCAGTTTTACTCCACAAATGAGTAGTTTGTTCTGATTTGTTCAGACTTTTGGTGATGAGGAAATTTCTTATGCCCAGATTGAAATAGGCTTTAAGTCTGTGGGCAGTCTATGCCCATTGCTGCAAAAGTGCAGTCATAATCTTTTATCTGTAATGCGTATTGTAACATACTATATTTTCATGTGTCTTTTAGGATTTGATAGATGACTGTCCTCCAATCAGATTGAACTTATCTTAGCCAGAGTAGAGATCTCTAGCAAAGAAGTTTTTATAGAGTGACTCATGATGGACCAAATGGAGAGGCCCATAGCTGGGTCGGAAATAGGCATATGCCTTCACTCCGATTCAGATGCTGGCAAGGTGTTAGAGCTGGTTGGTATTATTAAAGATGAGCTAGTTGAACCTTTTTTGGGGTGACGATTGTCTCAAAATCAACTCCCAAACCTACTTCCAGTTTTTAGAAGACTTTTTCTTTAACCAGTAGTACAAGAAAAAGTATGTGTCTTTCAAGAAAACCATGATTTTTATGCAGGACAATGCTCCATCACAGCATCGAAATTTCCACTGTTCGGTGACAGAAAATGACTTAAAGATGAAAGAAAAATGACATGGCCCGTTCCTCAATGACTCAAATTCTATTGAGAACTTGTGGACTCTTCTTAAACATGTAATTTACAGCGAAGGAAAACAGTCACCTCTCCGATCAGTGTTTGGGAGGCTGCGGATGGTGCTGCACAAAAAATTGATAAAGAAACTGCAAGACTCCATGGATGGAGCTTATGACTTATTGAATTGGAGTTGGGTTATATTGGTCTCTAATATTTTTTTGAACTTTCATAAATGTATTTTTGTACATTTTAAGTTATTTGGCTATTATTCTCACTTTATCAGATGAAAATAAACAATTGAGATGGGAACATTTACTTTTTTCATTTAAGTGCATAATAAATCTGCACACCATTAGCTGTCCAGTCATTCTACACACATAGAAAGACAAAAACATCACTTTCATAAATATTCAGGTTTTAGGTTTATTATGGACTGATGGACTGACTGACAGCACTGGAGTTGTTCAATAATAAAATTAATCTTCAAAAATTCTCTGGTGTCGAGTGCTGGCAACTCTCCTCTCCTCTGCTCAGCGGCCACGTGGTACCGCTCATTAAGGTAATGAATATGTACGCGTCTCCACTCCCATAGGCATGGAGCACATATTACCTTAACGAGCAGCACCACATGACCACTGAGCAGAGGAGAGAAGAGCTGCTGACTCCGGACAACGGAGATGCAGGGACGTGCAGGACCACGCAAGGAGGGTGAGTATGATGGGGGAAGACGTTGAGAACAGGGGAGGAAGCGGAGCCATGCATACAAGGGGAAGGACAGGTAGGATGGGTGAGGATGAGGAGAAAAGCGAAGGACTCGGAGCCATGTTTATAAGGTGGAGGACACCAAGCCATGCATAGAAGGGGAGGACAGGAAGTATTCAGAGCCATGCATAGAAGGGGGAGGACGGGGAGGATGCTGAGCCATGCATAGAAGGAGGAGGGTGCTGAGCCATGCATAGAAGGAGGAGGATGGGGAGGACGCGGAGCCATGCATAGAAGGAGGTGGACGGGGAGGACACGGAGCCATGCGTAGAAGGAGGAGGACGGGGAGGACGCAGAACCATGCATAGAAGGAAGAGGACGGGGGAGGATGCAGAGCCATGCATAGAAGGAGCAGGATGGGGAGGACACAAAGCCAAAGCCATGCATAGAAGGAGGAGGACAGGTGAGAATGCAGAGCCAAGCATAGAAGGAGGAGGACAGGTGAGAACGAGGAGCCATGCATAGAAGGGGGAGGACGGGAAGGATGCTGAGCCATGCGTAGAAGGAGGAGGATGCTGAGCCATGCATAGAAGGAGGAGAATGAGGGAGGATGTGCAGCAATGCATACAACTAGGGGACCGGGGGAGCCAAACATAGCAGGACAGGGATGACGGGACAATGCATACCTGGCTTATACTCGAGTCAATAAGCTTACCCAGTTTTCCGTGGCAAAATTAGGTGCCTCGGCTTATACTCGGGTCGGCTTATGTTGATAGGACAAGTGGCTCAGGTTTGCTACTTTTCCCTTTCAATTATAGGACAGTAGGCTTTGTAAAGCATATCATTCATCCAGGAATTCAGGGAAGCTGGATATTCCTAGTAAAGGGTAGTTTTCCCAATTGCTTTGGTAACTCCCGTTTTCAGGTCTGCATTTTCATTTTATGTCAGGCAGATTTAGTAGTGAAGCCCTATCTGTCAAGTACTGGTTTTAACTTTCTCTTTCACCTTCGGCAGTATGCTTGTTGGGCTGATTCATTACTGGGTTTATAAAAGGTTTGCAGTAAGTGGACATTAATGGAAGAAAAACGGACAAGACAGAAAGCGTATTTTCAAGAGACTCTGTTACTAGGGATTACTCGTCTCCACTTGATGTTATTAGTGTGTGGTAAGAGATGTCCTTTTTGCTTCTCAGGTGGATTTTAGAAGACCACCTATAGTCTGGGAATCCGATGTCTACTAAGTGTTCAGCCAAGCAGGGGTTGATCTGTGTTTTGGTTCTGGATTTAAAAGCATTACTTTGCACGCCATCAAAATACTAGGAGAATCCAACCAAAGTTCTTTCATCCCATTTTACATAATGATGCACAGCTAATTGCACAAAAAGCACATCTATTCACTTCTGTGGTCACCAAAATGTCAAAATATTAGGGATAGCAAACTAATTATTTGCTCTGGGTTATGCTACATTTACAAATCCATATGATTTTCACCATCTGGGAGAAACCGACTTATCTTTTTCTCTGGTTTCATTTAGGTTGCTTCTTTTTTTTTCTTATATTTTTTCACTGAAGGAGGTAATGTGGTGCCCCTGAGGGTTCAGTCACACCAAAGGTACACACCTCGACCAGAGGTGTGGTATCCCACTCTCAGGTAAGGAGGGGGCACTACCCAGGACTCTAACACCAGCATCCAACACCACACCACTCCAGTCAGGGCACCTGGGCGTACCCTATGGGAGGATGGCCTCATCCCAGTCTGGAGAGAGGGTGTGGGTGGAGAGAGGAAAGATGTCATGGAGACAAGAGGGAGGAGTCAGGAAAGGTCTAGAAAGTTAGTTAGTCTGTGGGGAGGAGGAGAGCAGAGAAGACGTGCAGAAAAGAGCTCCCAGAGAGAGGGAGCTAGAGAAAGGTGAAGCTACAGAAGGATGAGAAAGAAGGGATCCTATGGGCACGGGTAGTGAGCAATCCACCTGTGGGGCCCGCATCCACGCTTACCATCGCCATGTAGCAGGACCAGGTCGCAGTGGGGAACCGTGTCATGATCTGGTAATTCAGTACCACAATGGACATAGGAGTCAGAGCACATACAGTGACCTGACAATAACCCAAAAACATAGAACGAGCTCTGAGACGTGGAAACTCTGCTGACCGCAATCCCTAATCCTCTCCAACACAACTAGAGGCAGCCGTGGATTGCGCCTAACGCTCCCTATGCAACTCGGCACAGCCTGAGAAACTAGCTAGCCTGAAGATAGAAAATAAGCCTACCTTGCCTCAGAGAAATACTCCAAAGGGAAAGGCAGCCCCCACATATAATGACTGTGAGTTAAGATGAAAAGACAAATGTAGAGATGAAATAGATTTAGCAAAGTGAGGCCCGACTTTCTGAACAGAGCGAGGATAGGAAAGGTAACTTTGCGGTCAACACAAAACCCTACAAACAACCTCGCAAAGGGGGCAAAAAGACCCTCCGTACCGAACTAACGGCACGGAGGTACACCCTCTGCGTCCCAGAGCTTCCAGCAAGCACGAGAAAACAAATAAGCAAGCTGGACAGAAAAAAACAGCAAACAAAAAGCAAAAGCGGAACTTAGCTATGCAGAGCAGCAGGCCACAGGAACGATCCAGGAGGAAACAGGTCCAATACTAGAACATTGACTGGAAGCCAGGATCAAAGCACTAGGTGGAGTTAAATAGAGCAGTACCTAACGACTTCACCACATCACCTGAGGAAGGAAACTCAGAAGCTGCAGTACCACTTTCCTCCACCAACGGAAGCTCACAGAGAGAATCAACCGAAGTACCACTTGTGACCACAGGAGGGAGCTCTGCCACAGAATTCACAACAGTACCCCTCCCTTGAGGAGGGGTCACCGAACCCTCACCAGAGCCCCCAGGACGACCAGGATGAGCCATATGAAAGGCACGAACAAGATCGGGAGCATGGACATCAGAGGCAAAGACCCAGGAATTATCTTCCTGAGCATAACCCTTCCACTTAACCAGATACTGGAGTTTCCGTCTTGAAACACGAGAATCCAAAATCTTCTCCACAATATACTCCAACTCCCCCTCCACCAAAACCAGGGCAGGAGGATCAACAGATGGAACCATAGGTGCCACGTATCTCCGCAACAATGACCTATGGAATACGTTATGTATGGAAAAAGAATCTGGAAGGGTCAGACGAAAAGACACAGGATTAAGAACCTCAGAAATCCTATACGGACCAATGAAACGAGGTTTAAACTTAGGAGAGGAAACCTTCATAGGAATATGACGAGAAGACAACCAAACCAAATCCCCAACACGAAGTCGGGGACCCACACAGCGTCTGCGATTAGCGAAACGTTGAGCCTTCTCCTGGGACAAGGTCAAATTGTCCACTACATGAGTCCAAATCTGCTGCAACCTGTCCACCACAGTATCCACACCAGGACTGTCCGAAGACTCAACCTGCCCTGAAGAGAAACGAGGATGGAACCCAGAGTTGCAGAAAAAGGGCGAAACCAAGGTAGCCGAGCTGGCCCGATTATTAAGGGCGAACTCAGCCAAAGGCAAAAAGGACACCCAGTCATCCTGATCAGCAGAAACAAAGCATCTCAGATATGTTTCCAAGGTCTGATTGGTTCGTTCGGTCTGGCCATTAGTCTGAGGATGGAAAGCCGAGGAAAAAGACAAGTCAATACCCATCCTACCACAAAAGGCTCGCCAAAACCTCGAAACAAACTGGGAACCTCTGTCAGAAACGATATTCTCTGGAATGCCATGTAAACGAACCACATGCTGGAAGAACAATGGCACCAAATCAGAGGAGGAAGGTAATTTAGACAAGGGTACCAAATGGACCATCTTAGAGAAGCGATCACAGACCACCCAAATGACTGACATCTTTTGAGAGACGGGAAGATCTGAAATAAAATCCATAGAGATATGTGTCCAAGGCCTCTTCGGGACCGGCAAGGGCAAAAGCAACCCACTGGCACGAGAACAGCAGGGCTTAGCCCGAGCACAAATCCCACAGGACTGCACAAAAGTACGCACATCCCGCGACAGAGATGGCCACCAAAAGGATCTAGCCACTAACTCTCTGGTACCAAAGATTCCAGGATGACCAGCCAACACCGAACAATGAACCTCAGAGATAACTTTATTCGTCCACCTATCAGGGACAAACAGTTTCTCCGCTGGGCAACGATCAGGTTTATTAGCCTGAAATTTTTGCAGCACCCGCCGCAAATCAGGGGAGATGGCAGACACAATTACTCCCTCTTTGATGATACCCGCCGGCTCAGATAAACACGGAGAGTCGGGCAAAAAACTCCTAGACAGAGCATCCGCCTTCACATTTTTAGAGCCTGGAAGGTACGAAATCACAAAGTCAAAACGGGCAAAAAACAGCGACCAACGAGCCTGTCTAGGATTCAACCGCTTGGCAGACTCAAGATAAGTCAAGTTCTTATGATCAGTCAAGACCACCACACGATGCTTAGCTCCTTCAAGCCAATGACGCCACTCCTCGAATGCCCACTTCATGGCTAGCAACTCTCGATTACCCACATCATAATTTCGCTCAGCAGGCGAAAACTTCCTGGAAAAGAAGGCGCATGGTTTCATCACCGAGCAATCAGAACTTCTCTGCGAGAAAACAGCCCCTGCTCCAATCTCAGAAGCATCAACCTCGACCTGGAACGGAAGCGAAACATCTGGTTGACACAACACAGGGACAGAAGAAAAACGACGCTTCAACTCGTGAAAAGCTTCCACAGCAGCAGAAGACCAATTGACCACATCAGCACCCTTCTTGGTTAAATCGGTCAATGGTTTAGCAATACTAGAAAATTTGCAGATGAAGCGACGATAAAAATTAGCAAAGCCCAGAAACTTTTGCAGACTTTTCAGAGATGTCGGCTGAGTCCAATCATGGATGGCTTGGACCTTAACAGGGTCCATCTCGATAGTAGAAGGGGAAAAGATGAACCCCAAAAATGAAACCTTCTGAACACCAAAGAGACACTTTGATCCCTTCACAAACAAAGAATTAGCACGCAGGACCTGGAACACCGTTCTGACCTGCTTCACATGAGACTCCCAATCATCCAAAAAGATCAAAATGTCATCCAAATACACAATCAGGAATTTATCCAGGTACTCTCGGAAGATGTCATGCATAAAGGACTGAAACACTGATGGAGCATTGGCAAGTCCGAATGGCATTACTAGATACTCAAAATGGCCCTCGGGCGTATTAAATGCAGTTTTCCATTCATCGCCTCGCTTAATACTCACAAGATTATACGCACCACGAAGATCTATCTTGGTGAACCAACTAGCCCCCTTAATCCGAGCAAACAAATCAGATAACAACGGCAAGGGGTACTGAAATTTAACCGTGATCTTATTTAGAAGGCGGTAATCTATACAAGGTCTCAGTGAACCATCCTTCTTGGCTACAAAAAAGAACCCTGCTTCTAATGGTGACGATGACGGGCGAATATGCCCCTTCTCCAAGGACTCCTTCACATAACTCCGCATAGCGGCGTGCTCAGGCACAGATAAATTAAACAGTCGACCTTTTGGAAATTTTCTACCAGGAATCAAATCGATAGCACAATCACAATCCCTATGCGGAGGTAGGGTATCGGACTTGGGCTCATCAAATACATCCCGGTAATCAGACAAGAACTCTGGAACCTCAGAAGGGGTGGATGACGAAATAGTCAGAAAAGGGACATCAGCGTGTACCCCCTGACAACCCCAGCTGGACACAGACATGGATTTCCAATCTAATACTGGATTATGGACTTATAGCCATGGCAACCCCAACACGACCACATCATGCAGATTATGCAACACCAGAAAGCGAATAACCTCCTGATGTGCAGGAGCCATGCACATGGTCAGCTGGGTCCAGTAATGAGGCTTATTCTTGGCCAAAGGCGTAGCATCAATTCCTCTCAATGGAATAGGACACTGCAAGGGCTCCAAGAAAAACCCACAACGCCTAGCATACTCCAAGTCCATCAAATTCAGGGCAGCGCCTGAATCAACAAATGCCATGACAGAATACGATGACAAGGAGTAGATCAAGGTAACGGACAGAAGAAATTTTGACTGTACCGTACCAATGGTGGCAGATCTAGCGAACCGCTTAGTGCGCTTAGGACAATCAGAGATAGCATGAGTGGAATCACCACAGTAGAAACACAGCCCATTCAGACGTCTGTGTTCTTGCCGTTCAACTCTGGTCAAGGTCCAATCGCACTGCATAGGCTCAGGTTTAAGCTCAGGTAATACCGCCAAATGGTGCACATATTTATGCTCACGCAAGCGTCAACCGATCTGAATGGCCAAAGACATAGACTCATTCAGACCAGCAGGCATAGGAAATCCCACCATGACATCCTTAAGGGCTTCAGAGAGACCTTTTCTGAAAATAGCTGCGAGCGCACCTTCATTCCATTGAGTGAGTACGGACCACTTTCTAAATTTCTGACAATATACCTCTATCTCATCCTGACCCTGACACAGAGCCAGCAAATTTTTCTCTGCCTGATCCACTGAATTAGGCTCATCGTACAGCAATCCGAGCGCCAGGAAAAACGCATCAACATTACTCAATGCAGGATCTCCTGGCGCAAGGTAAAATGCCCAGTCTTGAGGGTCGCCACGCAAAAATGAAATAATAATTCTCACTTGTTGAACTGGGTCACCAGAGGAGCGAGGTTTCAAGGCCAGAAACAGTTTGCAATTATTTTTGAAATTCACAAACTTGGCTCTATCACCATAAAACAAATCAGGAATAGGAATTCTTGGTTCTAACATAGGCTTCTGAACCACCAAATCTTTAATCTTTTGTACATTTATAACGAGATTATCCATTGAAGAGCACAGACACTGAATGTCCATGTCCACACCTGTGTCCTGAACCACCCAAATGTCTAGGGGAAAAAAAAGGCAAAACACAGTGCAGAGAAAAAAAAATGGTCTCAGAACTTCTTTTTTCCCTCTATTGAGAATCATTAGTACTTTTGGCTTCCAGTACTGTCATGATCTGGTAATTCAGTACCACAATGGACATAGGAGTCAGAGCACATACAGTGACCTGACAATAACCCAAAAACATAGAATGAGCTCTGAGACATGGAAACTCTGCTGACCGCAATCCCTAATCCTCTCCAACACAACTAGAGGCAGCCGTGGATTGCGCCTAACGCTCCCTATGCAACTCGGCACAGCCTGAGAAACTAGCTAGCCTGAAGATAGAAAATAAGCCTACCTTGCCTCAGAGAAATACCCCAAAGGGAAAGGCAGCCCCCACATATAATGACAGTGAGTTAAGATGAAAAGACAAACGTAGAGATGAAATAGATTTAGCAAAGTGAGGCCCGACTTTCTGAACAGAGCGAGGATAGGAAAGGTAACTTTGCGGTCAACACAAAACCCTACAAACAACCACGCAAAGGGGGCAAAAAGACCCTCCGTACCGAACTAACGGCACGGAGGTACACCCTCTGCGTCCCAGAGCTTCCAGCAAGCACGAGAAAACAAATAAGCAAGCTGGACAGAAAAAAACAGCAAACAAAAAGCAAAAGCGGAACTTAGCTATGCAGAGCAGCAGGCCACAGGAACGATCCAGGAGGAAACAGGTCCAATACTAGAACATTGACTGGAAGCCAGGATCAAAGCACTAGGTGGAGTTAAATAGAGCAGCACCTAACGACTTCACCACATCACCTGAGGAAGGAAACTCAGAAGCCGCAGTACCACTTTCCTCCACCAACGGAAGCTCACAGAGAGAATCAGCCGAAGTACCACTTGTGACCACAGGAGGGAGCTCTGCCACAGAATTCACAACAGAACCGGCCCCCAAAACTAGTCGAGAACTACAAGGCTCAGCTAGCCAGCCGGAGGCCATATCCACACACATTCGCTGTAAAGGCAGCCACATAGCAGCAAAGGAGACTCAGAGGACGTCGCCCGACAAGGTCCGTGACTGGTGGCTTGGGACACTGTGTGTGAAGGGGCAGGAGAGATGGGAACCAGAACAATGAGACAGCCAGGAAAGGAATATAAGAGAGGAGTCCTGGAAAAGTGTACCCCAAATCATCTGGGGGTTGGCTGGACCACAGACCCGAGGAACACAGCACACGGCTGGAGACAGTAATTTGCAGAACTGTGAGTAAAGTGTTGAAAACTGCACTCAGCTGTGTCCTCTGAATTATTCCTGCACCACTTGCCCTGCACTACAACTACCACAACCACCATCATCACAATTAACATCTATATCTGCCCTGGGGACTAGCTCTGCCCGTGGAGAGCTGAAACATCTTTGCTGTGTCACCAACTGCTCCAGTAGATCTGAACTGCAGCATCGGCCATATTGACCGAACACCACAGTTGGAGTCACAAATAGGGTTGAGCGAAAGGGATCGGACAAAATCAAAAATCGCCGACTTTTGGCAAAGTTGGGTTTCATGAAACCTGACCCGATCCTAGTGTGGGATCGGCCATGAGGTCGGCGATCTTCGCGCCAAAGTTGCATTTCATATGACGCTTTCAGCGCCATTTTCAGCCAATGAAGGAGGACGCAGAGTGTGGGCAGCGTGATGACGTAGGTCTCAGTCCCCACCATCTTAGAGAAGGGCATAATAGTGATTGGCTTCCTTTCTGCAGCTTCACAGGGGCTATAAAGGGGCGTGCACGCCGACCGCCATCTTACTTCTGCCGATCGTAGCATAGAGAGAGGTTGCTGCAGCTTCATCAGAAGAAGGGATATAGTTAGGGAGGGAAGATTAAGCCCCGAAACTGCTTGTGCTGTAGCGATTTACACTGTCCAACACCACCATTTGTGTTAGGGGTCAAGTTCCCGCCTCTGCACAGGGGGAATCTCGGGCCATCTCCGCTGCGGTCTCCCATTCTTCTCCTGCCGCAGTGGAGCCTGCTCAGAGGAGACGTCAGTCCTAGCGTCTCGCTCAGTCTAACTCTGTACAAAGAGTTACTGCTGCTTTTCCTGCTTCTGCCATTGAAGTCAGTGCTGGGCAGCGGCGAGCAGACGCTTCTGGGACTAAGTCCTGCTTTTCTCGTTCTGAGCATGCCCAGAGTAAGATCTCTCAGTGGAGATCGAGGGTCACATGTTCAGATACTGCAGCTAAAGCCATTGGTCCTTCAGGAAGGTCCTGTAGGTGCTCAGGCTCTGTGGCAGCATCTCATTGGTCCTTCTAGGAAGGTCCTGTACGTGCTGCAACTATTTAAGGCTTGCATGGCCGCACGGCCATGTGCTAGTATCTTTCTATGTTATGTGCTTTGCGCCAGTGTGGTCATGTAAGTTTGTGTTCAGGGACCCAGCTGAAATAAGCCCCTAGAATGCTGGCAGCTCTGCCGAGTAGATTGTGTGCATGCATGACCACTGACTGCTCTCAGTTGGGTAGTTAGCCTGTGCCTCTGTGAAGTCTAACAGGGCACAGTGCTTTGATTTCACGGCTACTCTGTGAATTAACAGTGTTAGTTCATACCGCCATATAGTTCCGCCGTTTGCTAGCAGAAGGTTCTCCTGCACGGTGGACCCCACGCTACGAACGCATCTATTACAATAAAACATCTATATTTACTCAGTGCGTTCCGCTAGCCTTAACGGAATACTAGCACCAGGGTCTGGTTAGTAAATGGCGGACATTCAGCAATCCTTTCGGTATATCCAGCAGCTGGAGGGTAGGTTGGCTGCTCTCGAGAGCACAACCTCAGCTGTGGATGTTACTGCAGTTGCTGTACAGGCAGCTAGCGTGGCTGCAGCAACCTTGTCCACTGCCACCCCTGTTCCGATATTATCTCACCTCCTGCTGCCAGAAAAATTTTCTGGAGATAGTAAATCTTGTAGGGGATTCGTGAGTCAGTGCTCTATTTACCTCGAGCTCCTGGCTGCACATTTTCCCACAGAGCAGGCAAAGGTGGGATTTATTGTGTCTCTCTTGTCGGACAGGGCGTTGGAATGGGCTACGCCGCTGTGGGAGCGTGGCGATCATGTGATCCAAAGTGCTCCGCTGTTCCTGAGCACTCTGAAACAGGTCTTTTTAGGACCTCGAGTAACCCACGACACGGCGCTCCAACTGCTGGCAATGACTCAGGGCTTGTCCCTGGAGTGGTCGGATAAAGCCCTTATCCCCATATTTTGGAGGGGGCTGGCTGGTCACGTGAAGGACGCTCTGGCCACTAGGGAGATTCCTGTCACACTGGAGGAGTTAATAGCTGTCTCCACTCATATTGACCTCCGTTTTAACGAGTGGAGGTTAGAGCGAGCCCAGTGTAGGCAGAGGTTTCTGCTAGCACCCACCTTCGCCAAACCTCTGGAATTTCCGGTCCTGGTCCCTGAGTCACATGAGGCCATGGAAGTGTCACGAGCGGGATCTCAGTCCCGGACCACTTGTGCACTCAAGGTTTGTCATGTTTGCCAGCAGTCAGGACATCTTGCCACCAGATGTCCCCAGCGGTTGAGGAAACGTCAGCGTCTAGTGGTAGTAGGTGGAGGTACACTAGACACGGCGACGTTTGCCTCCAAATTGTCCTTTAAGGGGACAATTACAATAGGCTCATCCTCCTCATACTCGGTAGAGCTCTGCGTGGATTCTGGAGCGGAGGGCAATTTTATGTCTTCTGCCTTCGCCCAACGTCACGCAATACCCCTGGTTATGCTAGCTCAACCAGTAATGGTACGAGTGGTGAATAGGTCGAAACTGCCTTCACAGATAACACAACAGACCATCCCTTTTACTCTGTCCATGTCACCATCCCATCAGGAGATTATATCTCTGCTCGTCATTCCACCGTGCAGGAGAACCTGCTGCTAGCAAACGGCGGCACTAAATGGCGGTATGAACTAGCTCTGTTACTTCACAGAGTAGCCATGAAAGCAAAGCACTTCGCCCTGTTAGACTTTCACAGAGGCACAGGCTAACTACCCAAATGAGAGCAGTCAGTGGTCATGCACGCACACAAAACTCCTCGCCGGAGGTGCCAGCACTCTAGGGGCTTATTTCAGCCAGGTCCCTGAACACAGTCTTACATGACCACACAGGCACAAAGCACATAACTTAGAAAGATACTAGCGCATGGCCGAACAACCATGCAAGCCTTAAATAGTTGCAGCACCTACAGGACCTTCCTAGAAGGACCAATGAGTAGCTGCTACAGAGCCTGAGCACCTACAGGACCTTCCTAGAAGGACCAATGGTTTTAGCTGCAGCATCTGAACATGTGACCCCCGATCTCCAGTGAGAGATCTTACTCTGGGCATGCTCAGAATGAGAAAAGCAGAACTTAGTCCTACAAGCATCTGCTCGCCGCTGCCCAGCACTGACTTCAATGGCAGAAGCAGGAAAAGCAACAGTATGTTGTGAATTCTGTTGTCAAGCTCCCTCCTGTGGTCATGAATGGTACTTCGGCTGGTTCTGTCCATGGGCTTCCTCTGGTGGTGGTGAGTGGGGCTGCGGCTTCTGAGGTTCCTTCCACAGGTGACGAGGTTAATTCGTTAGCTGGCTGCTCTATTTAACTCCACCTAGATCATTGCTCCATGCCACCTGTCAATGTTCCAGTATTGGTCTAGTTCACTCCTGGATCGTTCTTGTGACCTGTCTTCCCAGCAGAAGCTAAGTTCCTGCTTGTTTTTCTCTGGTTTGCTATTTTTCTGTCCAGCTTGCTATTTTGATTGTTGTCTTGCTTGCTGGAAGCTCTGGGACGCAGAGGGAGCGCCTCCGCACCGTGAGTCAGTGCGGAGGGTCTTTTTGCGCCCTCTGCGTGGTCTTTTTGTAGTTTTTTGTGCTGACCGCA
Organism: Ranitomeya imitator; assembly: GCF_032444005.1. NCBI lineage: Eukaryota > Metazoa > Chordata > Amphibia > Anura > Dendrobatidae > Ranitomeya > Ranitomeya imitator. The sequence goes on from NC_091284.1 coordinate 77,326,805, forward strand.
AAGCTACCTTTCCTATCCTCTGTCTGTTCAGTAAGTCGGGCCTCACTTTGCTAAATCTATTTCATCTCTGTGTCATCTTTACTCACAGTCATTATATGTGGGGGGCTGCCGTTTCCTTTGGGGAATTTCTCTGAGGCAAGGTAGGCTTTATTTTTCTATCTTTAGGGCTAGCTAGTTCCTTAGGCTGTGACGAGGCGCGTAGGGAGCATCAGGAGCGCTCCACGGCTATTTCTATTGTGTGTGATAGGTTTAGGGATTGCGGTCAGCAGAGTTCCCACGTCTCAGAGCTCATCCTATATTATCAGTCACTATCAGGTCATTCCGTGTGCTCTTAACCACCAGGTCCATTATTGTCCTGACCACCAGGTCATAACAGTACAGGTGGCCCAAAGTACTAATGCATCTCAATAGAGGGATAAGAGAAGTTCTGAGACCATTTTTTTTTCTTTGCAGTGTGTTTTGTCTCTCTTTTCCCCTTTACCTCTGGGTGGTTCAGGATACAGGTGTAGATATGGACATTCAAGGTCTGTCCTCTTGTATGGATAATCTCACTGCAAGTGTACAAAACATTCAAGATTTTGTGGTTCAGAATCCTATGTTAGAGCCTAGGATTCCTATTCCTGATTTGTTTTTTGGGGATAGATCTAAGTTTCTGAATTTCAAAAATAATTGTAAATTGTTTCTTGCTTTGAAACCTCGCTCCTCAGGTGACCCTGTTCAACAAGTGAAAATCATTATTTCTTTGTTGCGTGGTGACCCTCAAGACTGGGCATTTTCCCTTGCACCAGGAGATCCGGCATTGCGTGATGTTGATGCGTTTTTTTTGGCGCTCGGATTGCTTTATGATGAACCTAATTCAGTGGATCAGGCAGAGAAAATCTTGCTGGCTCTGTGTCAGGGTCAGGATGAGGTAGAGATATATTGTCAGAAGTTTAGGAAGTGGTCTGTACTCACTCAGTGGAATGAATGTGCCCTGGCAGCAATTTTCAGAAAGGGTCTCTCTGAAGCGCTTAAGGATGTCATGGTGGGATTTCCCATGCCTGCTGGTCTGAATGAGTCTATGTCCTTGGCCATTCAGATCGATCGGCGCTTGCGTGAGCGCAAAGCTGTGCACCATCTGGCGGTATTCTCTGAGCATAGGCCTGAGCCTATGCAGTGTGATAGGACTTTGACTAGAGCTGAACGGCAAGAACACAGACGTCGGAATGGGCTGTGTTTTTACTGTGGTGAATCCACTCATGCTATCTCCGATTGTCCTAAGCGCACTAAGCGTTTCGCTAGGTCTGCCACCATTGGTACGGTACAGTCGAAATTTCTTTTGTCCGTTACTCTGATCTGCTCTTTGTCATCCTATTCTGTTATGGCATTTGTGGATTCAGGCGCTGCCCTGAATTTGATGGACTTGGAGTTTGCTAGGCGCTGTGGTTTTTTCTTGGAGCCCTTGCAGTATCCTATTCCATTGAGAGGAATTGATGCTATGCCTTTGGCCAAGAATAAGCCTCAGTACTGGACCCAATTGACCATGTGCATGGCTCCTGCACATCAGGAGGATATTCGCTTTTTGGTGTTGCATAATCTGCATGATGTGGTCGTTTTGGGGTTGCCATGGCTACAGGTCCATAATCCAGTATTGGATTGGAAATCTATGTCTGTGTCCAGCTGGGGTTGTCAGGGAGTACATGGTGATGTTCTATTTTTGTCTATTTCGTCATCCACCCCTTCTGAAGTCCCGGAGTTTTTGTCGGATTACCAAGATGTATTTGATGAGCCCAAATCCAGTGCCCTACCTCCTCATAGGGATTGTGATTGTGCTATCAATTTGATTCCTGGTAGTAAGTTTCCTAAGGGCCGACTGTTCAATTTATCTGTGCCAGAGCACGCCGCTATGCGGAGTTATGTAAAGGAATCCTTGGAGAAGGGTCATATTCGCCCGTCGTCGTCACCATTGGGAGCAGGGTTCTTTTTTGTGGCCAAGAAGGATGGTTCTTTGAGACCTTGCATTGATTACCGCCTTCTTAATAAGATCACAGTCAAATTTCAGTACCCTTTGCCGCTGCTGTCTGATTTATTTGCTCGGATTAAGGGGGCCAGTTGGTTCACCAAGATAGATCTTCGTGGTGCGTATAATCTTGTGCGTATTAAACAGGGCGATGAATGGCAAACAGCATTTAATACGCCCGAGGGCCATTTTGAATACCTGGTTATGCCATTCGGGCTTTCCAATGCTCCATCAGTATTTCAGTCCTTTATGCATGACATCTTCCGAGAGTACCTGGATAAATTCCTGATTGTATATTTGGATGATATTTTGGTCTTCTCGGATGATTGGAAGTCTCACGTGAAGCAGGTCAGAATGGTGTTCCAGGTCCTTCGTGCGAATTCTTTGTTTGTGAAGGGGTCAAAGTGTCTCTTTGGAGTTCAGAAGGTTTCATTTTTGGGTTTCATTTTTTCCCCTTCTACTATCGAGATGGACCCTGTTAAAGTCCAGGCCATCCATGATTGGACTCAGCCGACATCTGTGAAGAGTCTGCAAAAGTTTCTGGGCTTTGCTAATTTTTATCGTCGCTTCATCAGTAATTTTTCTAGTGTTGCTAAACCGTTGACTGATTTGACCAAGAAGGGTGCTGATGTGGTCAATTGGTCTTCTGCGGCTGTGGAAGCTTTTCAGGAGTTGAAGCGTCGTTTTTCTTCTGCTCCTGTGTTGTGCTAGCCAGATGTTTCGCTTCCGTTTCAAGTCGAGGTTGATGCTTCTGAGATTGGAGCAGGGGCTGTTTTGTCGCAAAGAAGTTCTGATGGCTCGGTGATGAAACCATGTGCCTTCTTTTCTAGAAAGTTTTCGCCTGCTGTGCGCAATTATGATGTTGGCAATCGAGAGTTGTTGGCCATGAAGTGGGCATTCGAGGAGTGGCGTCATTGGCTTGAAGGAGCCAAGCATCGCGTGGTGGTCTTGACAGATCACAAGAATTTGACTTATCTCGAGTCTGCCAAACGGTTGAATCCTAGACAGGCTCATTGGTCGCTATTTTTCTCCCGTTTTGATTTTGTGGTTTCGTACCTTCCAGGCTCTAAGAATGTGAAGGCTGATGCCCTGTCAAGGAGTTTTGTGCCCGACTCTCTGGGTGTTCCTGAGCCGGCGGGTATTCTCAAAGAAGGGGTAATTTTGTCTGCCATCTCCCCTGATTTGCGGCGGGTGCTGCAAAAATTTCAGGCTGATAGACCTGACCGTTGCCCAGCAGAGAAACTGTTTGTTCCTGATAAATGGACTAGTAGAGTTATCTCTGAGGTTCATTGTTCGGTGTTGGCTGGTCATCCGGGAATCTTTGGTACCAGAGATTTGGTGGCTAGATCCTTTTGGTGGCCGTCTTTGTCGCGGGATGTGCGTTCTTTTGTGCAGTCCTGTGGGACTTGTGCTCGGGCTAAGCCCTGCTGTTCTCGTGCCAGTGGGTTGCTTTTGCCCTTGCCGGTCCCGAAGAGGCCCTGGACGCATATCTCTATGGATTTTATTTCGGATCTCCCTGTCTCTCAAAAGATGTCGGTCATTGGGGTGGTTTGTGATCGCTTCTCTAAGATGGTCCATTTGGTACCCTTGTCTAAATTGCCTTCCTCCTCTGATTTGGTGCCATTGTTTTTCCAGCATGTGGTTCGTTTACATGGCATTCCGGAGAACATCGTTTCGGACAGAGGTTCCCAGTTTGTTTCGAGGTTTTGGAGAGCCTTTTGTGCTAGGATGGGCATTGATTTGTCTTTTTCCTCGGTTTTCCATTCTCAGACAAATGGCCAAACCGAACGAACCAATCAGACTTTGGAAACATATCTGAGATGCTTTGTTTCTGCTGATCAGGATGATTGGGTGTCCTTTTTGCCTTTGGCTGAGTTTGCCCTTAATAATCGGGCCAGCTCGGCTACTTTGGTTTCGCCTTTTTTCTGCAATTCTGGTTTCCATCCTCGTTTCTCTTCAGGGCAGTTTGAGTCTTCGGACTGTCCTGGTGTAGATACTGTGGTGGATAGGTTGCAGCAGATTTGGACTCACGTGGTGGACAATTTGACATTGTCCCAGGAGAAGGCTCAACGTTTCGCTAACAGTTGGCGCTGTGTGGGTCCCCGACTTCGTGTTGGGGATTTGGTTTGGTTGTCGTCTCGTTATGTTCCTATGAAGGTTTCCTCTCATAAGTTTAATCTTCGTTTCATTGGTCCGTATAAGATTTCTGAGGTTTTCAATCCTGTGTCGTTTCGTTTGACCCTTCCAGCTTCTTTTGCCATCCATAATGTATTTCATAGGTCATTGTTGCGGAGATACGTGGCGTCTGTGGTTCCATCCGTTGATCCTCCTGCCCCGGTGTTGGTTGAGGGGGAGTTGGAGTATGTGGTGGAGAAGATTTTGGATTCTCGTATTTTGAGATGGAAACTCCAATACCTGGTCAAATGGAAGGGTTATGGTCAGGAAGATAATTCCTGGGTCTTTGCCTCCGATGTTCATGCTGCCGATCTGGTTCGTGCCTTTCATTTGGCTCGTCCTGGTCGGCCTGGGGGCTCTGGTGAGGGTTCGGTGACCCCTCCTCAAGGGGGGGTACTGTTGTGAATTCTGTTGTCAAGCTCCCTCCTGTGGTCATGAATGGTACTTCGGCTGGTTCTGTCCATGGGCTTCCTCTGTTGGTGGTGAGTGGGGCTGCGGCTTCTGAGGTTCCTTCCACAGGTGACGAGGTTAATTCGTTAGCTGGCTGCTCTATTTAACTCCACCTAGATCATTGCTCCATGCCACCTGTCAATGTTCCAGTATTGGTCTAGTTCACTCCTGGATCGTTCTTGTGACCTGTCTTCCCAGCAGAAGCTAAGTTCCTGCTTGTTTTTCTCTGGTTTGCCATTTTTCTGTCCAGCTTGCTATTTTGATTGTTGTCTTGCTTGCTGGAAGCTCTGGGACGCAGAGGGAGCGCTTCCGCACCGTGAGTCGGTGCGGAGGGTCTTTTTGCGCCCTCTGCGTGGTCTTTTTGTAGTTTTTTGTGCTGACCGCAAAGCCACCTTTCCTATCCTCTGTCTGTTCAGTAAGTCGGGCCTCACTTTGCTAAATCTATTTCATCTCTGTGTTTGTAATTTTCATCTTTACTCACAGTCATTATATGTGGGGGGCTGCCGTTTCCTTTGGGGAATTTCTCTGAGGCAAGGTAGGCTTTATTTTTCTATCTTTAGGGCTAGCTAGTTCCTTAGGCTGTGACGAGGCGCCTAGGGAGCGTCAGGAGCGCTCCACGGCTATTTCTAGTGTGTGTGATAGGTTTAGGGATTGCGGTCAGCAGAGTTCCCACGTCTCAGAGCTCGTCCTATATTATCAGTAACTATCTGGTCATTCCGTGTGCTCTTAACCACCAGGTCCATTATTGTCCTGACTACCAGGTCATAACAGCAGTAACTCTTTGTACAGAGTTAGACCTAGCAAGACGCTGGGACCGATGTCTCTGCCGAGCAGGCTCCACTGCGGCAGGAGAAGAGTGGGAGACCACAGCGGAGATGGCCTGAGATTTCCCCTGTGCAGAGGCGGGAACTCGACCCCTAACAGCCACTTACATTGTGTTGTTTTATGCACAGGTCCTGAGGTTTGGTTCAGTCTCCCAAAAAAATAAGTGAGATTCAAATTATCACAAAGTGGATATATTTCAGTCTTGTTAATTTGTGGTATATAAGCCAGCCACTTTCTGCCACTTACATTGTGTTGTTTTATGCGCAGGGCCTGAGGTTTGGTTTAGTCTTCCCCCAAAAAAAGTGAGATTCAAATTATCACAAAGTGGGTATATTTCAGTCCGGTTAGTTTGTGGTATATCAGCCAGCCACTTTCTGCCACTTACATTGTGTTGTTATATACACTGGGCCTAAGTTGTGGTTCAGTCTCCCAAAAAAAGGGGAGATTCAAATTCTCACAAAGTGGATATACTTCTGTCCTGTTAGTTTGTCGTATATCAGTCAGTCACTTTCAGCCACTTACATTGTGTTGTTTTTTTGCACAGGGCCTGATTTTTTGTTCAGTCTCCCAAAAAAAAGGGAGATTTAAAATCTCAACACGTTTATATACACCTTCTACCTTGTTTTACAGTACCATATAACGGTTGTTATTTTGGCTAGATTTTCCAAAAAATGAGGAAGTCAGGTGGAAGAGGCTGTGGGCGGTGGTTGCGAGCTGGTACTGATGGTGGTATATCTGGTGGTAGTGGCAAAAGCACAATAGCACCTAAGGCTGGAGGTGTTGAGCCAGCGTCATTGTCTAGCTACACAAGGCCTCAAAGGCTCTCTTATCTGGGAGTAGGAAAATGGCTTTTAAAGCCGGAGCAGCAGGAAAAAGTTTTGGCTTTCCTTGCTGACTCAGCCTCTAACTCTTTCGCCTCCTCTTCAGAAAGTTCCAAATATAAAAGCAGCGAGTCGTCAGTGGATGCTCCCGGTCAGGAACAAGACGTTTCCTTGTGTCCTTCACCCAAACCAAAAGTGAAGGATGCGTCAGGTGACACTACAGGGTACTCCATTGAGCTCTTTACACATACCATGCCTGTGTTAGAATGGGAAATTGTTAACTGCCCATTACAAGATGAATCGGACATGGAGTGCACTGATGCACAGCCACAGCTAGATTATAATGCTGTTCCATTGACTCAGATCACTACTTTGCCCTCGCTGTGTACTGAGCCAGAATCTGACCTTGATGATGCTATGGTGCCCCGTCCCGAACACTATAGCACCTTACACGGTGACACAGAGGAAGGTGCACATGACATTGAAGAGGAGGTGATAGATGACCCAGTCGTTGACCCAGATTGGCAGCCATTGGGGGAAGAGGGTGCTGCTGCCAGTAGCTCAGAAGCGGAGGAGGATAATCCGCAGCAGCCATCTAGATCGCAACAGCTGTCATCTGGCAGGCCCGAATCAGGCCAAAAACGTTTGTCGAAAACAAAAACAGTTTTAGGACAACATGGCCATCTGGTGAAAGTAGCACAGCGTGCAATGCCTGAAAAGGTATTCCATAGTAGGAAGAGTGCAGTGTGGCAATTTTTTAACCAAGATCCGAATGATCAGTCAAAAGTTATCTGTAAGAAATGCTCAAAGACCTTTAGCAGAGGGAAGAATCTTCAAAATTTAAATACAACGTGCATGCTTAGACATTTAACCAGCATGTACTTGCAAGCCTGGACTAACTACCAAACGTCCCGTATCATTGGTGCACCTGCTCAGAATGAAGGTAGTCAGCAATGCTACATTGCTTCCCTCACTGTAAGCCCACCGGTTAGGACACCACCAGCAGCAAATGTGGAGGTATCGTCGCAAGGCCAAGGCAGTCAGGGAATCACAAGGCTATTGGTAGGAAACACTGTATGTAGGCAAACATCGAGAATACCATCACCAAACCGCTCTCAATCCACCATGTCCACCACCACCACCGCTAGTTCCACCATATGCACCTCTCCAGTCCAGCTCACCCTACAAGAGACTCTTGTCTCGTCCGCACACACAGGGTTTGAACACCCACATTGCTAGACTAATCTCGTTACAGATGATGTCCTACCGGTTGGTTGCAAGCGAAGCTTTCAAAGCCCTGATGGCATACGCAGTACCATGCTATGACCTACCCAGTCAACACTTCTTTGCGAGAAAGCCATCCCAGCCCTCCACCAGCATGTCAAAGACTGCATTGTCCATGCACTGAGGCAGTCAGTCAGTAGAATGGTGCACCTCACAACAGATGCATGGACCAATTGGCATGGCCAGGGACGTTATGTGTCCAGCACGGCACACTGGGTTAATGTGGTGGATGCATGGTCCACAGGGGACAGCCATAGTGGGACAGTTCTGCCAATCCCACGGTCTAGGAAACAGTTGGCTGTAGGCATTCACCACCCCTCCTCCTCCTCCTCCTCCAGAAGCGAAAGTTAGTCCACAGAGCACAGTCACATGACCACTCCATCCGCAGCTGCTAGTGTTGCACACGAGGTGTCCCATTATCGAACAGCTAGTGGTAAGCATCAGCAGACTGTGTTAGAAATGAAGTGTTTGGGCAACAACAGACACACCGCAGAAGTACGAGTACTTTCAGCAACAAACTCAGTCATGGCTGGGCACTGTACATCTTGAGGCAGGCAATGTAGTCAGTGATAACGGAAGAAATTTTATGGCTGCCATACCCCTTTCAGAACTTAAACACATACCTTGCCTGGATCACACCTTGAACCTGGTGGTGCAGTGCTTCCTTAAAAATTATCCGGAGTTACCAGCCTTGCTCCGGAAGGTGCAAAGACTTTGCTCGCACATCCGACGGTCGCCCGTACACTCCAGCCGTATGCTGAACCATCAGAGATCGCTGAATCTACCTCAGCACCACCTAATAATCGACATTGCAACAAGGTGGAACTCCACACTGCACATGGTTCAAAGGCTGTGCGAACAGAGGCGTGCTGTAATTAATTTGTGGGAGGATACACATACACGGGCAGGCAGTTGGATGGCAGACATGGAGTTGTCCGGTGTGCAGTGGTCAAAGCTCCAAGACCTCTGTCAAGTCCTTCAGTGTTTTGAGGAATGCACACTGCTGGTAAGTGCAGATGACGCCATCATAAGCATGAGCATCCCCCTAATGCATCTGCTGATGCAAAGTTTGACACACATTAAGGAGCTGGCATCTGCAGCCGAGGAGGAGGGAAGCCTTAATGACAGTCAGCCATTGTCTGCTCAGGGAACTCTCCTGGACGAGGTGGTGGACAAAGAGGAGGAGGAGGAAGATGGGGATGAATATTTATGGGAGGAGGATGCTTCACAGGGGGCAATAGAAACTGGTGGCATTGCAAGGTCAGGTACAGGGTTTTTGCGGGACACAAGTGATGTTGATTTGCAAGAAAGTGCTCCTCAACCCAGCACAAACAGTGAATTGACACCTGGAACATTGGCCCACATGGCTGAGTATGCCTTGCATATCCTAAAAATGGACCCCCGCATTATCAAAATGATGACCGATGACGATTACTGGTTGGCCTGCCTCCTGGATCCACAATACAAAGGAAAATTACAAAATATCATGCCACATGAGAACCTTGAGCAAATATTGGCTACCAAACAAGCAACTCTTGTAGACCGTTTGGTTCAGGCATTCCCAGCACACAGCGGTGGTGATGGTTCTCACACAAGCCATAGGGGTCAACATGGCAGAGGTGCTAGAGGTGCAGAAACCCGAAGTGGCGTTGGACAGAGGGGTTTTATGACCAGGTTGTGGAGTGATTTCGCAATGACCGCTGACATGACAGGTAGTGCTGCATCGATTCTAAGTGACCGGAGACAGCATTTGTCCAGTATGGTTATGAACTACTTTTCCTCCCTCGATGTTCTCCCTCACAGGTCATTCCCCTTTGATTATTGGGCATCTAAAATAGACACATGGCCTGAATTGGCAGAATATGCATTACAGGAGCTTGCTTGCCCTGCTTCTAGTGTGCTATCAGAAAGAGTCTTTAGTGCTGCTGGTTCAATACTGACCGAAAAAAGGACACGTCTGGCTACCCAGAATGTTGATGATCTAACCTTCATTAAAATGAACCAATCATGGATTTCAAATTATTTTGCCCCACCTTCTCCTGCTGACACGTAGCTTGCCTGAAAAATGTCTTGCTTTTGGCCTCCTCTTACAGACTTTTCCAATTCCGCCATTTGCAGCTGCTGAATGTCCACCGTAGGCCATTTTTATACCTCCTTAAATGGGCTGACTCCCCCCCACAGAGCCGTGGTCACCACCTGGCGCAAGTACCCGTGCAAGTGCCGTTTGCCTGGACAGGTGGGTGCGCCCACTCTTGGGCGACGGCACTGGCACAGGGTCCCTCATAGTACAATGAAGTGTCTCTGACGGTGGTGGTGCACAACCAATGTCAGACACACTGTCGTAATATGAGGGGCCCTGTGCCAGCAGTACCACCACCCAAGAGAGAGTGTTCCCCCCCAGGTCGAACAGTGCTCTACCACTTGCAGTACTTACCACTCCCTGCTCCACCACTGTGTGGTCTGTGCTGTTAAATCCTTCAATGGCACTGCCAATACAAATTTGTTGAAATGATAGTTGATAGTTAAAATATACAGGGGCCCTGGCCTCCATTTAGACCAGTTAATACTACTACCACGGTCTGCTACTCAGCAGAGGAGCCCACCCCAGTACCTAGCTATGCTGCCTGTTTAGTCCTGTTACCAATTTTGAACTGCTTTTAGCCTACTTTTTTATTTGGTTTAACCAATATAGTCCAACTAATATACCATAAAAAGGCACTTCATTGATCCAATTTTTTCAAAATTTCCAATCCCAATTAGGATAGAAATACCAAAGAGATCCTTTATATAAAAAGTAAAGTTTTTATTTCAATCAAGTTAAAAAATTACACATGTAGCAAGAGTATGTCACAGAAAGGGACATCACCGGGATCCAAAAAATATATTACAACATAAATAGCCAGGAAACGTTATCACTAGACAGTAGTATAGCTTATATATTAATATACCAGAGAAAAAAATAAAATGATGCCACATTATAATTATTTCAAAAATTCAGTATTATCTAATAATGCTCAACTTCTCAACAAAGGTGTGGAAAACGTATCATTGTTGCTGGCTATATATTCCCAGTCACTGGATAGGCATAAATCTCAGTTTCTATGATATCTATGAACTCTTATTTGCACTTAAATGTCCACGGCCAATTATTAAGCATATAATAATGCTGAAGGAATCCTAAGGTACTAATTCCCTACTATTGCAGCATATTGTTATATAGGATTGTTACCGGAATGGGGGTATATATAGAAACATGGGCAAACAACTAGCTATGGACCTATAAAGGAGAATCCCTCGTAACAGGCTATTGCTCCATTATTACCTCCCAGATGCCGAGTAGCATTACCATTGCTGCTGAACAACTAGTCCATACTAATTTCACTAGATCCTATAATGATCAAGGATCTACCAAAGTGCGGTGCAGACAAAAGTGCAATAGTGCCAGTACCTGTGGGACCGATGTATTATGCTGTCCTGGATCCACAATGGCGATGTCCCTTCACCCCAACGCGCGTTTCGCCACCTGCTACTTTTTTATTTGGGCCTACTAACCGTGTCTGCGCCACTCATTACAGTTGTCCTCCACTGAACAAAGCTAGGCCGCCTGTTGAGTCCTGTTACCAATTTTGAACTGCATTTAGCCAACTTTTTTAATTTGGACCTACTAACTGTGTCTGCCCCTCTCATTACAGTTGTCCTCCACTGAACAAAGCAATGCCGCCTGTTTAGTCCTGTTACCAATTTTGAACTGCATTTAGCCTACTTTTTTATTGTGGGCCTACAAACTGTGTCTGCGCCACTCATTACAGTTGTCCTCTACTTATGAAAGCAATGCCGCCTGTTTAGTCCTGTTACCAATTTTGAACTGCATTTAGCCCACTTTTTTATTGTGGGCCTACAAACTGTTTCTGCGCCACTCATTACGGTTGTCCTCCACTGAACAAAGCTAGGCCGCCTGTTTAGTCCTATTACCAATTTTGAACTGCATTTAGCCTACTTTTTTATTTTGGACCTACTAACTGTGTCTGCGCCACTCACTACAGTTGTCCTCCACTGAACAAAGCAATGTCGCCTGTTTAGTCCTGTTACCAATTTTGAACTGCACTTAGCCTACTTTTGTATTTGGGCCTACCAACTGTGTCTGCGCCACTCATTACAGTTGTCCTCCACTGAACAAAGCAATGCCGCCTGTTTAGTCCTGTTACCAATTTTGAACTGCATTTAGCCTACTTTTTTATTGTGGGCCTACAAACTGTGTCTGCACCACTCATTACAGTTGTCCTCTACTTATCAAAGCAATGCCGCCTGTTTAGTCCTGTTACCAATTTTGAACTGCATTTAGCCTACTTTTTTATTGTGGGCCTACAAACTGTGTCTGCGCCACTCATTACAGTTGTCCTCCACTCAACAAAGCAATGCTGCCTGTTTAGTCCTTTCACCAATTTTGAACTGCATTTAGCCTACTTTTTTATTTGGGCCTACCAACTGTGTCTGCGCCACTCATTACAGTTGTCCTCCACTGAACAAAGCAATGCCGCCTGTTGAGTCCTGTTACCAATTTTGAACTGCGTTTAGCCTACTTTTGTATTTGGATCTACTAACTGTGTCTGCCCCACTCATTACAGTTGTCCTCCACTGAACAAAGCAATGCTGCCTGTTTAGTCCTGTTACCAATTTTGAACTGCATTTAGCCTACTTTTGTATTTGGGCCTACCAACTGTGTCTGCGTCACTCATTACAGTTGTCCTCCACTGATCAAAGCAATGCCAACTGTTTAGTCCTGTTACCAATTTTGAACTGCATTTAGTCTACTTTTTTATTTGGGCTTAATAACCGTGTCTGCGCCACTCATTACAGTTGTCCTCCACTGAACAAAGCAATGCCGCCTGTTTAGTCCTGTTACCAATTTTTAACTGCATTTAGCCTACTTTTTAATTGTGGGCCTACAAACTGTGTCTGCGCCACTCATTACAGTTGTCCTCTACTTATGAAAACAATGCCGCCTGTTTAGTCCTGTTACCAATTTTGAACTGCATTTAGCCCACTTTTTTATTGTGGGCCTACAAACTGTTTCTGCGCCACTCATTACGGTTGTCCTCCACTGAACAAAGCTAGGCCGCCTGTTTAGTCCTATTACCAATTTTGAACTGCATTTAGCCAACTTTTTTATTTTGGACCTACTAACTGTGTCTGCGCCACTCACTACAGTTGTCCTCCACTGAACAAAGCAATGCCGCCTGTTTAGTCCTGTTACCAATTTTGAACTGCACTTAGCCTACTTTTGTATTTGGGCCTACCAACTGTGTCTGCGCCACTCATTACAGTTGTCCTCCACTGAACAAAGCAATGCCACCTGTTTAGTCCTGTTACCAATTTTGAACTGCATTTAGCCTACTTTTTTATTGTGGGCCTACAAACTGTGTCTGCGCCACTCATTACAGTTGTCCTCTACTTATCAAAGCAATGCCGCCTGTTTAGTCCTGTTACCAATTTTGAACTGCATTTAGCCTACTTTTTTATTGTGGGCCTACAAACTGTTTCTGCGCCACTCATTACAGTTGTCCTCCACTGAACAAAGCAATGCCGCCTGTTTAGTCCTGTTACCAATTTTGAACTGCATTTAGCCTACTTTTTTATTGTGGGCCTACAAACTGTGTCTGCACCGCTCATTACATTTGTCCTCCACTGAACAAAGCAATGCTTCCTGTTTAGTCCTTTCACCAATTTTATACTGCATTTAGCCTTCTTTTTTATTGTGGGCCTACCAACTGTGTCTGCGCCACTCATTACAGTTGTCCTCCACTGAACAAAGCAATGCCGCCTGTTGAGTCCTGTTACCAATTTTGAAATGCATTTAGCCAACTTTTTTATTTTGGGCCTACTAACTGTGTCTGTGCCACTCATTACAGTTGTCCTCCACTGAACAAAGCTATGCCGCCTGTTTAGTCCTGTCACCAATTTTGAACTGCGTTTAGCCTACTTTTGTATTTGGGTCTACTAACTGTGTCTGCGCCACTCATTACAGTTGTCCTCCACTGAACAAAGCTATGCCGCCTGTTTAGTCATGTTACCAAGTTTGAACTGCATTTAGCCTACTTTTTTATTTTGGGCCTTTTCACTGTGTCTGCACCACTCATTACAGTTGTCCTCCACTGAACAAAGGTATGCCGCCTGTTTAGTCTTGTTACCAATTTTGAACTGCATTTAGCTTACTTTTTTTATTGTGGGCCTACAAACTGTGTCTGTGCCACTCATTACAGTTGTCCTCCACTGAACAAAGCAATGCCGCCTGTTTAGTCCTGTTACCAATTTTGAACTGCATTTAACCTACTTTTTTATTGTGGGCCTACAAACTGTGTCTGCGCCACTCATTACAGTTGTCCTCTACTTATCAAAGCAATGCCGCCTGTTTAGTCCTGTTACCAATTTTGAACTGCGTTTAGTCTACTTTTTTATTTGGGCTTAATAACCGTGTCTGCGCCACTCATTACAGTTGTCCTCCACTGAACAAAGCAATGCCGCCTGTTTAGTCCTGTTACCAATTTTGAACTGCATTTAGCCTACTTTTTTATTGTGGGCCTACAAACTGTGTCTGCGCCACTCATTACAGTTGTCCTCTACTTATGAAAGCAATGCCGCCTGTTTAGTCCTGTTACCAATTTTGAACTGCATTTAGCCCACTTTTTTATTGTGGGCCTACAAACTGTTTCTGCGCCACTCATTACGGTTGTCCTCCACTGAACAAAGCTAGGCCGCCTGTTTAGTCCTATTACCAATTTTGAACTGCATTTAGCCAACTTTTTTATTTTGGACCTACTAACTGTGTCTGCGCCACTCACTACAGTTGTCCTCCACTGAACAAAGCAATGCCGCCTGTTTAGTCCTGTTACCAATTTTGAACTGCACTTAGCCTACTTTTGTATTTGGGCCTACCAACTGTGTCTGCGCCACTCATTACAGTTGTCCTCCACTGAACAAAGCAATGCCACCTGTTTAGTCCTGTTACCAATTTTGAACTGCATTTAGCCTACTTTTTTATTGTGGGCTTACAAACTGTGTCTGCGCCACTCATTACAGTTGTCCTCTACTTATCAAAGCAATGCCGCCTGTTTAGTCCTGTTACCAATTTTGAACTGCATTTAGCCTACTTTTTTATTGTGGGCCTACAAACTGTTTCTGCGCCACTCATTACAGTTGTCCTCCACTGAACAAAGCAATGCTTCCTGTTTAGTCCTTTCACCAATTTTATACTGCATTTAGCCTTCTTTTTTATTGTGGGCCTACCAACTGTGTCTGCGCCACTCATTACAGTTGTCCTCCACTGAACAAAGCAATGCCGCCTGTTGAGTCCTGTTACCAATTTTGAAATGCATTTAGCCAACTTTTTTATTTTGGGCCTACTAACTGTGTCTGTGCCATTCATTACAGTTGTCCTCCACTGAACAAAGCTATGCCGCCTGTTTAGTCCTGTTACCAATTTTGAACTGCGTTTAGCCTACTTTTGTATTTGGGTCTACTAACTGTGTATGCGCCACTCATTACAGTTGTCCTCCACTGAACAAAGCTATGCCGCCTGTTTAGTCATGTTACCAAGTTTGAACTGCATTTAGCCTACTTTTTTATTTTGGGCCTTTTCACTGTGTCTGCACCACTCATTACAGTTGTCCTCCACTGAACAAAGGTATGCCGCCTGTTTAGTCCTGTTACCAATTTTGAACTGCATTTAGCTTACTTTTTTTATTGTGGGCCTACAAACTGTGTCTGTGCCACTCATTACAGTTGTCCTCCACTGAACAAAGCAATGCCGCCTGTTTAGTCCTGTTACCAATTTTGAACTGCATTTAACCTACTTTTTTATTGTGGGCCTACAAACTGTGTCTGCGCCACTCATTACAGTTGTCCTCTACTTATCAAAGCAATGCCGCCTGTTTAGTCCTGTTACCAATTTTGAACTGCGTTTAGTCTACTTTTTTATTTGGGCTTAATAACCGTGTCTGCGCCACTCATTACAGTTGTCCTCCACTGAACAAAGCAATGCCGCCTGTTTAGTCCTGTTACCAATTTTTAACTGCATTTAGCCTACTTTTTTATTGTGGGCCTACAAACTGTGTCTGCGCCACTCATTACAGTTGTCCTCTACTTATGAAAGCAATGCCGCCTGTTTAGTCCTGTTACCAATTTTGAACTGCATTTAGCCCACTTTTTTATTGTGGGCCTACAAACTGTTTCTGCGCCACTCATTACGGTTGTCCTCCACTGAACAAAGCTAGGCCGCCTGTTTAGTCCTATTACCAATTTTGAACTGCATTTAGCCAACTTTTTTATTTTGGACCTACTAACTGTGTCTGCGCCACTCACTACAGTTGTCCTCCACTGAACAAAGCAATGCCGCCTGTTTAGTCCTGTTACCAATTTTGAACTGCACTTAGCCTACTTTTGTATTTGGGCCTACCAACTGTGTCTGCGCCACTCATTACAGTTGTCCTCCACTGAACAAAGCAATGCCACCTGTTTAGTCCTGTTACCAATTTTGAACTGCATTTAGCCTACTTTTTTATTGTGGGCCTACAAACTGTGTCTGCGCCACTCATTACAGTTGTCCTCTACTTATCAAAGCAATGCCGCCTGTTTAGTCCTGTTACCAATTTTGAACTGCATTTAGCCTACTTTTTTATTGTGGGCCTACAAACTGTTTCTGCGCCACTCATTACAGTTGTCCTCCACTGAACAAAGCAATGCCGCCTGTTTAGTCCTGTTACCAATTTTGAACTGCATTTAGCCTACTTTTTTATTGTGGGCCTACAAACTGTGTCTGCACCGCTCATTACATTTGTCCTCTACTGAACAAAGCAATGCTTCCTGTTTAGTCCTTTCACCAATTTTATACTGCATTTAGCCTTCTTTTTTATTGTGGCAACTGTGTCTGCGCCACTCATTACAGTTGTCCTCCACTGAACAAAGCAATGCCGCCTGTTGAGTCCTGTTACCAATTTTGAAATGCATTTAGCCAACTTTTTTATTTTGGGCCTACTAACTGTGTCTGTGCCACTCATTACAGTTGTCCTCCACTGAACCAAGCTATGCCGCCTGTTTAGTCCTGTTACCAATTTTGAACTGCGTTTAGCCTACTTTTGTATTTGGGTCTACTAACTGTGTCTGCGCCACTCATTACAGTTGTCCTCCACTGAACAAAGCTATGCCGCCTGTTTAGTCATGTTATCAAGTTTGAACTGCATTTAGCCTACTTTTTTATTTTGGGCCTTTTCACTGTGTCTGCACCACTCATTACAGTTGTCCTCCACTGAACAAAGGTATGCTGCCTGTTTAGTCCTGTTACCAATTTTGAACTGCATTTAGCTTACTTTTTTTATTGTGGGCCTACAAACTGTGTCTGTGCCACTCATTACAGTTGTCCTCCACTGAACAAAGCAATGCCGCCTGTTTAGTCCTGTTACCAATTTTGAACTGCATTTAACCTACTTTTTTATTGTGGGCCTACAAACTGTGTCTGCGCCACTCATTACAGTTGTCCTCTACTTATCAAAGCAATGCCGCCTGTTTAGTCCTGTTACCAATTTTGAACTGCGTTTAGTCTACTTTTTTATTTGGGCTTAATAACCGTGTCTGCGCCACTCATTACAGTTGTCCTCCACTGAACAAAGCAATGCCGCCTGTTTAGTCCTGTTACCAATTTTTAACTGCATTTAGCCCACTTTTTTATTGTGGGCCTACAAACTGTTTCTGCGCCACTCATTACGGTTGTCCTCCACTGAACAAAGCTAGGCCGCCTGTTTAGTCCTATTACCAATTTTGAACTGCATTTAGCCAACTTTTTTATTTTGGACCTACTAACTGTGTCTGCGCCACTCACTACAGTTGTCCTCCACTGAACAAAGCAATGCCACCTGTTTAGTCCTGTTACCAATTTTGAACTGCATTTAGCCTACTTTTTTATTGTGGGCCTACAAACTGTGTCTGCGCCACTCATTACAGTTGTCCTCTACTTATCAAAGCAATGCCGCCTGTTTAGTCCTGTTACCAATTTTGAACTGCATTTAGCCTACTTTTTTATTGTGGGCCTACAAACTGTTTCTGCGCCACTCATTACAGTTGTCCTCCACTGAACAAAGCAATGCCGCCTGTTTAGTCCTGTTACCAATTTTGAACTGCATTTAGCCTACTTTTTTATTGTGGGCCTACAAACTATTTCTGCGCCACTCATTACAGTTGACCTCCACTGAACAAAGCTATGCCGCCTGTTTAATCCTGTTACCAATTTTGAACTGCATTTAGCCTACTTTTTTATTTTGGGCCTACTAACTGTGTCTGCGCCACTCATTACAGTTGTTCTCCACTGAACAAAGCTATGCCGCCTGTTTAGTCCTGTTACCAATTTTGAACTGCATTTAGCCTACTTTATTACTTGGGCCTATATCTGTGTTTCCTCCTCATCCTGCCCATTGCCCAGCCACTGCTAGATGAGTCTGCTGGTATATTGACCCAGACCACTACATTCCCTTGCACTCTACACAGTCAGAATATGACCCTGCTGAAAGTCAGGTCCCCTTTCCCGCATAATATACCACCTTACACAGGGACAAAGAGGAAGGTGCAGATGAAAGTGCAGGTTCCTTCATCAGGTGGGGGGGGCATACTTGTTGGCGACGTCACTGGAACAGGGCCCCTCATAGTATGCAAAAGTGTCTCTGGCAATGGGAGGCGCCACCCGCTGTCAAACACACCGCCGTACTATGAGGGGCCCTGTGCCAGTGCCAATGAGTGGGCCCCCCTGCTTGCTCAGGATCACAGCACTTGCAAAGTTGAAATACTTACCTCTCCCTGCTCCACCGCCGTGACGTATTCCGCATTTCCTGGGTCAACAAAAATCTTGAGCCAGCCCTACCCCCCCACAACTTTAGCCAAATGACCCCCTGTTTTCAATGCCTAACTATTATTATAAAGTAAATTAAGATTGACAAGCTTAAGAAATAAGAATTGATGTTTTTGGCATTAAAATGGACACTGTAGGTGTTTTCCTGTCCTCCACTCACTGCCGACTTTGATTCCCCATTGACTTACATTGGGTTTCGTGTTTCGGTTGGCCCCCGACTTTTCACAATAATCGGCCGATTTCACCCGACCCGACTTTTGACAAAGTCGGGTTTCGCGAAACCCGACTCGATTCTACAAAAGTAAAAGTCGCTCAACTCTAGTCACGAACAATTCCTCTTTTTCCCTATAAACTTTATTTTCCCCTTTTATCATCTTTTCATTGGACGTCTATGGCCACAGAACGGGTTACTGCTGCTGTGACATATCCCCTTTAAGAACAGGCCCGGTACCGAGTATGCCTACAGCCCTGGCGGGCTCTCCAGTAGGATGAGCTTTTTTTTTTAATAAATGACTCTTAACAATGTATCTGTTAAAAATGGATGAAACTAGGATGGAGCTCTACAATACAAAGTATTGGGGCAAATAAGATCCCCATAAATTTAATTTAATGGCGGGTCTGTTCAACAAAATCTGATGAGAATACCACATGCTCTGAGTCTTACGAACTGGAGACATGGAATCATTATTGAAACTGATGTGTGTATGGAACAATGAAACTCTATAGGTGAGAATGCTGTCAATGGACAGTAACCAAACGTGTTACATGGATATGTGATTGTAGCATTACTAAGGTCCAGATATGACTAAGAGATATTGTAATGAGTCAAAATATGCCTGAATGTGCATGAGTCCTAAATCAAATTGATTCCCAATCTATTGTATACAGTAGTTAGTTACATAACTTATACCTATGAGTCAACTTGCGGCTCGATAAATCTGAACCTGCACATTCCATCGAGTAAGGCATAATAATACTTACTGTAAATGAAAAACTGGGGCACAATAAATTATTCTTCAAGTAGAAAATTAGTTTGTGATTGTGACGTGTTTGTTTGGGCAGTGGTTTACTTGTACACAGCAGATATGCAGGGAAGAGATCAATAATCCCTTTATCGGCACAGTTTTTCATTTAGAATGCTGTTTCTCAGATTTCTCTAAAAGCACATGGCTAAAAGAGCTCTTACAGGAGTTTTCCTCATTTTTCTGCAAGAATGAATATTTTGATAGATTTGACAGCTATACAGTATGTTATGGTTTAGGCTTCATGAACTTTTCCCAATACAATGTGATATCAGGCTGTCAATTTGGCTTTCCATCACTTATCTAAAACAGCCAGGTGAAGGTCGGATCTTTGAACCTAGAGAAGGGATTTTTTTTCCCAATTTGTGTGCACACATCAAATGTTCAGATTAGATACATGCAACTGTTAGCTTGAATGACAAGGAACAAAAATAGTTTTAAAATCATGAAATTGACTTTGCTGTAATGATTTCTTCACATATTGATTAATTCCATTGATTATACCTGTAATCGGGCCTATTTGCTGATTCGTGTTATCGCTGCAGGAATAGTTGTTATTCTGTTATCATGTTGATTACAAGGTTAAGTGCATTAGCTATGCTTACATTTACTTAGTAGATAGAGGGAAATAGATAACTAGAAACCAGGGTGTCACAAGGCATGGTCTGGGACAAGCAGCTTAACTTTAAGATTGTTAGCTCTAATTCAAAATCTGCAACAGAGCCACCAATTTAATCCCTTTACAACCTATGATGTTCTATTTCCGTCATAGGTCGCCTCCCCCTGTATGATGCAAGCTCTGGCAATGAGCCTGCACCTTTTCTGGCACATGACAGCTGATCTGATCAGCTGTCATATGCCCCCAATAGCTACAAGTGGAATTGGGATCCACTGGGGGCTGTTAACTAGTTAAGTGCCGCTGTCAATCCCCAGCAGCGTCATTTAACTTGCGCAAACCAGATATGCGTCTTAGCTCTGCCCATCAGCGCCCATGTCACATGGATGCACTCGCTGATGTGTTGGCATAACAACCCGGGGTCTGCAGAAGACCCCTTTGGTTGTCATTGCCAAACTTTTATGTGTAGATGAGCATTTTTGTTGGGCCAGTTTCACATATCAGTGTCTCGGGTACGTGTGGTGACAGTTTTTACATGTAAGGCCAGAGTCACACATGCGAGAAACACGTCCGTGTTTCCAAGCTCTGGCGCCGGCACTTGGGAGCGGAGCGTGCGGCCGCATAGCAACACATGGAGCCACACGCTCCGCTCCCAAGTGCCGGCGCCAGAGCTTGGATTTCACATGCGAGACACGGACGTGTTTCTCGCATGTGTGATCCCGGCCTAGTGGAGACACGTACACATGTAGACCCATTCAAATGAATGGGTCTGGGCACTTCAGTGTGTTTCAATAAACCGTGTGTCTGTGGGCAAAGCAAGCTGACATGTCTGCTTTTTACTGTCATCACCACTGGAGAATGAGATGCTGAGAGCGCAGCATCATTCACCAGCGGTGACATCATCACTGGCTTTTTCCCACGGTCCTGAGGTCACTTCACTTCAGCCCGGCCGTGATGATGTCACTGCTGGTGAATGATGCTGCACTCTCAGCATCTCATTCACCAGTGGTTTTCAGCTGAGACGGTCGCATCTTGGCACTGTCCTGGTTGAAAACTATTTAGCCCCCAGACTTGGAATGCTGCGTGGGACACAACGATGGACAGGTATGGTATATTGTGGGGTTATTATTTTAGTTTTTTATTAGGTGTTGAAGTAAGTATGGTTTAATTTAGAACATTAAAGGAGTCTGTGTAATTTTTTCAAATAAAGTATTTTATTCTGGCCGTGTCTTGATTGAACATTACAACTATGGGATTTGCAATGGATAGGTGTCTTATAGACGCCTCTCCATTATTAAGCCGTGAGCTTGATGTCACCTGAAAGGTGACATCAACCCCACAAATATTACCCCACTTGCCACCGCTACAAGGCAAGTGGGAAGAGCCGGACAAAGCACCAGAAAATGTGCATCTAATACATGCGCCCCTTCTTGGCAGCTGCGGGCTACTGTTTTTAGGCTGGGGGGCCTATATCAATGGCCCCTTGCCAGTCTGAGAATAGCAGCCCCAGCTGTGAGCTTTAGCAAGCATGGTTGTCAAAAATGGGGGGACCCCATGCCATTTTTTAAATTATTTAAATAATTTAAAAAACAGTGTGAGGATCCCTATATTCTTGATAACCAACCTTGCAGAAGCTGTCAGCTGGGGGTTGCAGCCCCCAGCTGTGAGTTTTGTCTGTTTGGTTAAATAAAATAGAGGGGAACCTGTGTCGGGTTTTTCTTTCATTTCCAAACGATCACAGCTGGAGGCTGTGGAATCATCCGCACCTACTGTCACTGTTATTAGCGGCAGCAGATGATGAATGATGGGGCAACAGTCCCAAAAGTCCCCACCTGCATCATTTGGACTTTAATATAACACTTATCATTTTTCTCTGCTTGCCAGCAGAGAAGGGGAAATTGATGAGAGCCAGCTTCAGCACCAGCTGCCGGGAAACAGCGCTTACTGTAGCGCTTCTTCCCCTGTGGCTGTCCGTGTGGTACTGATGCGGCACACGGTTGCCACACATGTGCCACACGTAGTACACAAACGGACACACGGACACAGATATCTCCGGTGTCGCTTTTTCTGGTGCTGGAAATAGCAGGACGTGTGAAACTGGCCTTTCACATAGGAGGGCTGTAGCCCTGCAATGTGTACCACAAGCAATAAGAAGAGCGATGCTTCTAGTCTCTCATGAAGACAATTGAAGCAAGTAAAAAGTAAAAAAAAATCTTTTAAAAATATAAAAAAAGAATTTAAAAATATAAAAGTTCAGATCACCCCCCCTTTTGCCCATTCAAAATAAAACAATGAAAAAAAGACACATATTTGGTATAGCCGAGATCAGAATCACTCGATCTATCAATATATAAAAATCTGATCAGTAAACGGCCTATTGAGACAAAGAAATCAAAACACCAGAATTCATTTTTTTTGGTCATGCAACATAGCAATAAAATTCAATAACAGATGATCAAAATATCATATCTATCCCAAAATGTCGTCAATAAAAACATCAGCTCGGCGTGCAAAAGATAAGCCTTCAGCCAACCCAGATCCCAAAAAGTGGAGATGCTATGTGTCTCGGAAAATGGCACCTACTTTTTTTTCTTTTTTTACAAATTTTGGATTTTTTTTCAAAACTTAAATAAAAAAGAAAATAGACATGTTTGGTATCGACAAACTCATAATGACTTAAGAATTCATAATGGCAGGTCAGTGTTTGCATTTAGTGAACATGGTAACAAACAAAAACAAAAAACAATTGTGGAATTGCATGTTTTTGCAATTTTACTGCCCTTATAATTTTTTTCCTATTTTCCAGTACACAATATAGTAAATGCAATGGCGTCATTCAAAAGTTCAACTCGTCCCGCAAAAAACAAGCCCTCATTTGGCCATATTGACTGAAAAATAAAAAAAGTTATGGCTCTGGGAAGAAGGGGAGAAAAAAATGGAAACGAAAAAGCAGAAATATGAGAAAAATATGACTGTCGAAGTGGGAGTATTCTGGGTGGAGGAGGAAGCAGTCTTTGTGGAGCACGGAGCACGCTGTGTGGAGGAAAGAGAAGTCTGTGTGGAGGAGGGAGCAGTCTGAGAGCGGGAGCATGAAGAAATATTCGTGTGACATTGGGGTCAAAGGGATGGGATGAAGAGATTGTCTGCGAGACGTTAAAGGAGTTGGCTGCATAAAAGAGAGAATATAGGGGCACAGTCAGCTTGAGAAAAGACATGGGGAAGATGATAGGAGTGAGGCATGGTGAGCAGTCTATGAAAAAACAATGAATGGAATGAAAGGCATGATGGAAGGAAATCCATTGAGAGCAGTCTGTGAGAGAAAGACAACCATGAGAAGCAGTATGTTTGAGAGAGGAGGAACTATAGGGAGCAATATGGTTAGGAGGAAAATGCCTGTCATTTCTAATTTCAGCTTTCCTATTTCAGGGACAGTGCTAGAGTAGAGACCATGAAGATATGCAACTTTGTGAATACATCTGTATACAGTATAAACACTTCATTCTGTCGCAGACTACCATGATGAGTAGTTACACTGTAGGATTTGAAACTGGACTTTTTGTACCAGGGTTCATAGGCCCTTAGTTATGCCCTTGACAAGAGCACCTGGGTAAGTCCCCTCAAACTCCAGGCCACAGAGCAGCTGCTGAGAAAGCTTTAAATGTACTTACATTTAATTCAAAGCATTAGATTTACATTATATCAATACTTATTGTAGGAAATCTCATTAAATAAAAATAAAAGCTCTCAAAGCAGGGGTGGGCAATTAATTTTCCTGAGGGGCCACATGAGAGATCGTAGCTGTTGTAGAGGGCCAAACCAATAGGCTGAAATTAATTCCGATCAACAAACATTATTATGAACTTATTAATTATAATTATTTTAATATTAATTTGATCATTTAATATTGAGCAGAATTAAATATACAGACATCCCCCCATGTATGGGCTTACACACGGTCCCTCTATATACCTTATTAGCCCACAAAAAACAGCATTTAGATCCCGTAAGAGCCCACACACAGCCCCCTACATACAGTGTAAGCCCCCACATAGCCCCTCTATATTCAGTATGAGCTTCCACATAGCCCCTCAATATGCAGTGAGCCCCCAATTAGCCCTCTGTATACAGTGAGAGCACCGACATAGCCCCCTGTATACAGTGTGAGCACTTGCTTAGCCTCTCCATATACAGTGTCAAACCCCAACATAACTCCTACATACAATATGAGCCCTCATATAGCCTCTCTATATTCAACATAGCCTCTCTATATACAATATGAGCCCTCACATAGCCCCCTGTGTACAGTATGAGCACCCACATAGCCTCCTATATACATTATGAGCTTTCACATAGCCCCTAAATACAGTCTGTACCCCATATAGCCTCCTACATACAGTATGAGACCGACACATAACCTCCTGCAAACAGTATGAGCCACCACAAAGTCTCCTATATTCAGTATGATCCCTCATATAGTCCCCTATATTCATGCTATTCATGCAAACATCCTATACACATATGAAAAAAACCAACACATACTCACCTCACTCCCATTCCCCTGGTGCTCTGCTCGTATCTCTGGTGCACCGACTCTCTGCACAGCGGATGCGACGAAGTGATGTCATCGCATCTGCTGTCTCAGATGCACATGATGATTGGTGGAAGAAGAAGCTAGCGGCTCCGTCCTTCAGCAATATATTCACCTCTGTTTGCATCCTGAGGATGTGGGCTGATAGCGGTGACAGTGGCCAGGGGCAACGGACAGACGGATGGTTGGCAATGGCATGATGCGCCCCCTTGGCAGCTTTTTCAGCTGTCTAGATCCTCGGTCCGTACTGGATCAACAAAAGGGCCAGATGTGGCCCACGGGCTGCAGTTTTCAGTCTCATAACTATTGGTAGCAGCTAGAGTTATCTATACACAGGGAATAATGGACAGATGGAGGGGGGCTACGATTCTAGGATCAGACTACATATATAGATTGTAGATGACATGCTATAGATTGTAGATTGTTTGCCATCTGCTACAATTGAGATGCATAGATCTATAATAAGAGCTAAGGACACAAGACAATAAAGCATTATTAATCAAACTCATCTGCAAAGTTACAAAATGTTGTAATATTAATAAATAAATGAAATAATATATTCATAAATAATAAATATTAAATGGAACAATACAAGTGGGTTGTAAATGTACATATAAATTCATATAAATGAGAAATGTAAGAGGACTGATTTGTACTATCGAGAGAAATGCTTGTTTAGACAAGTGATATTTGTAGCATTAACTGTATTTCATTTCTATTACGATCGTGAAGTTTAACCCCTTCATGACCCAGCCTATTTTGACCTTAATGACCTGGTCGTTTTTTTGCAATTCTGACCAGTGTCCCTTTATGAGGTAATAACTCAGGAATGCTTCAACGGATCCTAGTGGTTCTGTTTTTTCGTGACATATTGGGCTTCATGTTAGTGGTAAATTTAGGTCGATAATTTTTGCGTTTATTTGTGAAAAAAATGGAAATATGGCAAAAATTTTGAAAATTTCGCAATTTTCAGATTTTTAATTTTTATTATGTTAAACGAGAGTTATGTGACACAAAATAGTTAATAAATTACATTACCACATGTCTACTTTACATCAGCACAATTTTGGAAACAACATTTTTTTTGCTAGGGTTAAAATTTGACCAGCGATTTCTCATTTTTACAACGAAATTTACAAAACCATTTTTTTAGGGACCACCTCACATTTGAAGTCAGTTTGAGGAGTCTATATGGCTGAAAATACCCAAAAGTGACACCATTCTAAAAACTGCACCCCTCAAGGTACTCAAAACCACATTCAAGAAGTTTATTAACCTCTCAGGTGCTTCACAGCAGCAGAAGCAACATGGAAGGAAAAAATGAACATTTAACTTTTTAGTCACAAAAATTATTTTTAGCAACATTTTTTTTATTTTCCCAAGGGTAAAAAGAGAAACTGGACCCCAAACGTTATTGTACAATTTGTCCTGAGTACGCCGATACCCCATATGTTGGGGGAACCACTGTTTGGGCGCACGACAGGGCTTGGAAGGGAAGGAGCGCCATTTGACTTTTTCAATGAAAAATTGGCTCCAATCTTTAGCAGACACCATGTCGCGTTTGGAGAGCCCCCGTGTGCCTAAACATTAGAGCTCACCCACAAGTGACCCCATTTTGAAAACTAGACCCCCCAAGGAGCTAATCTAGATGCATAGTGAGCACTTTGAACCCCCAGGTGCTTCACAAATTGATCCGTAAATATGAAAAAGTACTTTTTTTTCACAAAAAATTTCTTTAAGCCTCAATGTGTTTATTTCCACATGGGCAACAGGATAAAATAGATCCTAAAATTTATTGGGCAATTTCTCCTGAGTACACTGGTACCTCACATGTGGGAGTAAACCACTGTTTGGACACACAGCAGGGCTCGGAAGGGAAGGAGCGCCATTTGACTTTTTGAATGAAAAATTAGCTCCAATCGTTAACGGACACCATGTCGCGTTTGGAGAGCCCCTGTGTGCCTAAACATTGGAGCTCCCCAACATGTGACCACATTTTGGAAACTAGACCTTCCATGGAACTAATCTAGATGTGCAGTGACCACTAGGGTTGAGCGAAACGGGTCGTTCATTTTCAAAAGTCGCCGACTTTTGGCAAAGTCGGGTTTCATGAAACCCGATCCGACCCCTGTGCGGGGTCGGCCATGCGGTACGCGACTTTCGCGCCAAAGTCGCGTTTCAATGACGCGAAAAGTGCCATTTCTCAGCCAATGAAGGTAAACGCAGAGTGTGGGCAGCGTGATGACATAGGTCCTGGTCCCCACCATCTTAGAGAAGGGCATTGCAGTGATTGGCTTGCTGTCTGCGGCGTCACAGGGGCTATAAAGGGGCGTTCCCGCCGACCGCCATGTTACTGCTGCTGATCTGAGCTTAGGGAGAGGTTGCTGCCGCTTCGTCAGAAGCAGGGATAGCGTTAGGCAGGGTCCATTAACCACAAAACCGCTTGTGCTGTAGCGATTTCCACTGCCCAACACCACCTTCGGTGTGCAGGGACAGTGGAAGCTACATTTTTTTTTTTTCCCCCCCTCAGCGCTGTAGCTCATTGGGCTGCCCTAGAAGGCTCCCTGATAGCTGCATTGCTGTGTGTACGCCGCTGTGCAAACCAACTGCTTTTTTCAAAGCACAAATCCTCTTGTTCCTTCCTTTCTGCACAGCTATCTTTTTTGTTTGTACACACTTTTTATTTAATTTGTGCATCAGTCCACTCCTTATTGCTGCCTGCCATACCTGGCTGAGATTACTGCAGGGAGATAGTAATTGAAGGACACTCCCTGTTTTTTGTTTTTTTTTTGTGGGAGATTAAGATTGACATTTCTGCTAGAGTGCCATCCCTGTCTGTGTCATCTCTCACTCAGTGGGCCATAGAAAGCCTATTTATTTTTTTGCTTGATTTGGGTTATAAAATCTACCTGAAAAAATCACTACATCAATCAGTGGGAGAAAAATATTGGCCTCAGGGCTTGTGTGCCACTCTTGACTCCTGTGTGTGCCATCTCTCAGTCAGTGGGCCATAGAAAGCCTATTTATTTTTTTGCTTGATTTTGGTTCTAAAATCTACCTGAAAAAATCACTACATCAATCAGTGGGAGAAAAATATTGGCCTCAGGGCTTGTCTGCCACTCCTGACTCCTGTGTGCATCATCACTCACTCAGTGGGCCATAGAAAGCCCATTTTTTTTTTTTTTTTGCTTTATTTGGGTTCTAAATTCTACCTGAAAAAATCAATAAATCAATCAGTGGGAGATTAATATTGGCCTTTGGGCTTGTGTGCCAGTCCTAAGCGTGCCATCTCTCTCTCAGATAGTGGGCCATAGAAAGCCTATTTATTTATTTTTTTATTGGGTTTATAAATTTTCCCTGGAACCAAAAAAAAAAAAGTGGGAGATTAATATTGGCCTCTGGGCTTGTGTGCCAGTCCTGAGCGTGCCATCTCTCTCACAAATAGTGGGCCATAGAAAGCCTATTTATTTTTTTGCTTGATTTGGGTTCTAAAATGTACCTGAAAAAATCACTACATCAATCAGTGGGAGAAAAATATTGGCCTTTGGGCTTGTGTGCCACTCCTGACTCCTGTGTGCATCATCACTCACTCAGTGGGCCATAGAAAGCCCATTTTTTTTTTTTTGCTTTATTTGGGTTCTAAATTCTACCTGAAAAAATCAATAAATCAATCAGTGGGAGATTAATATTGGCCTTTGGGCTTGTGTGCCAGTCCTAAGCGTGCCATCTCTCTCTCTCAGATAGTGGGCCATAGAAAGCCTATTTATTTATTTTTTTTTTTTATTGGGTTTATAAATTTTCCCTGGAAAAAAAAAAAAAAGTGGGAGATTAATATTGGCCTCTGGGCTTGTGTGCCAGTCCTGAGCGTGCCATCTCTCTCACAAATAGTGGGCCATAGAAAGCCTATTTATTTTTTTTTTTTTTGGTTTTATAAATTCTCCCTTAAAAAAAAAGGGAGATTAATATTGGCCTTTGGGCTTGTGTGCCAGTCGTAAGCGTGCCATCTCTCTCTGTCTCTCAGATAGTGGGCCATAGAAAGCCTATTTATTATTATTTTTATTGGGTTTATAAATTTTCCCTGGAACAAAAAAAAAAAGTGGGAGATAAATATTGGCCTCTGGGCTTGTGTGCCACTCCTGACTCCTGTGTGCGTCATCTCTCACTCAGTGGGCCATAGAAAGCCTTTTTTTGTTTTATTTGTTTTCTAAATTCTCCCTGAAAAAATCATTTTATTCTATTATTTTTTTTTCCTAAAGTCTCCCTGAAAAAAAAAAAAAAAAAATCAGTGGGAGATTAATATTGCCCTTTCTGCTTGTGTGCCAGTCTTGACTCCTGGGTGTGCCATCTCTCTCTCTCTCTCCAATTGTGGGCCATAGAAAGCCTATTATTTTTTTTAGCTTGATTTGGGTTCCAAAATCTACCTGAAAAAATCACTACATCAATCAGTGGGAGATAAATATTGGCCTCTGGGCTTGTGTGCCACTCCTGACTCCTGTGTGTGTCATCTCTCACTCAGTGGGCCATAGAAAGCCTTTTTTTGTTTTATTTGTTTTTTAAATTCTCCCTGAAAAAATCATTTTATTTTATTTGGTTTCTAAATTCTTCCTGAAAAAATCATTTTATTCTATTTTTTTTTTTCCTAAAGTCTCCCTGAAAAAAAAAAAAAAAAACAAATCAGTGGGAGATTAATATTGCCCTTTCTGCTTGTGTGCCAGTCTTGACTCCTGGGTGTGCCGTCTCTCTCTCTCTCTCCAATTGTGGGCCATAGAAAGCCTATTATTTTTTTAGCTTGATTTGGGTTCCAAAATCTACCTGAAAAAATCACTACATCAATCAGTGGGAGATAAATATTGGCCTCTGGGCTTGTGTGCCACTCCTGACTCCTGTGTGCGTCATCTCTCACTCAGTGGGCCATAGAAAGCCTTTTTTTGTTTTATTTGTTTTCTAAATTCTCCCTGAAAAAATCATTTTATTTTATTTGGTTTCTAAATTCTTCCTGAAAAATCATTTTATTCTATTTTTTTTTCCTAAAGTCTCCCTGAAAAAAAAAAAAAAATCAAATCAGTGGGAGATTAATATTTACATTTGTGCTTCAGTGACAGTCCTGCATGTGTGGCATCTCTCTCATTTGTTGCCACCAACAACAGAGTGTGTAACATTGTGCCTGATTTTCGTTGTGGTCTCACTCACCTGTAAAGGGGTAGCTAAATCATACTGAAGTTATAGCTCACCGTGTAATTTGTGTGACAGCAACAAATACCGTTAGTTTGTTTACGTTTTTAAAACAATGAGGAAGTATGGTGGAAGAGGTCGTGGCCGGGGGCGTTCATTGTCAGCTGGTAATGAGGGTAGTGGTAGTGGTGGAGCATCAGCTGGTCGTGGGAAAAAAAATATTGCACCTAAGTCTGGAGCTGTGGAGCCAGGTTCGTCGTCAGGCTACACAAGGCCTCGAACGCTCCCTTTTCTGGGAGTAGGAAAACCGCTTTTAAAGCCGGAGCAGCAAGAGCAAGTTTTGGCTTATCTTGCTGACTCAGCCTCTAGCTCTTTTGCCTCCTCTCGTGAAACTGGTAAATGTCAAAGCAGCGCGTCGTTAGTGGATGTTCACGGTCAGGGACAAGTCGCTTCCTTGTCCTCTTCAGCAAAAACAACAACAGAGAAGAATGCAGCAGGCGACACAACGGGTTACTCCATGGAGCTCTTTACACATACCGTCCCTGGCTTAGAAAGTGAAGCAGTTAACAGTCCATGCCCATTACAAGTTGAATCTGACATGGAGTGCACTGATGCACAGCCACAGCCAGACTACTATGCTGGTCCATTGACTCAGACCACAACATTGCCCTCGCAGGGTAATGATCAAGAATCAGACCCTGATGAGACTATGTTGCCCCATCACGAACGCTATACCACCGACCGACACGGTGACACAGACGAAGTTGCACACGAGCTACAAGAAGAGGTAATAGATGACCCAGTTCTTGACCCCGATTGGCAGCCATTGGGGGAACAGGGTGCAGGCGGCAGCAGTTCTGAAGCGGAGGAGGAGGGGCCGCAGCAGGCATCAACATCGCAACAGGTTCCATCTGCCGGGCCCGTATCTTGCCCAAAACGCGTGGCAAAGCCAAAACCTGTTGGAGGACAGCGTGGCCATCCGGTTAAAGCTCAGTCTGCAATGCCTGAAAAGGTATCCGATGCTAGAAAGAGTGCAGTCTGGCATTTTTTTAAACAACATCCAATTGATCAGCGCAAAGTCATCTGTCAAAAATGTTCAACTACCTTAAGCAGAGGACAGAATCTGAAAAGTCTCAATACAAGTTGCATGCATAGACATTTAACCACCATGCATTTGCAAGCCTGGACTAACTACCAAACGTCCCTTAAGGTTGTAGCACCCTCGGCCAATGAAGCTAGTCAGCAACGCAACATCCCTTCCGGCAGTGTAGGGCCACCATTTTCCGCACCACCTGCAGTATCTGTGCAGGTTTCTTTGCCAGGCCAAAGCAGTCAGGGTCAGGGAATCACCAGTTTCGTAGTAGGAAACACTGCATCTAGGGCACCGGCGGCAACAATACCATCTCCCACCGTCTCTCAGTCTGCCATGTCCACCGGCACCCCCGCTAGTTCCACGATCTCCAGCTCTCCAGTCCAGCTCACCCTACATGAGACTATGGTTAGAAAAAGGAAGTACTTAGCCTCGCATCCGCGTACACAGGGTTTGAACGCACACATAGCTAGACTAATCTCGTTAGAGCTGATGCCCTACCGGTTAGTTGAAAGCGAAGCTTTCAAAGCCCTGATGGACTATGCTGTACCACGCTACGAGCTACCCAGTCGACACTTTTTTTCCAGAAAAGCCATCCCAGCCCTCCACCAGCATGTTAAAGAGTGCATCGTCCATGCACTCAGGCAATCTGTGAGCACAAAGGTGCACCTGACAACAGATGCATGGACCAGTAGGCATGGCCAGGGACGTTACGTGTCCATCACGGCACACTGGGTAAATGTGGTGGATGCAGGGTCCACAGGGGACAGCAAGTTTGGGACAGTTCTGCCTAGCCCACGGTCTAGGAAACAATTGGCTGTAGCTGTTCGCACCCCCTCCTCCTCCTCTTCGTCCTCCTGCAGAAGCGAGAGCTCGTCCACAGACCGCAGTCGCACAACCACTCCATCCGCAGCTGCCACTGTTGCACACCAGGTCTCCCATTATGGGGCAGCTACTGGCAAACGTCAGCAGGCTGTATTGGCTATGAAGTGTTTGGGCGACAACAGACACACCGCGGAAGTTCTGTCCGAGTTCTTGCAGAAAGAAACGCAGTCGTGGCTGGGCACTGTAAATCTTGAGGCAGGCAAGGTAGTGAGTGATAACGGAAGGAATTTCATGGCTGCCATCTCCCTTTCCCAACTGAAACACATTCCTTGCCTGGCTCACACCTTAAACCTGGTGGTGCAGTGCTTCCTGAAAAGTTATCCGGGGTTATCCGACCTGCTCCTCAAAGTGCGTGGACTTTGCTCACATATCCGCCGTTCGCCCGTACACTCCAGCCGTATGCAGACCTATCAGCGTTCTTTGAACCTTCCCCAGCATCGCCTAATCATAGACGTTGCAACAAGGTGGAACTCAACACTGCACATGCTTCAGAGACTGTGCGAACAGAGGCGGGCTGTTATGTTTTTGTGGGAGGATACACATACACGGGCAGGCAGTAGGATGGCAGACATGGAGTTGTCAGGTGTGCAGTGGTCGAAGATTCAAGACATGTGTCAAGTCCTTCAGTGTTTTTAGGAATGCACACGGCTGGTTAGTGCAGACAACGCCATAATAAGCATGAGCATCCCCCTAATGCGTCTGCTGATGCAAAGTTTGACGCACATAAAGGATCAGGCGTCTGCAGCTGAGGAAGAGGAAAGCCTTGATGACAGTCAGCCATTGTCTGGCCAGGGCAGTGTACAGGACGAGTTAACGGGCGAAGAGGAGGAGGAGGACGAGGAGGATGATGGGGATGATTATATTTTTAATGAGGAAGCTTTTCCGGGGCCACTGGAAATTGGTGGCGCGGCAAGGCCGGGTTCTGGTTTTTGGAGGGACACAAGTGACGTGGATTTGCCTGAAACTGCCCCTCAACCAAGCACAACCGCAGATTTGAGAGCTGGAACTTTGGCCCACATGGCGGATTATGCCTTACGTATCCTCAAAAGGGACACACGCATAACTAAAATGATGAATGATGACGATTACTGGTTGGCCTGCCTCCTTGATCCTCGCTATAAAGGCAAATTGCAAAATATAATGCCACATGAGAACTTGGAACTAATATTAGCAACCAAACAATCAACTCTTGTTGATCGTTTGCTTCTGGCATTCCCTGCACACAGCGCCCGTGATCGTTCTCACACGAGCTGCAGGGGCCAGCAGACCAGAGGAGTTAGAGGGGCAGAAATCAGAAGTGGCGTTGGCCAGAGGGGTTTTCTGACCAGGTTGTGGAGTGATTTTGCTATGACCGCAGACAGGACAGGTACTGCAGCATCAATTCAAAGTGACAGGAGACAACATTTGTCCAGTATGGTTACAAACTATTTTTCATCCCTTATCGATGTTCTCCCTCAACCGTCATTCCCATTTGATTACTGGTCATCAAAATTAGATACCTGGCCAGAATTGGCAGAATATGCATTGCAGGAGCTTGCTTGCCCGGCAGCTAGTGTCCTATCAGAAAGAGTATTCAGTGCTGCAGGTTCAATACTAACAGAAAAAAGGACTCGTCTGGCTACCCAAAATGTAGATGATCTAACCTTCATTAAATTGAACCACAACTGGATTTCGAAATCTTTTGCCCCACCTTGCCCGGCTGACACAAAGCTTTCCTATAAAAAGGTCTTGCCTGTGGACTATTCTGAATGCCTTTTCCAATCTCGTAATTTTCTGCACCTGATTGTCCAGCATACGACATGTTTACACCTCACTAAATGGCCAAACTCCCCACACGGGGCCGTGGTATCGACACTTGGCGACAGCACCCGTGAGAGTGCAGTTTGTCTGAAGAGGTGGGTGTGCCCGCTTTTGGTCGACGGCACTGCCACTGGGTCCCTCCTAGTACAATAAAGTGTCTCTGGCGGTGGTGGTGCGCACCCAACGTCAGACACACCGTTGTAATATGAGGGGCCCTGGGCCTGTACCGCCGGCCACAAGACAGTTCCCCCCCAGCTCAAACAGTGCTCTACCACTTGCAAAATTATCTCACAGCTCCACCAATGTTTAGTCTATGCGCTGACATCCTTCAATGCCTGCCACTGACAATACCATTGTATTGACATTTTTGTTATGTTAGGCCTTCTATGCCTGTCTGTGGTCACTCCTTCCACTAGGCCTCCACTGACCACACCACTGCTGCCCGTGTACCCCTGGAACCAATTTAAAATTGCCTACAGCCATGTGTTATTATTTTAGGCCTTCGATGCCTGTCTGCGGTCACTCCTTCCACTAGGCCTCCACTGACCACACCACTGCTGCCCGTGTACCCCTGGAACCAATTTAAAATTGCCTACAGCCATGTGTTATTATTTTAGGCCTTCGATGCCTGTCTGCGGTCACTCCTTCCACTAGGCCTCCACTGACCACACCACTGCTGCCCGTGTACCCCTGGAACCAATTTAAAATTGCCTACAGCCATGTGTTATTATTTTAGGCCTTCAATGCCTGTCTGCGGTCACTCCTTCCACTAGGCCTCCACTGACCACACCACTGCTGCCCGTGTACCCCTGGAACCAATTTAAAATTGCCTACAGCCATGTGTTATTATTTTAGGCCTTCGATGCCTGTCTGCGGTCACTCCTTCCACTAGGCCTCCACTGACCACACCACTGCTGCCCGTGTACCCCTGGAATCAATTTAAAATTGCCTACAGCCATGTGTTATTATTTTAGGCCTTCGATGCCTGTCTGCGGTCACTCCTTCCACTAGGCCTCCACTGACCACACCACTGCTGCCCGTGTACCCCTAGAACCAATTTAAAATTGCCTACAGCCATGTGTTATTATTTTAGGCCTTCGATGCCTGTCTGCGGTCACTCCTTCCACTAGGCCTCCACTGACCACACCACTGCTGCCCGTGTACCCCTGGAACCAATTTAAAATTGCCTACAGCCATGTGTTATTATTTTAGGCCTTCGATGCCTGTCTGCGGTCACTCCTTCCACTAGGCCTCCACTGACCACACCACTGCTGCCCGTGTACCCCTGGAACCAATTTAAAATTGCCTACAGCCATGTGTTATTATTTTAGGCCTTCGATGCCTGTCTGCGGTCACTCCTTCCACTAGGCCTCCACTGACCACACCACTGCTGCCCGTGTACCCCTGGAACCAATTTAAAATTGCCTACAGCCATGTGTTATTATTTTAGGCCTTCGATGCCTGTCTGCGGTCACTCCTTCCACTAGGCCTCCACTGACCACACCACTGCTGCCCGTGTACCCCTGGAACCAATTTAAAATTGCCTACAGCCATGTGTTATTATTTTAGGCCTTCGATGCCTGTCTGCGGTCACTCCTTCCACTAGGCCTCCACTGACCACACCACTGCTGCCCATGTACCCCTGGAACCAATTTAAAATTGCCTACAGCCATGTGTTATTATTTTAGGCCTTCGATGCCTGTCTGCGGTCACTCCTTCCACTAGGCCTCCACTGACCACACCACTGCTGCCCGTGTACCTCTGGAACCAATTTAAAATTGCCTACAGCCATGTGTTATTATTTTAGGCCTTCGATGCCTGTCTGCGGTCACTCCTTCCACTAGGCCTCCACTGACCACACCACTGCTGCCCGTGTACCCCTGGAACCAATTTAAAATTGCCTACAGCCATGTGTTATTATTTTAGGCCTTCGATGCCTGTCTGCGGTCACTCCTTCCACTAGGCCTCCACTGACCACACCACTGCTGCCCGTGTACCCCTGGAACCAATTTAAAATTGCCTACAGCCATGTGTTATTATTTTAGGCCTTCGATGCCTGTCTGCGGTCACTCCTTCCACTAGGCCTCCACTGACCACACCACTGCTGCCCGTGTACCCCTGGAACCAATTTAAAATTGCCTACAGCCATGTGTTATTATTTTAGGCCTTCGATGCCTGTCTGCGGTCACTCCTTCCACTAGGCCTCCACTGACCACACCACTGCTGCCCGTGTACCCCTGGAACCAATTTAAAATTGCCTACAGCCAAGTGTTATTATTTTAGGCCTTCGATGCCTGTCTGCGGTCACTCCTTCCACTAGGCCTCCACTGACCACACCACTGCTGCCCGTGTACCCCTGGAACCAATTTAAAATCGCCTACAGCCATGTGTTATTATTTTAGGCCTTCGATGCCTGTCTGCGGTCACTCCTTCCACTAGACCTCCACTGACCACACCACTGCTGCCCGTGTACCCCTGGAACCAATTTAAAAACGCCTACAGCCATGTGTTATTATTTTAGGCCTTCGATGCCTGTCTGCGGTCACTCCTTCCACTAGGCCTCCACTGACCACACCACTGCTGCCCGTGTACCCCTGGAACCAATTTAAAATTGCCTACAGCCATGTGTTATTATTTTAGGCCTTCGATGCCTGTCTGCGGTCACTCCTTCCACTAGGCCTCCACTGACCACACCACTGCTGCCCGTGTACCCCTGGAACCAATTTAAAATTGCCTACAGCCATGTGTTATTATTTTAGGCCTTCGATGCCTGTCTGCGGTCACTCCTTCCACTTGGCCTCCACTGACCACACCACTGCTGCCCGTGTACCCCTGGAACCAATTTAAAATTGCCTACAGCCATGTGTTATTATTTTAGGCCTTCGATGCCTGTCTGCGGTCACTCCTTCCACTAGGCCTCCACTGACCACACCACTGCTGCCCGTGTACCCCTGGAACCAATTTAAAATTGCCTACAGCCATGTGTTATTATTTTAGGCCTTCGATGCCTGTCTGCGGTCACTCCTTCCACTAGGCCTCCACTGACCACACCACTGCTGCCCGTGTACCCCTGGAACCAATTTAAAATTGCCTACAGCCATGTGTTATTATTTTAGGCCTTCAATGCCTGTCTGCGGTCACTCCTTCCACTAGGCCTCCACTGACCACACCACTGCTGCCCGTGTACCCCTGGAACCAATTTAAAATTGCCTACAGCCATGTGTTATTATTTTAGGCCTTCGATGCCTGTCTGCGGTCACTCCTTCCACTAGGCCTCCACTGACCACACCACTGCTGCCCGTGTACCCCTGGAATCAATTTAAAATTGCCTACAGCCATGTGTTATTATTTTAGGCCTTCGATGCCTGTCTGCGGTCACTCCTTCCACTAGGCCTCCACTGACCACACCACTGCTGCCCGTGTACCCCTAGAACCAATTTAAAATTGCCTACAGCCATGTGTTATTATTTTAGGCCTTCGATGCCTGTCTGCGGTCACTCCTTCCACTAGGCCTCCACTGACCACACCACTGCTGCCCGTGTACCCCTGGAACCAATTTAAAATTGCCTACAGCCATGTGTTATTATTTTAGGCCTTCGATGCCTGTCTGCGGTCACTCCTTCCACTAGGCCTCCACTGACCACACCACTGCTGCCCGTGTACCCCTGGAACCAATTTAAAATTGCCTACAGCCATGTGTTATTATTTTAGGCCTTCGATGCCTGTCTGCGGTCACTCCTTCCACTAGGCCTCCACTGACCACACCACTGCTGCCCGTGTACCCCTGGAACCAATTTAAAATTGCCTACAGCCATGTGTTATTATTTTAGGCCTTCGATGCCTGTCTGCGGTCACTCCTTCCACTAGGCCTCCACTGACCACACCACTGCTGCCCGTGTACCCCTGGAACCAATTTAAAATTGCCTACAGCCATGTGTTATTATTTTAGGCCTTCGATGCCTGTCTGCGGTCACTCCTTCCACTAGGCCTCCACTGACCACACCACTGCTGCCCATGTACCCCTGGAACCAATTTAAAATTGCCTACAGCCATGTGTTATTATTTTAGGCCTTCGATGCCTGTCTGCGGTCACTCCTTCCACTAGGCCTCCACTGACCACACCACTGCTGCCCGTGTACCTCTGGAACCAATTTAAAATTGCCTACAGCCATGTGTTATTATTTTAGGCCTTCGATGCCTGTCTGCGGTCACTCCTTCCACTAGGCCTCCACTGACCACACCACTGCTGCCCGTGTACCCCTGGAACCAATTTAAAATTGCCTACAGCCATGTGTTATTATTTTAGGCCTTCGATGCCTGTCTGCGGTCACTCCTTCCACTAGGCCTCCACTGACCACACCACTGCTGCCCGTGTACCCCTGGAACCAATTTAAAATTGCCTACAGCCATGTGTTATTATTTTAGGCCTTCGATGCCTGTCTGCGGTCACTCCTTCCACTAGGCCTCCACTGACCACACCACTGCTGCCCGTGTACCCCTGGAACCAATTTAAAATTGCCTACAGCCATGTGTTATTATTTTAGGCCTTCGATGCCTGTCTGCGGTCACTCCTTCCACTAGGCCTCCACTGACCACACCACTGCTGCCCGTGTACCCCTGGAACCAATTTAAAATTGCCTACAGCCAAGTGTTATTATTTTAGGCCTTCGATGCCTGTCTGCGGTCACTCCTTCCACTAGGCCTCCACTGACCACACCACTGCTGCCCGTGTACCCCTGGAACCAATTTAAAATCGCCTACAGCCATGTGTTATTATTTTAGGCCTTCGATGCCTGTCTGCGGTCACTCCTTCCACTAGACCTCCACTGACCACACCACTGCTGCCCGTGTACCCCTGGAACCAATTTAAAAACGCCTACAGCCATGTGTTATTATTTTAGGCCTTCGATGCCTGTCTGCGGTCACTCCTTCCACTAGGCCTCCACTGACCACACCACTGCTGCCCGTGTACCCCTGGAACCAATTTAAAATTGCCTACAGCCATGTGTTATTATTTTAGGCCTTCGATGCCTGTCTGCGGTCACTCCTTCCACTAGGCCTCCACTGACCACACCACTGCTGCCCGTGTACCCCTGGAACCAATTTAAAATTGCCTACAGCCATGTGTTATTATTTTAGGCCTTCGATGCCTGTCTGCGGTCACTCCTTCCACTAGGCCTCCACTGACCACACCACTGCTGCCCGTGTACCCCTGGAACCAATTTAAAATTGCCTACAGCCATGTGTTATTATTTTAGGCCTTCGATGCCTGTCTGCGGTCACTCCTTCCACTAGGCCTCCACTGACCACACCACTGCTGCCCGTGTACCCCTGGAACCAATTTAAAATTGCATACAGCC
Organism: Ranitomeya imitator; assembly: GCF_032444005.1. Classification (NCBI taxonomy): domain Eukaryota; kingdom Metazoa; phylum Chordata; class Amphibia; order Anura; family Dendrobatidae; genus Ranitomeya; species Ranitomeya imitator. The sequence goes on from NC_091284.1 coordinate 77,365,783, forward strand.
ATGTGTTATTATTTTAGGCCTTCGATGCCTGTCTGCGGTCACTCCTTCCACTAGGCCTCCACTGACCACACCACTGCTGCCCGTGTACCCCTGGAACCAATTTAAAATTGCCTACAGCCATGTGTTATTATTTTAGGCCTTCGATGCCTGTCTGCGGTCACTCCTTCCACTAGGCCTCCACTGACCACACCACTGCTGCCCGTGTACCCCTGGAACCAACATCAGAAAATATAAAAATAAGTATTTTGCTTATAAAAAAGAAAATACTGGAGAGATATCAAATGCAGACATTTTAACATTAAAAACAAACACATACAACAAAAATCTGGTACAGTACTAAAAATGGCCACCAGCTACAATAACTTTCTCCTGCAAGTAGTTAACTGAAAGGTTTTTTCAATTTTAAACACAGATATGGCATCCACCGAGTGTTGTCCTGTCGCGTCTTCTTTATATTATTGCCAAGAAGATGCAAATCAATGAAAATTATAAAATCATTATTTACCAAAAAAATAGAGTAAGTCAAAACCACATTGCAAATAAACATTCATTACAAATAAAGAAGCAGGGCGCGTCCGAGGGTGAGTATATACCTAATAAGAATATAATCACCCTCGGACGCGCCCTGCTTCTTTCCGACAGCCTTCCTTCCTAAGAATCAGCCCTTCCGTGGTGTAGAGAGAGGGTTTGTTACACTCCAAGGTGTTCCCCAGGTTGCCTTTCCTGAGCTTCGATCTTCCGGCTCTCGTTTAGTAGTTGTTGGAAACTACGCTGCATTAGGCCTACAAATTGGGTATGGGGTGTAGAGAGATGGTGTGTTCCACTCCAAGGTGTTCCCCAGGTTTCCTCGCCAATGCTTCGATCATCATGCTCTCGTTTAGTAGTTGTTGGAAACTACGCTGCATTGGGCCTACAAATTGGGTATGGGGTGTAGAGAGATGGTGTGTTCCACTCCAAGGTGTTCCCCAGGTTGCCTTTCCTGAGCTTCGATCTTCCGGCTCTCGTTTAGTAGTTGTTGGAAACTACGCTGCATTAGGCCTACAAATTGGGTATGGGGTGTAGAGAGATGGTGTGTTCCACTCCAAGGTGTTCTCCAGGTTGCCTTTCCTGAGCTTTGATCTTCCGGCTCTCGTTTAGTAGTTGTTGGAAACTACGCTGCATTAGGCCTACAAATTGGGTATGGGGTGTAGAGAGATGGTGTGTTCCACTGTAGAGAGATGGTGTGTTCCACTCCAAGGTGTTCCCCAGGTTTCCTCGCCAATGCTTCGATCATCATGCTCTCGTTTAGTAGTTGTTGGAAACTACGCTGCATTAGGCCTACAAATTGGGTATGGGGTGTAGAGAGATGGTGTGTTCCACTCCAAGGTGTTCTCCAGGTTGCCTTTCCTGAGCTTCGATCTTCCGGCTCTCGTTTAGTAGTTGTTGGAAACTACGCTGCATTAGGCCTACAAATTGGGTATGGGGTGTAGAGAGATGGTGTGTTCCACTCCAAGGTGTTCCCCAGGTTGCCTTTCCTGAGCTTCGATCTTCCGGCTCTCGTTTAGTAGTTGTTGGAAACTACGCTGCATTAGGCCTACAAATTGGGTATGGGGTGGAGAGAGATGGTGTGTTCCACTCCAAGGTGTTCCCCAGGTTTCCTCGCCAATGCTTCGATCATCATGCTCTCGTTTAGTAGTTGTTGGAAACTACGCTGCATTAGGCCTACAAATTGGGTATGGGGTGTAGAGAGATGGTGTGTTCCACTCCAAGGTGTTCCCCAGGTTGCCTTTCCTGAGCTTCGATCTTCCGGCTCTCGTTTAGTAGTTGTTGGAAACTACGCTGCATTAGGCCTACAAATTGGGTATGGGGTGTAGAGAGATGGTGTGTTCCACTCCAAGGTGTTCCCCAGGTTTCCTCGCAAAATGCTTCGATCATCATGCTCTCGTTTAGTAGTTGTTGGAAACTACGCTGCATTAGACCTACAAATTGGGTATGGGGTGTAGAGAGATGGTGTGTTCCACTCCAAGGTGTTCTCCAGGTTGCCTTTCCTGAACTTCTATCTTCAGGCTCTCATTAAATTGTGGTTAAACGGAACAACTGCATTTGGCGTACTAGTTGGTTTGGGGCCTACTATCGGTGTCTGCCACTCCTTGCTGTTCTCCTGGTTTCCTGTCCTGAAATTCCGTTTTCAGGCGCTCGTTAAGTAGTTGTTAATGTTAGACTGCATTTGGCCTACTAGTTGGGTTGGGGCCTACTATCGGTGTCTGCCACTCCTTGCTGTTCTCCTCCACTGAACAAAGCTGTGCCGCCTGTTTACTACTGTTGCCAATTTTGAACTGCATTTCGACTACTTACTGATTTGGGCCTACTCTCTGTGTCAGCCTCTCATTCCAGTTGTCCTCCACTGCAATGCCCCCTGATTAGTCCTGTGTTACCAATTTTGAACTGCATTTAGCCCACTTTATTCTTTGGGCCTATATCTGTGTTTCCTCCTCATCCTGCCCATTGCCCAGCCAGTGATAGATGAGTCTGCTGGTACATTGACCCATAATGCAACATTTCCCGTGCACGCTACACTGCAAGATTGTGACCCTGCTGAAAGTCAGGTCCCCCTTCCCGCATACCATACCACCTTACACGGGGACAAACAGGAAGGTGCAGATGAAAGTGCAGGTTCCTTCATCAGGTGGGGGGAGGAATACTAGTTGGCGACGTCACTGGCACAGGGCCTCTCATAGTACGCAAAAGTGTTGCTGCCGGTGGGAGGCGCCCCCGCCGTGCAAACACACCGCTGTACTTTGAGGGGCCCTGTGCCAGTGCCAATGCCAACGAGTGGGCCCCCCCCTGCTTGCTCAGGTTCACAGCACTTGCAAAGTTGAAATACTTACCTCTCCCTGCTCCACTGCCGTGACGTGGTCCAGATTTCCTGGGCCCACTAATTACTTGAACCAGCCCTACCCACCACAACTTTAGCCAAATGAACCCCAATTTCAAATGCCTTCCAATTATTATAAGGTAAATTACGCTTGACAAGCTTCATTAAGAAGAATGGATGGTTTTGACATTAAAATGGGCACTCTAGGTGTTTTCCTGGCCCCCACTCACTGCCGACTATGCTGCCCCATTGACTTGCATTGGGTTTCGTGTTTCGGTCGATCCCGACTTTACGTCATAATCGGCCGATTTCACTCGACCCGACTTTTGAGATAGTCGGGTTTCGCGAAACCCGGCTCGACTCTAAAAAGGTCAAGGTCGCTCAACTCTAGTGACCACTTTAAACCCCCAAGAGCTTCACAGAAGTTTATAACACAGAGCCATGAAAATAAAAAATCATCTTTCTTTCCTCAAAAATTATTTTTTAGTCTGCAATTTTTTATTTTCACAAGAGTAACAGGAGAAATTGGACCCCAAAAGTTGTTGTGCCGTTTGTCCTGAGTACGCTGATACCCCATATGTGGGGGTAAACCACTGAATGGGCACACATCGGGGCTCGGAAGGGAAGTAGTGACGTTTTGAAATGCAGACTTTGATGGAATGGTCTGCGGGCATCACGTTGAGTTTGCAGAGCCCTTGATGTGCCTAGACAGTAGAAACCCACCCTCAAGTGACCCCATTTTGGAAACTAGACCCCCCAAGGAACTTATCTAGATATGTAGTGAGCACTTTGAACCCCCAAGTGCTTCACAGAAGTTTACAACGCAGAGCCGTAAAAATAAAAAATCATTTTTCTTTCCTCAAAAATTATGTTTTAGTAAGCAATCTTTTTATTTTCACAAGGGTAACCGGAGAAGTGGACCCCAATATTTGTTACCCAGTTTGTCCTGAGTACGCTGATACCCCATATGTGGGGGTAAACCACTGATTGGGCACACATCGGGGCTCGGAAGGGAAGTAGTGAGGTTTTGAAATGCACTTTGATGGAATGGTCTGCGGGCATCACGTTGCTTTTGCAGAGCCCCTGATGTGCCTAAACAGTATAAACCCCCGACAAGTGACCCTATTTTGGAAACTAGACCCCCCAAGGAACTTATCTAGATATGTGGTGAGCACTTTGAACCCCCAAGTGCTTCACAGAAGTTTACAACGCATAGCCATAAAAATAAAAAATCATTTTTCTTTCCTCAAAAATTATGTTTTAGTAAGCAATTTTTTTATTTTCGCAAGGGTAACAGGAGAAATTGGACCCCAACGATTGTTGCCCAGTTTGTCCTGAGTATGCTGGTACTCCATATGTGGGGGTAAACCACTGTTTGGGCTCACGTCAGGGCTCGGAAGGGAGGGAGCACCATTTGACTTTTTGAACGCAAGATTGGCTGGAATCAATGTTGGCGCCATGTTGTATTTGGAGACCCCTGATGTGCCTAAACAGTGGAAACCAATCAAATTCTAACTCCAACACTAACCCAAATACACGCCTAACCCTAATCCCAACTCTAGCTATAACCCTAGTCACAACCCTAACCCCAAAACACCCCTAACCACAACCCTAACCCAAACACACCCGTCCCCCTAATCCCAAACCTAATCCTAACCCTAATCCCAACCCTAACCACAACTTTAACCCCAACACACCCCTAACCCTAACCATAACCATAACCACAAGCCTAATCTTAACCCTATTTCCAACCCTAGCCCTAATTCCAACCCTAACCCTAAGGCTATGTGCCCACGTTGCGAATTCGTGTGAGATTTTTCTGCACCATTTTTGAAAAATCAGCAGGTAAAACTGTGTTTTACCTGCGGATTTCCAGTGTTTTTTGTGCGGATTTCACCTGCGGATTCCTATTGAGGAACAGGTGTAAAACGCTGTGGAATCAGCAGAAAGAATTGACATGCTGCGGAAAATACAACGCAGCGTTTGTTAGGGTTGGCGGAACGCACCAAATATATTGTTTATTAAATGGAATTGGTGCGTTCGCAACCCGGGATCCACCGTGCAGGAAAGTACCTGCTGCTAAATAATGGCGGCTCTATATGGCGGTATATACCAACTCTGTTAGCTTCACAGAGTAACCGCGAGAGGCAGGCTCGGTGCCCTGTTAGACTTTCACAGAGGCACAGGCCAACTACCCAGATGTGAGCAGTGAGTGGTCATGCATGCATACACAATCTCCTCGCCGGAGGAGCCAGCATTCTAGGGGCTTATTTCAGCCGGGTCCCTGAACACACTTATACACAATCTCCTCGCCGGAGGTGCCAGCATTCTAGGGGCTTATTTCAGCCGGGTCCCTGAACACATACAAACGCATGACCACATTGGCGCAAAGCATATGACAAAAGACGATACTAGCGCATGGCCGTGCGGTCATGCGCAGTTTATATACTGTAGTTAGAGCACAGGAAGCTGCTACCAAAGTTTTGCCCTTTCAGGACCTTCCTGGAGGACCAATGGGATGCGCTGCAGTACCTGAACATGTGACCGAACATGTGACCCTCGACTTCCAATGGGAGACCTTGCCCTGGGCATGCTCAGTGTGTGTAAATAAGGACTTAGTCCCAGAGAGGCCTGCTTCGCCGCAGATCAGTGCAGGGTACCATAGGAAAGCCAGAAAAGGCAGTAGTGACCCTATGCACCGAATCAGCCTCAGCGAGACGCTGGGAGCGACGTCTCCGCTGAGCAGACCCCACAGCGGCCGATGCTGAATGGGAGACCGCAGCAGACACGGATCGAGATTCCCCCTGTGCAGCAGAGGAAACTCGACTCCTAACATTACCCCCCCTCCTTGGGCCCCCCCTCCTTGAGCCTCACTACGCTCAAAAGCTGCAATGAGCAGCAGAGCCCGAATGTGCTCCACAGGCTACCAGGTTCTATCCTCTGGGCCGTGACCCTTCCAGTCCACCAGATAAAATTTCTTGCCACGTACCACCTTGCACCCCACAATAGCATTCACCTCAAACTCATCCGTGGATGAACCCGATGTCCCGGCAGATGACTCGGAAAACCGGTACATATAGACGGGCTTTAAGAGAGAAACATGAAAGATGTTGGTGATACCAAGGTGCGGAGGAATAGCCAAACAGTAGACCACAGGGTTGACCTGTTCCAGAACCTTGAAAGGGCCTATGTAGCGAGGCGCAAATTTAGTGGACTTAACTCGCAGCTTGATGTTACGGGCGGAGAGCCACACTAAGTCGCCAGGAGCAAAGGTCGGAGTAGGGCGCAGGTGTGCATCAGCCGAAACCCTCATTCTCTCCTTGGAGGCCCGGATGGCATCCTGTGTGCGGTCCCAGATGTCACGTGCCTCCACCGCCCAGTCTGCCACCCTAGAATCGGTGGATGACACGGGCATGGGCACAGGGACACGCGGATGCTGGCCGAAATTAAGGAGAAAAGGAGTTTGACCAGTGGAATCGGCTACGGCATTGTTCAAGGCAAATTCCGCCCAAGGTAGCAAAGATGCCCAGTCATCCTGCCTAGCAGAAATGAAATGTCGCAAATATGTCACCAGAGTCTGGTTGGTTCTCTCCACCAACCCATTCGTCTCAGGATGGTGTGCAGAGGAGAGGTTTAACTCTATGCTGAGTAAACGGCAGAGCTCTCTCCAAAACCGAGACGCGAACTGGGGACCCCGATCGCTGACAATCTTATCAGGCATACCATGCAATCAGAAAACGTGCTTAATGAATAACACCGCCAAGGCCCGTGCTGAGGGTAACCGAGGAAGCGGCACCAAATGCACCATCTTAGAGAAATGGTCGGTGACAACCCAAATAATGGAGCAGCCACGCGACTTGGGTAGGCCCACCACAAAGTCCATCCCGACCATCTCCCAGGGCCTGTCTGCCACCGATAGAGGGTAAAGCAACCCAGCAGGCCGTTGCCGAGGAGACCGATTCTGGGCGCAAGAAACGCACGCCTGAATATAGTCCCTGACATCTCGGGCCATATGCGGCCACCAGTATGTTCTCGCCAAAAGCTCAGATGTCCTCTTGGTCCCAAAATGCCCACCCACTCTAGAGGAGTGAGCCCAAGAGAGAACCTCCGGTCGCAAGATAGCTGGTACGAAAGTCTTGCCCGGGGGCACAGACTCAAGCGAAACCGGAGCTACAGTTCTCAGGCTCTCAGAAGTGACAATAAGCCGAGGCTCCTCCTCCTCCTCCTCCGATGACACTACGGAGCGGGAGAGAGCGTCAGCACGAACGTTCTTCTCCCCGGAGAGGAAATGGAGAGTAAAATAGAACCGGGAGAAGAACAGGGACCATCTAGCCTGGCGAGAATTCAGCCGCTGGGCCGTTTGTAGATATACCAAGTTCTTGTGGTCAGTGAAGACTTGGAAGGGAAAGCGAGCTCCCTCCAAGAGATGTCTCCACTCTGAAAAAGCCAACTTCATGGCTAGCAACTCCCTGTCCCCGATGGAATAATTCCTCTCCGCTAGTGTGAAGGTCTTTGAGAAGAAGAAGCAAGGATGCTTCCGACCTTGAGCATCCTTTTGGAAAAGGACTGCTCCAGCACCAACGGATGAGGCATCCACCTCCAAGATAAATGGTTTATCAACATCGGGGCGATGTAGGATGGGAGCGCTAGCGAAGTGTGACTTGATCGAGAGAAAGGCTTTGGAGACCTCCTCTGACCACAACTTGGGATTTGCTCCCTTTTTGGTTGAGGGCAACCAAGGGAGCTACCAAAGTTGAGAAGTGTGGAATGAACTGGCGATAGTAATTAATGAACCCCATAAAGCGCTGCACCGCTTTAAGAGAATGGGGTTCCTGCCAGTCCATTACAGCCTGTAGCTTGGCAGGATCCATAACCAAACACTGGGCAGAGATGATGTAACCAAGGAAAGGCAAGGACTCCTGCTCAAACACACACTTCTCCAACTTGGCGTAGAGGGAGTTTGCTCGTAAGAGGTCGAAGACTTTGCGAACATCTCTCCGATGGGAGTCAATATCTGGAGAGAAGATGAGAATATCATCCAGATAGACTACGACCGAGGTGGTGAGCATATCCCGGAAGATGTCGTTCACAAAGTCTTGGAAAATGGCTGGGGCATTACAGAGCCCAAAGGGCATCACCAGATATTCATAGTGCCCATCCCTGGTGTTAAAAGCCGTCTTCCATTCGTCCCCCTCACGGATGCGAATCAGGTTGTAAGCACCCCGCAGATCTAACTTCATAAATACCCTCGCTCCCCGTAGCCTATCAAACAGCTCAGATATCAGGGGTAATGGGTACTTGTTCTTAACGGTGATGGCGTTAAGACCCCTGTAGTCTATGCATGGACGTAAGTCTCCAGTCTTCTTCTGTACGAAGAAGAACCCAGCCCCTGCCGGTGACACTGACTTCCTAATGAATCCTCTTGCCAGATTTTCTTGGATGTACTGAGACATTGCCTCCGTCTCCGGGAGAGATTACGGATAGACTCGACCCCGCGGAGGCTCAGCACCAGGCAAGAGGTCAATAGGACAGTCATAGGGGCGGTGAGGCGGAAGGGTCTCCACAGCTCTTTTGGAGAACACGTCTGCATAGGGCCAATAGTGCTTGGGGAGAGAGGAAAGATCTGCGGGTACCTGTGTAGTAACAACCTGAACGCACTCCCTCTGACATCTACCCTCGCAGGATTTACTCCATCCCAAAATTCTCCCAGAGGACCACTCAATATGAGGAGAATGGTAGCGAAGCCATGGTATCCCCAACAGGACCTCATCAATTCCCTCAGGAATGACTAATAGGGAGATTATCTCCTGATGTGATGGAGACACAGAAAGCATGAAAGGAATGGTTTGGTGGGTAATCTGTGAGGGTAGTGTTGACCCATTTACCACTCGAACGGTTACAGGCTTGGCGAGCATCACCAAGGGTATTGCGTGACGCTGGGCAAAAGAGGAAGACATAAAATTACCCTCTGCCCCAGAATCCACGCATAGCTCGACCATAAGAGTGGATGGGCCTATGGTAATTGTCCCCTTGAAGGACAACTTTGAGGCAAACGTCGCCGTGTCTAGTGTACCTCCTCCAACTGCCACTAGACGCTGACGTTTCCCCGACCGCTGAGGACCCTTGGAGGCAAGATGTCCTGACTGCCGGCAAACATGATGGACCTTATGTGCACGGGCGGACTGAGACTTGGATCCCGCTCGTGTCACCTCTAAGGCCTCATGTGACTCGGACGCCTGGACTGGAGATTCCAAAGGTTTGGCGAAGGTGGGAGCCAGCCGAAACCTCTGCCTACACTGGGCTCGCTCCAACCTTCGCTCGTGAAAGCGAAGGTCTATGCGAGTAGATATGGCTATGAGCTCCTCCAGTGTGGCGGGAATCTCCCTAGTGGCCAAAGCGTCCTTCACATGGTCAGCCAGCCCCCTCCAAAATACGGGAATGAGGGTTTTATCTGGCCATTCCAACTCAGACGCTAATGTCCGGAAGAGAACAGCAAATTGGCTGACCATGGTTGAACCCTGAGTCAAAGCCAGCAGTTGGAGCGCTGTATCATGGGTGACTTGAAGTCCTAAAAAGACCTGTTTCAGAGAATCCAGAAACCGAGGAACACTCCGCACCACATGATCGTTGCGCTCCCACAGCGGCGTAGCCCACTCCAACGCTCTGTCCGACAAGAGGGAGATTATGAATCCCACCTTTGCCCGCTCAGTAGGGAAACGTGCAGCCAGGAGCTCGAGGTGTATACCACATTGGCTCACGAAACCCCTACAGGACTTACTGTCCCCAGAGTATCTCTCAGGCAAAGGAAGGTGAGATAGGGTCGGAACAGAGGTGGCAGAGGGTAAAGCTGCTGCAGCCACGCTAGCAGCCTGAACAGCTATTGCGGTAACATCCACCGCCGAGGTTGCACGCTCAAGAGACGCCAACCGGCCCTCCAGCAGCTGGATGTACCCCTGCAATCGCTGTTCATCCGCCATTACTTAGCCAGATCCTGGCGCTAGTATACTGTTAGGGTTGGCGGAACGCACCAAATATATTGTTTATTAAATGGAATTGGTGCGTTCGCAACCCGGGATCCACCGTGCAGGAAAGTACCTGCTGCTAAATAATGGCGGCTCTATATGGCGGTATATACCAACTCTGTTAGCTTCACAGAGTAACCGCGAGAGGCAGGCTCTGTGCCCTGTTAGACTTTCACAGAGGCACAGGCCAACTACCCAGATGTGAGCAGTGAGTGGTCATGCATGCATACACAATCTCCTCGCCGGAGGAGCCAGCATTCTAGGGGCTTATTTCAGCCGGGTCCCTGAACACACTTATACACAATCTCCTCGCCGGAGGTGCCAGCATTCTAGGGGCTTATTTCAGCCGGGTCCCTGAACACATACAAACGCATGACCACATTGGCGCAAAGCATATGACAAAAGACGATACTAGCGCATGGCCGTGCGGTCATGCGCAGTTTATATAGTTACAGCACAGGAAGCTGCTACCAAAGTTTTGCCCTTTCAGGACCTTCCTGGAGGACCAATGGGATGCGCTGCAGTACCTGAACATGTGACCGAACATGTGACCCTCGACCTCCAATGGGAGACCTTGCCCTGGGCATGCTCAGTGTGTGTAAATAAGGACTTAGTTCCAGAGAGGCCTGCTTCGCCGCAGATCAGTGCAGGGTACCATAGGAAAGCCAGAAAAGGCAGTAGTGACCCTATGCACCGAATCAGCCTCAGCGAGACGCTGGGAGCGACGTCTCCGCTGAGCAGACCCCACAGTGGCCGATGCTGAATGGGAGACCGCAGCAGACACGGATCGAGATTCCCCCTGTGCAGCAGAGGAAACTCGACTCCTAACAGCGTTTCTGCGTGGTATTTTCCGCACCATGAGCACAGTGGATTTGGTTTTCCATAGGTTTACATGGTACAGTAAACCTGATGGATCACTGCTACGAATCCGCAGCGGCCAATCCGCTGTGGATCCGCAGCCAAATCCGCACCATGTGCACATAGCCTAAGTCTAACCCTAACCCTAGTTCTAACCCTAACCCTAGCCCTAACCCTAACCCTAGCTCTAACCCTAGCCCTAACTCTAACCCATTTACTATTTTTTTTTTATTTTGATCACTGTGATAGGTTTTATCACAGTGATCAAAATGTACCTGGAATTAATCTGCCGGCCAGCAAATTTGGCAGGCACACTATGCATACGCCCACCATTTTGGAAGATGGCGGCATCCATGGAGAAGACGGACGGACACCACGAGGCTCGGTAAGTATGAGGGGGGAGATCTGAGCATGGGGGGATTGGAGCTTGGGGGGTGGGATCGGAGCATGGGGGGAGTGGACAGGAGGACGGGAGAGCGGACAGGACGACGGAGGGGAGCAGAGCAGTGTACATGACAGAACGGAGGACTGGGGAGGAGATCGGTGGCAGTGGGGGGGGGCAGATCAGGGTTTCCAGCCATGGCCGATGATATTGCAGCATCGGCCATGGCTGGATTGTAAGATTTCACCTGTTTTCATAGGTGAAATATTACAAATTGCTCTGATTGGCTGTTTCACTTTCAACAGCCAATCAGAGCGATCGTAGCCACGGGGGGGGGGAAATGGGTGAAGCCAATCCCCCGGACTGAAGTACCATTCCCCCTGTCCATGCAGATCGGGAGAAATTGGAGTTAACCCTTTCAACCGATCTGCAGGGATGCGATCCCTCCATGACGCATATGCTGCGTCACAGGTCGGATTGGCACCAACTTTCATGACGCAGCATATGCGTCATAGGTTGGGAAGGGGTTAATATTACTTACATAATAAATGCTGCACGTTACCAGTATACCAAAATGACTTTATTCCACAAGCTAAGCCATTTTCTAATACATTAGGCAACTATTTAAGGCTAAATTTTTCCAATCGATTCTTGTTGACAGTCTCAGAGTGACAGTTCATTATTGGGAAATGCAATATTCTTCTAAATCAGTAACATCTTGTCAAATTGCCGAAAACGAAAAGTCTGCCAACTGAGTTATAAAGTTAGGATAGGAAAACAGGTGATTTATATACTGTCACTTGTTTTATGTAGGCAGCCAACTTCAGTAATGACAAACTAAAATGTAATCTGCGGTCTAAGTGCACTCGGGAAAAAAAAAATCCATGCCAGCACACACTCTGGTATCTTTTTTTATTATTTGGTTGAAACTCTCATCCTCGGCACCAATGGTGCCCCCACAGCTTTGGAAATATTAATCCTTATTGCTAATTGCTCTTTCAGTCACCAGGATGCTTCAGGGCTCACAGCCTAAGTCTGGATGTAAACAGCTACAGATGGAGATTGTTGATGTCGTTGATTGACGTGCCATGTTCTGAACCTCTATCCCTGACAGATGACATTGTAGTTTTAGATAAACATTATTATAACAGTGTTTTTTTATTGTCCACCTTTGTATGAAGCTGCTACATCTACAAGGCTAATATAGTAATATTAATATACTTAAAGGGGTTGTCCGGTCCAAAAATATAAGTCTGCAGTCACTATTTGTGACTGCAGACTTATGATTTTCTCCAGCGCATACACTGTGCACTGCGGGGATTTGCTGGTTTTTTGAGCCGGGACTGGTGGGAACATATGTGTTATACATTCTCCCTGACAGAACCCGACTAGTGGGCAAAACCTCGTTCCATATACTTGAATTGCAGGCTGTCTAGTGATACAGCTGTCCAGTGGGCTCAGCAGACTAGAGGTCGGGAGTATGGGAGTATACATCATACATCCCCCCATGTCCTGGGTCAGAAACTGGTGAATCACTGCAGCGCGCAGTGTGTGTGAACTGGGAATATTCATAAGTCTGCAGTCACACAGAGTGACTACAGACTTATCATTTTGGACCGGACAACCCCTTAAATACCTTAAAATGACAGTAACTGTTCAGTTGGACGCATACTAGAAGTCCAAAGCATTAATGATATGCAGGCTCCTCACCCTCCTGTCAGCTTTCAACCTATGCCCAATAATAGGAAAAGAGCTGTCAATCAGCCAATCAGCATCTAGAGATATCTAAGGGTGTAACTATAGTGGGTGCATAGGATGCAATTGCTCATGGGCTCCTGAGTTTAGGGGGTGAGGGCAAAGGCTCCTTGTGTCCCATATCAGAGGACCAGTACTATTAAAAATCCATGACAACTGGGGAAATTTTGCATTACCGGTAAATGTGATCAGATCGATCATAAGAGAAGCAAGATTCTGTTGAATTTCCTGAAATTCACAGCTTCATGCGAATTCAAACATTTTGAGACACAATTCATGGTTCGCGAAAAAAAAACCCTTGCCCAATACCTATGAGCACACCACTGAAGCATCAGAGAAGCATTATTTTGTGTTGCCGTAGGCCTTCCCATAATGCTCTGCAGCGATGACTTCTAGCAGATTACAATACCTTTTACAGTGGTGGTCACTACCTGGGTCTACACAGATCAGCGGTTCCCAATAGAGCTTTGTTTGTTATGTTGAAGACATTTTCTATCTCCAGAGTCACTGTGTGAGTATATCTCAAAGTGTAAGCTCTTATGGTCAGCAATGTCCTCTCTCTATCCTTCTCTCTCTTCTGTATTGTCTAAGCTCTTATAATCAGGTGGATCCTCTCTATTGTTTTCATTCTCTCTCCCTCTCTCAATCTCATATGTATTTTCTGAGCAATTACAAGCTTTCTAGTATTGAAACTTGTACAAACGAATTCACTGCAAATCAAATTTTTGGGGTAAATTCAGTGAAGCCGGTAAAAGGTCTGTTCACCTCTAATTACACCAAAAAAATCTTCAATTTACAGCTCTGTTCATATCATGAATACATTGGACCCCTCATTAAAGTCAGTAGAGTTCCATTCTAGTGAATGGGGTTGTGTTTCACTTCTCTTGCACAATGTGCAGCATAGAATAAGAATGGGTTGTGTTCAAGAAGCACTTCCATCAAAGTTTTTATCTTCATATATTGCAATCATGATATTATATAGCACTGTGTTCTGTGGTAGAGTGGCTCACTCAGCTGGACACAGAGGTATAACCGGAACACTGCCTCTTTAAGAAAATGCTTGGTTTATTAAAGACAGCATAAGCCAAGCTTGGGAAAGTAAACAGTAAAACAAAGAAACAAAAAAAAACACACATTCCTTTTCCCCTGACCACTCACAGGCATCAATGTCTACTGTTCAGGTTTAGCACACACCTTCCTGGAGTGCTCTCTCTCCAGGCCCACACTGAACACTGAAAGCTTTGGTAGTCAGCCATTTAAGCCCAGACCATGTGACTCCTCCATCATGTGATTGATAACATGATCTTGACATGACACAGGTCATGTCAGGACACTGCAGGTAGAGATAAGTGGACATTTTCCCTCTCGCTCTATGAATGTCCACTAAAACCAGCCCATAATATATATATGTCAATAAACCATCCCAACACGTTGTGTACTGGAGGAAACTATTCTGGTTTTACATCACTGACACCATCATGGCCAGTGACACGTATCTCCCCTCCATCACTTCACCAGTGACTATGTTACAGCACATACAATTGCTCATTTTACCTTTTTACCCAGTTAATTCTTCTCTTTTCTCTTTGCTACATGCAGAAACAGAAAGGTTATTTTCCCTGTATGAGTCAATCCCTCTTCAACCCCTGACCCAACTGCTCCGCTCCTTTCCTGCCATGGACTTTTGAAGTGAAAAGAGAATTAACTGCGTAGAAAGGCAAAAATGAGCAATTGTAAGTACACAGTGCCAAATAAAATGATGATTGCAATATATTAAGAGAATAAATATTTTTGTGGGAGGAGGTCTTTTTAATGTGCTGATTCCCATCGGTCATGAAGATATCGCTATTTGCCTTGATAATATCCCTTTAAACCCAATCTACATTCTTGCTTACATCAATAAATTGTTTCTACACTATAAAACAACTTTCTACTTGTCCTTCACAATTTTTGCAACATATTTACAAACTTCTGAAATCCCCTTCAGCTATCTAGATAACAGTATATTAAATTGCCTTTTTATTTGCACAGTTTTAAACACTTTAGATATATTTGTTTCTTATGCAAATCTCTCACACTCTTGTAAATTTTTCATTACCAGTTTGGTTGTTTTATTTGGAGAGCATATTGATTTCATTAAATTGAGAAATGTAAAGTAAAGCTTTTTATATTTAGATTAAATAGCATAATCACATGGTGTTGTTGATGATAGCACACTTTCCGCTCTGGCATTAATTATTGTCAAAAATTTCACATACTGCTTTTCACCCTGTCACTAAATTTGGAATAAGAAGGAAAAAATGATCACTTTCATTTTGGTGAAATGTTCCATAAGCTTAAACATTTCCCATGATCCATATATTCAGTTATGTTAACAGTAAATGTGTGTGAGCCCAATAATTGCTGGCACCAGAGTAATTTATTCCAATTTTACAGAATGTATGATTAATATGATCTGCTTTGCTTCATCTTAATCCACCGTGATAAGTTTTATGGATTAGGATCCTTTACCCCCCATTAAATAGAGATAGGTCAGTAATGAACAAAAGTGTGAGCATGCAGCACTATTCAGACCATCAAAAAACAACTAAATCAGGAAAGAAAAAAACTGCCAAATAAAAATTTGCAGAAAAGCATACTGTTATTATGGGGATTTTTCAAGAATGTAATAAAATGGCCCTGTCATGTAATTCAAAATGGTAGCTCATCCTACTCATGTGTCAGGACAGGTTGCAGTGTGAAGAAACCTCTCTCAGCACAGCAGCCAGCCCTCTGTCCCACCATTGTAATCATGTAAAAGAATGTTTTCTCATACACATACCAAAGTGTCAGGACTCTGGATTCCCTGTTTCATTTGTGGTACTGTTTGCCGTTTTCTAAGATGACATCTGCTGCCTCTCTTCTGCCCATGTGATCTGCCTCCCCTGTCTTTATAACCCTGGCTCACATCCCACTCCTTGCTTGTGTATTCTGCTTGTATTCCTGGCTTGTGCTGCAAGAGACTTTCACCTGTGTCTCAACTGGCAGAGGAGCTGTATTGTAAGCACGCATACCTCTATTGGTGGTGAAGAAGGGCTGTGACATGAAAAGAAATAAATCTTTTCCTTGGCTGACTGAGCGCCAAATTTTTCTTTCTCTAGCCTCAGTCTTCTATGTGCAGTTAATCAACCCAGGAGAATGTTTATTTTGTCAGATGCCATAGATACGTATGCTCACAATATAGCTCCTCTGTAGTTTGAGACACAGGTCTTGGGAACTGTGATTTTTTACAATGCAGCCTATCCTGACAAGTAATTAGGATGGGCTGGCATTTGAATTACATGATAGCCATTGAATTACATTCTTGGAGAACCCCTTTAAGCATCGCTTCAGTTAAGAGATCAAGTCTAATTTGTAAGTTGTTACCTAGAATAGAATGTTTCTCTGCTATTTGTTTTCCTAGTTTCCTTCCTGCTTGGATCCCTTTCAGCTCAGTTTCATGAGGGAAGAGTTGTGATAGCTGAATACAGCTTAGCTATACAGTAAATCTAAGGTTGTCTGAGACACCCCCCATATAAATGTGGATTAGGAGTGCTGCTCTCCCTGACCCTGCAGCTCGGCCTCTTCTGATTGGCTACGTTTCTGTAACTTGAGAGTCAGTGATTGCCATTTGATGCTCCATTACAATGCTTAGCTATGTGCTGTTTCAATGTTAGTAAGTGATCACTAATAGTTGTGGAGCTGGACTTTGGATCCTTTCCATTTGAAAAGGGGCTGTCTTTATGAAATAACCACTTTAATTATAAAAAAAAGGGTTAATTATTTTGTGAGTTAATTGATTTACCTTTATTTATTTCAAGAGATTTTCAATAAATCCTAAATGTTTTAGATACTTTATAAAAAAAACAAATTGATAAATCTTGACTCTGAAGCACAGAGGTTTACATTTAAAGGCTATTTTGTTCACCTATCAGAATATTTGCTCATGTAGTTTATTTTTTTATTTTTTTCCATTAAATTTCCATCTGTTAAAATGAATATCTTGCAGCTTTGAGATATCTCATTCGCGGAGGTCATTTCCTATTAATAAATATTGTGCTCCGGTTTCTAAAAATAAGGTAATTTCTTTAAGTTATAGCGGTGAAACTGTAACACTACTTATGCTTATAGAAGTGCAGAGATGAAAATGACCTTGCACCTCATTGTGATTAGTTTGGCTCCACTCCAGAATACCCACCTGCTCTGAAAGTCATTTTACCATCTCAGGAGGTACATAAATAATTTCCTAAGTCTCCATGGCACGTTATTGCAATTCTTTGTTTGCTCTACAGGTCTTCAGAAAGTAATAGAATCAGCTGCCTAAAAGGTTCCTAACTTTTACCCAAGTACATTAAATGCCTTTTTTGAGGAAGTGTAATCACTCATTTTTAAGTAAAACAAAACAATCGAGCACCGTCACTTCACTAAAAGCAAATCTTTTCGGTTTATTCAAAACCTTGGAGGATACTCACTGCTCTTTGCTGTGATTTAGAAATAAATTTTATGAATTCCATCAAACCTAAGCTGACAGCTCAGACGATCGTACGAGGAGGTAAGAGGCTTTAACCAGACAATAATTGAGGAAAGTATATAATGGAATAGTTAGTGAATGTGCCTCAAATTCTTGTATCCAGCCATAAAACTTTTCATGATTGCTAAGTGATTTATAAGTGATTTTTTTAAAGAATGTATTACTGCACACGGCTTCAGTTTATCTTAACTTCACTATTATAAGTTTTTACAAGTGAAGGAAGGCTAATGTATAAAAGCACTGCAAAAAGTAGAAATGAAACATGCAATTATAATAACACAATGCGGTACACAGGAGTCCATGCAACCCTGTAAAACTGACATTTAGGCTCTCATGGGCTTCACTATGGTTTCTTTTGGAGAATGCTTTTGTATTACAAAATTACAGGATTTACAAGATTCACATAACTCATTCAATGAGGTTACAGTATTAGTGGGATAAAGTACCCAGGGATGTCAAAGTATAGGATAATACACATGCTAATGTTTCTGAAAATAAATAATGTATTTAATGAAGCCCTCTCGGGCAGATGTTTTAAGAATAAATCTGTGTATATGTGTATGTACTGTATTGCGTATGTGTTAAGATACTCACCTACCAGCGCCTTCTCTATGATCAAGCTCCATTCCACTCCTCTTCGCAATGACTGCTCTTCAGACCAGCCAGCCCTCGATATGTTCTATGAGTGAGCTGAAAGTCTAATTTTTAATGTAAGCCTTCTTATGACACTCTATGGAATTGCATTGTAAAAAACACTTTCTGGCCACACTTTAGCGCAGCGTGATTCGGAGAGCCTGAAGAGCGATGACGTCACTGAGAAGAGGAGCAGAACAGATGGGGTCCCGAAAAGAGCGGCAGTGAGTATATTAACTTATTGTTATATTATATTAACTTATTAACACATTCAAGCTACTCTACATGCACATATACACTGATATATTTTAAAAAATCTCCCTACAGTGGCCAGCCAATCACAGTAGTGCCCCCACCAAGATGGCCACGGCATTATAGTGACTGGCAGGCAATCCTCGCATGTTTATTGGCCGTGTAAGAGGCATCAAACATGCAGAGAGGGTAATCAAGCATTCAAACTGAGCACCAGTCAATGATCGATGAGTGATAGCTGAGTATCACCGAGCACATTGACTCATCAATAGTCACCATACATACAGTATATACAAAACCCATATATGAAGGCCAAAAATGGTGCATGAATTTAACAGTTTGCCACATTTGACATCCCCTTTTCTAAACATTTTTCACTTTTTTGAACAAAATGGTACAGAAGTTTACACATTTTGTGTAATACACATATCTCTCATAAATCTGCGGTAATTAAAGTTGCTAGCCATAGAAAGTGCGGAGATAACAGTTGTGCACTGGCCAAAGGAGGCATATAAGAAGAAATCAGTAATGTAAATAGTACATGAAGTGGGAACTGTTAGATTTTTAAATTGGGTCCCAGTAAGTAAATATATCTTTTTGAGTAGATCTATAGTTTTCAATATAATATTCTAGGTCAATTAATTTAGCCTTTTAGACTAAGTACAAGGCAATAGAAATAAGGTGCCATAAACACCACTAAGGAGGGCTATTTTCCCATATCTGGCTCAGAGTTTTTCTTAGCCCATTACACAGCACTTTGGGATATTGTCTAAGCTGTAAATTCTAGCTTCATTCACTGCCATTGATTTATAGACTTAACCTGCATCCACTTTCCGACTCACTGTAGCACATGTTATTTCCATATATCATAGAGAAATCCTAATGACGTCCGGGAGATGATGGAGATCAACCTTCACTTGTACTTGCTGTTGACCCTGAACTTATCAATATAACCTTCCTTCATTCATTTCTGGGTGATATTAAATGTCATTAATCCAGCTTACTCCGGCTTCATCAAGATAATTGTCAGTAATACAGTGATGAGAAGAAATGTGGTTTTATTCATTTAAAATTGGTCTGAGTTTCATAATTGTCTCACGGTGGTTCATGACAATGTTGATTTGTTAGTTGCTTTCATAATGTGATAAAATTAACATTTTAATTTCATCAGCTTTGAGCCACAGATCTACCAATGATCGATATTTTCTAACTGAAATGTTAAAAGTATGTCGTGTTAGGCCTCTTTCACACTTCAGTCTTTCGGCGTCAGTCAAAAACCGCCATTTTCGTGAAATGGCGGATCCGCCATTTTTTTTTGGCGGATCCGCTATTTTCCCATTGACTTGCATTAGAGACGGATTGTGGCGGATGGCCGTCCGTTCCATCCGCCATGCGACGGATCCGTCGATATTTGGCGGACGTTGTCTAGACATTGACGGACTTTGTAACGTTTTTTGGCGCCGCCGAAAAGGCGGACTGCGGCGGATCCGTCGTGTCCGCCTTTTTTTAGAATGGGCGCCTATGGGCGACGGATCCGTCGCGATCCGCTTTTTGGCGGATCCGTCGCCTCAATCCGCTTTTTTTGATTGAGCATGCTCCAAAAAGTGGATACTTTGCCCAGACAACCCAAAAACTATATAAAGAGGACAGGTCATTCCCAAATGTACTAGCAAGACAGACCCTTCAATGCAAGAGAGACCCAGCCAGACCCTGCCAGCAAGACCTTGCCAGCCAGCCAGAGAGGCCCTGCCAGCTAGCCAGAGAGGCCCTGCCAGCCAGAGAGGCCCTGCCAGCCAGAGACACACTGCCAGACCCTGCAAGCAAGACCTTGCCAGCCAGGCCCTGCCAGCCAGCCAGAGAGGCCCTGCCAGCCAGCCAGAGAGGCCCTGCCAGCCAGCCAGAGAGGCCGTGCCAGCCAGACCCTGCCTGAGACAGCCATGTGAGTACTGACATCCAGCGTGCATGTGTGTGTGTGTGTGTGTGTGTGTGTGTGCGCATTTGTGTATGACGTACTGAGTACAGCAAGAGCTTTTAAAACCTGAATCCAACCTGAGGCCTGCCGTCGTCCTGCAACAGCCAGTGCCCTGCTACAGTCCAGATCCACCCCGAGGCCTGCCACTGTGAAGACATCAAGCTCCAGCCGGAGGACTGATGGCCGTGTGTGTGTGTATTTTTGTACTGCTGTGTGCTTTTGTATGTATGTGTTCATGTGCCTGCACCTTATTATGCCTTCGTCAATATTACGCCTGTTCATGTGTTATGCTTGCGTTATGACTCTGCTTGCAGGTATGTTTGTGTGCATCTTGTTGGTTGCATGTGCATTTGTCAATGCCATATTGGTTAATGTTGATTTTTGATGTATTTACTAAAGGTACCGTCACACGCTGCAGCGATACCGACAACGATCCGGATCGCTGCAGCGTCGCTGTTTGGTTGCTGGAGAGCTGTCACACAGACAGCTCTCCAGCGACCAACGATGCCGGTAACCAGAGTAAACATCGGGTTACTAACTGCAGAGCCGCGCTTAGTAACCCGATGTTTACCCTGGTTACCAGTGTAAAAGTAAAAAAAAAAAGGTAAATTCCGCTGTCTGTCCCCGTGCTGTGCTTCTCTGCATTGTGAGCGCCAGCCAGCCATAAAGCAGAGCACAGCGGTGACGTCACCACTCTGCTTTCTGGCCGCTGTGCTTATACAGGGCAGAGAAGCAGAGCGCCGAGGGACAGACAGAAGGTGGCTGTGTGTGCGTGCGTGCGTGTGCCTGCCTGCCCTGTTTATATGTTTTTCATACTATGCTGGTATTTTGAATAGCTGTGGTGTAAAATTTGTTTTGTGTGTGTGTATAAATGATGTGTGATGTGTTCTGCATCTTTGTTGTTTTCCATAATGTACTTGTATTTCAAATAAAGAGCAGTGTAGCTCCTACTGTACCCTAAAAAAAAGAAAATTTTAAAAAATATAGTAATAAAAATTTCACAAAACTGTCAGTAGTCTCATTTCAAGATAAATATAATATTGGGTAAACATGCAGTAAAGGTTATATATACAAATGTGTAATGCAAATCTTTGCTATAGAATATGTTATCTGGTTTTAGAAAATACAAACTGTAGGGTAATCATAATTAACAATTTTGGGGATTGGTATTTTAATTTCGAATGAGGAACATTTTTTATAAGGTTAAACTTTGTTTAGGTGGGTTTTACCAGCATGCGCATTGCGCATATCAAGTTCTAAGTAGTTTTGGTGTTGTTTTAAAGGGATTTTTTGGGGGTTTTTTTTGTGGGGAAACAGGAGGTAGAGGGTTTGGCAGCTTGTGCATCAAGTTTGACGGTAGAATTTTTTTTTTCTTTTGTGGTGGGGGAAATCAAAAATAAGTTGGCACTGTAGGTACTGTAGTAGGTACTGACCCAAGACGTACACAAGCAGGCTCCCCATTTTTTTTTTAAAGTTGTAAGTGTAAAGTCCCTACAGCTGCATCTATCCTTTTGTATAGTAGCTTAGAACTCTCTTTATGCTTGCAGATTCTAGGGACCAAGAGGACCCAAGCAAGGGACCGACCGACCCAAGCTATACGCAAGCCCCAAGTTTTGGAAACAGATGTAAGTGTAAAGTCCTGAAAGCTGCATCTATCTATCTATCCTTTTGTATAGTAGCTTAGAACTCCCTTTATGCTTACAGATTCTAGGGACCAAGAGGACCCAAGCAAGGGACCGACCAACCCAAGATAGACGCAAGATCATAATGTCTTCTTCTGAGAGCCCCCCAGCACATCATCAGCAAACTGAGGTGTTAATTTTTTTTCTTCATAAATTTTTTATTTTGGTGCAACAATGGCAATTGTATTTTAAGCCTTTATGTGTTTATTATGTATTCACAGGAATATGAAGCAGAGGGGCTAACAGAAGGAGACGGACAGGGTGGAGAAATACAAGGAGCGGGAGCGCATAGTGTAAGTTTTGAACAGACCGATCCTCACATACAATGCACTACACCCAACACAAACATTCAGCACAGCACACAATACATATGCCTCGATCAAAGAACATTATTAATTTTATTTTTTTTTTTAAATTAGTCTTCACAATCCGGGGCTCGACGTAGAGTTCCTCAAAGCACCTCCCATAGTCGTCGGAATGATAATCGCGGCGGTCGCCGAAGAGTAAGTTCCTTTTTGGTTTGGTGTTTAGTAAAATGTAAAATTCATGTGTTGTAATCTTTCCCTTTTTATTCTTATCTTTTTGTTAGGCTTCACAGCGTGCTCCCGAACAAGATGATGAAGAGGAGGGCATCGATGTGAACACCCTCATCGAAGCAGTACAAAGTCAGGAGCCGCTGTGGAACATGTCGGACCGCCGCCATGCTGACCAGTTAATCACCCGACGGCTATGGGAGGAAGTGTGCAGTGCTGTTATGGATAACTGGGAGGAACTCGATGCTGGGGCCCAGGATCTAGCGCGTAAGTATTCACACTTCATAACCTTATGTTAGCATGATTTAATGTGGTGTATAGTAACCAATTTTTGCTTTCTCTTTCCAGGTAACAGGATTATCGTGCGGTGGCGGTCACTCAGGGATCGCTTCAAGAGGGAGTTTAATAAGGAGATGCAGGCCCCGAGTGGATCTAGAGGACGCAGGAGCAGATACAAACATGCCAGAGCCCTGTCGTTCCTCCGGTCGACGCTGCTGAGCAGAAGGTAAATATTCAACACCACATATTTTCAGTCAAACTGTAAAAATGTGTAACCTTCAATTTTTTTTGCAGCAAGGGCAATTGTAATATCCAGATACTAATTTTTTTTTTCTTCTTTAACAGCACTTTCTGCAGCACTCGGGAGCCTGCATCAGAGTTGCACCCCTCTGGAGCGATCCCTCAAGAGTCCGCCACCGGGGACCACGTCGACCCCTCTGTTTCTGCACCTTCCCTTTCGTTTGATCCCTCAGCCTCATCCACCAGCGCTGGAGCAGCAGGGCGGACTTCGTCACTTGAAGCTGCAGGTGATGAGTTAGAGTTCCCTTTACCCCACCCCTCTGCCACTGCCGCAACATCTAGACCAACTTTGTGGTCAGGACGGCAGCGCCAGAGAGGTCAGGAAAGGAGCTATGCGCCTGACTTTTTGCAGCTGAATGCATCCTTTCACAGTGCCATCAAGCTTTTGAGTGAGCAAACGTCTGCTGGGTACAATATGCTTAACAAAAGCATACTTGAACTCAGCAGTCGTCTTGATAGGATGCAATCAGATGCAAATCAGTCACCAAGGCACTGTTTTTTTCAGTCGGTCCTCAGGCACATGGAAAATCTAACTCCTGACCTGCAGATGCATGTGATGCAAGGCTGCCACACTGCTCTAGCGCAGGCGATGTCCCATGCCCCTCCACCTACCCTTCATGTGTCAACACCTTTCCCCTCTCAATCCACCGTCTATCCTCCCGTCCGTCCTCCTCCTGTCCGTCCTCCTCCCGTCCATTCTACTCCTTCGTCATTTGTTCCTTCCCCCCTTAGTCTTTCCCAGTTTTTACCGTCCCCCTTCCATTCTTCCCCTTTAACTTCTCCGTTCCCAATCCCACCAACACCTTCATACCTCCCACACACCACATCTGCACCTCAACTCTCTACACAACCTCATGTTTTCACCACCCATTCTACTTCTGTTCCTCCCCGTGATGTCCTGTCCCCCACTCTCGACGTGGTCCGCCCTGTCAGCCCCTCCGCTACTATCTCCACCCCAAACTATGAGAATCTGTAAATAAATAAACAGTTTTTTGGTTTAAAAACAATTTTATTGTCTTTCTCTTTTTTTTTTGTAAAGTTTTTAAATCACCAAGGTTATGGCAATAGTAACAATAACAGTGTTTAAAGGGTACCGTTGCAAAACATACAATGCTGCATTAAAGTACAAAGATTTTGTAAGCAAACAAAAAATGGTATTTTTACAAGTGTAAAAAGAAAAAAATTTTTACACCATTTCATACTGCCAGTCAACTGATCCTGCAGGAGACATGAAGTAGTCTGCAAAACTGTCCCGCATTCTGGAGACTGCTACTGGACTGCGAAAAGTGGGGTTTTGGTAATCCCGTAAGGTGCTTTCAGAAACATTATCCTCCAGGGAAACTTGTTCTTTTGATAAAACAAAATTGTGCAGGACAACGCACGCTTTGACCACATCATCGACAGTTTCAGTCTGCAGTTTAATTGCAGTTAGCAGGACTCTCCATTTGGCAGTTAAGATGCCAAAAGCACATTCCACTACTCTTCGTGCTCTGGTTAAGCGGTAATTGTAAATTTTTTTCCTCTGGGTCAGTCCACTACTTCCAAAGGGTTTCAGCAAGTGTGGGGAAAGCTGGAAGGCATCATCTCCAACACAAACAAATGGTAATGGTGGACCAGTGGTTCCAGGGAGAGGTCTAGGGGGCGGAAAATCAAATGTCTCTCCATATAAACGGCGCCCCATTGGTGAATTTTTAAAGATTTGTGAATCATTTGCGCGTCCATACGCACCGATATCAACAGCGATGAACTTGCATTGTGCATCGGCTATGGCCATCAACACAATAGAGAAGTACTTCTTATAGTTATAAAACTGTGATCCAGAGCCTGAAGGTTTGACGATCCGTATGTGCTTTCCATCAATTGCTCCAACACAATTTGGAAACTGGCAAATTTGATGAAAAGTTTGGGCGATCTCCAGCCACCTCTCCTGTGATGGCTCTGGGATGTATTCCACTTGTAGGCACTCCCACAATGCCCGGCAGGTATCTCTGATGATCCCCGAGATGGTGGATATCCCAAGTCGATACTGAAAATGGAGGGATGAGAACGACTCTCCAGTTGCAAGGAATCTGTTAACAAAACGAAAAGACAATAATTAATAAAAAAAATTCAAAAAACAACATTACAGTTATAAGTCTGATGAATGAGAATCATTTAAAAAAAAAAAAATTACTTACCGAATAGTCACCATGAGACGCTCTGCTGGTGATATTGAGAATCGCATCTGGGTGTCTCGTCTACGTATACAGTCTTCCACATAGCCCAATAAAAACTCGAAATTTTCAGCTCTCATCCTCACATAATTGAAGAACTTTTGAGGGTTTTCCCTTAGTTCCATGTAAAGCGTGGAATAAACACCACGGGTCATACGTTGTGCTGTGATGGGATGGATCCACAGCCTTCTCTTCCGCCGCTGCCGTAGGATGCGCAGTCTTTGTTCCTCCCTCTCTCGAACGCTGACTGCCAACTGATTTGCCTCAAAAGTAAAATCCGCATAGATCTTTGCAATGTTCGCCAGGACTCCTTCCATTTCTGCCACTTTCTCTACAACCTTTCAAAGATGTGGTGTAAATACACGCTATATATAGTTTTGCAGTAGTATCCAGTAGCCAATCACATTGAAATCCTCCCCTTTTAAAAAACGGATCCGTCAAAAAACGGTTACAACGGATGTAAAAACGGTCGCAACGGTTCTAACGGATCCGTTTTTTAAACGGATCGGGGCAGCTGATCCGTCAAAAAAACGGATCCGTTAGAACCGTTTTTCCACCAAATTTGACGGATCCGTCGATCCGCCACGATGTCGGACCTAACTGACGCCACACAACTGAAGTGTGAAAGAACTCTTAGCAGTTACAAAAAGGAATACATTTTGTCTCACAATGAAAGAAACTCTTAAAAAAAGAAATGTATTAGATACGTATTTAAAAAGGACCTACACACTAGCACAAAGCCAGTGGCATACATAGAAATAACAGGAACCAATAGCAAAATTCCTGACCTTGACCTTGTTGAAGAAGATCACTGTATGTGATAAGTAGACTTGAGCAAATTTCGTTGGCTCCCTCCTTATTCGGCAAGCTATGGCTCTTACTGAAGAAGCTGCTGCGGGAATCCGGATATCAGGAGCACTCCCGATAATCAGGTGTCTGGTGCCGCAGCTGCATGTTGAGTGCCCGCTAGGACCATGGGGTACTCGGGCCAGGTCCGACGGTTCTTAAGGGGGGTTGTAACAGCAGCAGTGACCAGGTCCGTGGCCCTGGGCATCCAATAAAAGTAAAATGTGAAATGAAGGCGAAAATAAAGTTTATAGGGGATTAGTTTGTGACCTACACATGGTGTTCAGCAATGAGGAAATGGCCTACACTGCGGTTCAGGTCCTCTGGGGCAGATGGTGATGCAATCGCAGGCGGGTGCTGTGTCCTCTGGGTCTGTGGTCCAGCCAGCTCTCAGGTAATTTAGGGACCACTTTGCCAGAACCCCCTTATTATGTTCCTTCCCTGGCCATCTCACTGCGCTGGCTCCAGCCCTGCCCTGCATCTCAAACACAGTGTCCCAAGCCTCAGATCTTGTTGGGTGACGTCCTCCTGGTCCCCTTGATTCCATATGGCTGCCTTTTCAGCAAGTGTGTGTGATTGTGGCTGTGGCAAGTACAGTTACCACAGCCTTCATGTTGGTAGCTGAGACTTGTAGTTCTCCACTAGTCTGGGGGCTGGTTCCCCCACTGCAATCTGGTCCTTCCACCTGACTATGGTCAGCGTGGATTTAGGCACCCAGGGTGGATTCCTCATGACCAATGCCCCTAGGATCCCTTCTCTCTCTTCTTTCTGTCAGGAGCAGCTCTCTCTCACGTCTGCTCTGCTCCACTCCTTCTCACTCACTCCCTTTCCAGAATCTTCCTGACTCCTCCCTTCTGTTTCCATGACAACTTCTCTAACTGTCACTTATGCCACAACAAATGCATGGAGAGCCTGTGTGCTGTGACTATCACACAACCACGACTCATGCAGCTGCGGCACCAGACACCTGATTATCGGGAGGGCTCCTGGTATCCGGGTTACCGCTGCAGCTTCTTCGGTAAGCGCTATCGCTTGCCGAATAAGGAGGGATTTGACGATATTCACTCATGTTTACTTATCATATCCAGTGATCATCTTCAACAAGGTCAAGGTCAGTCCTACAGAATGAAGCTTCTGCACAAAGTTCTGCCCACTAACGCTGATAAATCCCGCCCCTAGTCCATGAACCATAAGCTGTTATTTCTACAACATGCCTTCCCCAGTGCTACCCTTTCCTTTTGGGTCTTGAAGCAGTTATACCAGCAGCATAGACTTCACACTGGCAAAATACATAAATAGACAACTGATCTTGAAACATAACAATGAGTGACCACAGGCTGAGTGAGACATGGAGCTGTTAAAGAGAAGCAGTGCTAGCTACACCCCCACAAAACCTACCATAAAAAGCAGGGCCTTGTGTGCAGTGCAGGAGCTGTCAGTGGGCATCAGAAGGTCCTGCAGATGTGGCAACCCTTGGTGGGATTAGATAGCTTCGTTCACTGGGTATCTGCCTGTTCAAGGAGATGACCTGTCAAAGCCCATATTTAGTACAGCTAACACCACTGAATATGTTGTATTAGGTGTCAAATTAAACTTTATGCACCATGATATCTTACTGTGATGTGACATACTTATGAGGTTTACAAATGCTATAACTATACATGAGTGGAGAGGAATTGGAAGGAAATGTACATAAGCCGTAGAGAAAAGACATGGAAGATTGGGAAGCCAGAAGTGTTGTTTGAAATGGGTCCAAAATAAGCATTAAAATGAGCATAAAATACAGGTTTTACATATTTTCCCTTTAAATGCTTTTGTGGGCATGCTATGTCTATAATGGATTAGGAAGCATAGTAGGCCACAGATGGAAAAAATAAAATGCAGGTTGCACAAAGCTACAAAATTGTACAAACATTCATGCTGGTAGTGTATTTAAAATGTATTGCAGATGAATTAAAAAAATTGAATGCAACATGAATGAGAATTGTAGAACATTTTTGTGTGGAAGTGCATTCTGCTTTCATAGATGAATAAAAGTTGCAAATAAATTAGCAGTTTTACTTGAATTTTAATATCACAGAATGAAAAGGATATGTTGTTTGTTTGGGTGTGGGGGGGTAAATATATAGGTAGGACTGTAAATTCTGGGATCGCTAATCCCTTTTGGACTTTTAAGGTCCCCTGCTAGGTAGTTTTACTGAGGTTGATCTTCCTCCATACTAGGAGGAAGGTAGTGAGTAAGTCAGTGTCATATGTCACCGACTTGAACCAACACTTCTGATTTGGAGTTTGGAGGTCTAGGGCAGTAATATTTAAAAAATGTTTTAATTTTATTGATCCTCATGAATAGCTTTTGCTGCAGGGCAAATGTGATGTTTTTCTCCTTCTAAGGCCGGGGTCACACTAGCGAGTTTTACGGATGTATAAGTGCAGAAAATACGTCCAGAAAATACGCATTGCACACGGCCCAATGATTCTCTACGAGGCAGCTCCTATCTGCCGTATATTACGCATCCGTAATATACGGTATGTTATGGGCGTAGAAAATCGCAGCATGCAGCGTTTGTCAGCGTATTGCGCAAAAAATACGCCAATGAAAGTCTATGGGGGCAAGAAAATTACGGTTACAGGGAAGTGGGAAGAGAGAGGCTAAGTGCCAGAATAGGCGCATCTTCCAGATGTGCCTTTTCTGGGGTGGCTGGGGGCAGATGTTTTTAGCCAGGGGGGGGTCCTATAACCATGGTCCCTCTCTAGGCTATTAATATCTGCCCTCAGTGACTGGCTTTCCCACTCTGGCGGAGAAAATTGCGTGGGAGCCCACGCCAATTTTTTCCGGGATTTAACCCTTTAATTTAATAGCTAGAGACGCCAAATTTGACACAAAGACACTTCTAACATTACTAAAGAGGAATATGTAATAAAAGAAGGGATATGGGATGGTTTACTGTATGGAAACTATGTCTCATATCCTGTCGGGTTTGTGAAGGAGATAGCAAAAGCCGGCAATTGAATTACCGACATTTCTGCTATCTAGCGCTGAATTAAATATATATATATATATATATCTCACTGACATATATATATATATAGACTGTATATATGTTTTTAAGAATATTTGAGCCGATGGATCCATGATATGTCCATTTTGCAAGCCTGAGAGAAAAAATCACCGTACGAAAGCCATACGGATGCCATACGGATGACACACGGATAAATTTGTGCATAAAAATCGCATCCTTTCATTGAATATGGAACAGTGTTTTGGGACAATTACTGCGTATTAAGGCCGTGAAAAACGGACCATATTTTCTTACGCCTAGTGTGACGCCGGCCTAATTAGTAATAGCAAACCATCTGACCATTGTAGAAAAATCCATATTACTTGATTACTTTGGCCTGCCTCTATTATATTATATTATATAAGCAGTTTTTATAAATTGTCACCTTGGTATACCTGAATATCTGCAGCTGATACTCTATGTGCACACGTAAGAAAAGAGGTGCAGAATTTTCTGCACAAAATCCGCATCTCCTGGCAGAATCCGCAGCTGCGGATTTGCCGCGGTTTTTATGTGGTTTTAGTGCGCTTTTTGTGTGGAATTGATGCGGATTTTGTGTGGATTTTATGCAGTTTTTACCACTGCGTATTTCTATTAATGGAGGGGTGCAGAAACGCTGCAGATCTGCACAAAAGAAGTGACATGCAGTTCTTTGAAATCTGCAGCGTTTCTGCGTGGATTTTTCTGCACCATGTGCACAGCTTTTTTTTTTCGCATTGATTTACATTGTACTGTAAATCCCAGTGCAGATCTGCAGCATTTCTGCGCGGAAAAAAGCTGCAGATCTGCACTAAATCTGCATCCTGTGCACACAGCCTTATACTTTTCAATATCTTCTCATTGCTGCAAAGAGGTAGGAAAAAAAAGTTAATGTAATTTATTCAAACAAATTTGAGTCTTGAAATAACATGGCCATTATGATGCTGTCGTGCTAATGTGTCATTATACGTTTGTCTAATCAGAAGGAGCATTAGGATAAACATCAGTAAGTCCCCGCGGAAGCCGTGAGCTCTGACACTTTACAGATTACATTTATAGAAATCGCTTGGCTTCTGGTGATTTCACAATGTTCCAATCTAAATATAATCAAATAAATTCCAGTCTAATTCTATAAATGACTTTCTATTTTTCCTTGGGCATAAAGCAAAAAATATAGATCAAACGTGGATTTATGGGCACAATAGGCAATTTGTATAATGTGTCTTTAAATGTTAAATAATGTTCTATATATTCCATTATGATGGCCTTGTACTGTAGAAGAATATTGTACTCTTCTCAGCATACAGTAGCTATCTGTCTTCAGTCGAGAAATTCTAGTGATAAAACTACAAGTTCAGTGATAAAGGAGCTGTCTGGCTTAGACTACTAGCTTGCAGTAACTTAATGTAACATAACATAGTTAGTAAGGCCGAAAAAAGACATTTGTCCATCCAGTTCAGCCTATATTCCATCATAATAAATCCCCAGATCTACGTCCTTCTACAGAACCTAATAATTGTATGATACAATATTGTTCTGCTCCATGTGACTGCGGAGTTGTGCCGATGCGGGGAGCGGTGGGTGTGTGACCGCAAGTATGTGATTTTCATACATATGGTCACATGCCGACTAGATGAGCATGACCTCACTCAATGCAAATGTATCAAACGAGGCAGGACATGTCTAGTCGGAACGTAGCCGGGAGTATGCAAATCACATACTTGCAGTTACATGACTGCCTGCTCCCAACAGCAGCACCGGAGAATCCTGATAATGCAGAGTTTAAATGATATGATTATTCACGAGTCTGAAGTCACATAGAGTGACTGCATACTTGTAGCCTAAGGGTACCGTCACACAGTGGCACTTTGATCGCTAGGACGGCACGATCCGTGACGTTCCAGCGATATCGTTACGATCTCGCTGTGTCTGACACGCTACTGCGAACAGGGACCTCGCTGAGAATCGTACGTCGTAGCAGATCGTCTGAAACTTTATTTCGTCGCTGGATGTCCCGCTGACATCGCTGGATCGGCGTGTGTGACGCCGATTCAGCGATGTCTTCACTGGTAACCAGGGTAAACATCGGGTTACTAAGTGCAGGGCCGCGCTTATTAACCCGATGTTTACCCTGGTTACCAGCGTAAACGTAAAAAAACCAAACACTACATACTTACCTTCAGCTGTCTGTCCCCGGCGCTGTGCTTCTCTGCACTCCTCCTGCAACCTGTGTCAGCGCCGGCCAGCCAGAAAGCACAGCGGTGACCGTCACACTGACGGTCACTTAATATAATATTCAGTGTGACGTCACCGCTCTGCTTTCCGGCTGACCGGCGCTGACAGTGCAGAGGAAAGCACAGCGCCGGAGGACAGACACGGAATGTAAATATGTAATGTTTGTTTTTTTACGTTTACGCTGGTAACCAGGGTAAACATCGGGTTACTAAGCGCAGCCCTGCGCTCAGTAACCCGATGTTTATCCTGGTTACCAGGGGACTTCGGGATCGTTGGTCGCTGGAGAGCTGTCTGTGTGACAGCTCTCCAGCGACCACACAGCGACGCTGCAGCGATCGACATCGTTGTCGTATCGCTGCAGCGGCGTTTCAGTGTGACGGTACCCTAAGACCGGACCACCCCTTTACTAGAAGCCAAAACATAATGCAATCATAAAAAAAAAAAGTTTTTCTGTTTTCAAACCTTTCTATGCATTCTAGAACAGTTTGGAAGGGGTGCTCTTTTATAGCCAATTGTTATTGTTTCAATGCAACTGAAATTAAAACTATTTTTCATAAGTGCCTGAATAGAATGACTGAATAGAATGACTACTGTTTTACTGTTTACCACTCATATATGGAACTATATGTCTCTCCATAGTTACTGACTACAAACAGACCTTATATTGTTTGATTCTGTAGTCGTGTGTTATTTCCTAAAATCTGCTCCCTTACACTATCTGTAGGTTAGCAAAAGAAGGAGACAGAAGGAATGAAGAAATGCATGGCCACTTATGCAGAATCTGTTCATCATCTGTAACCATAAAGACACATAAAGGGGATATGTGACCGAATTTCACTCTATAGCCACCAGACATTATTACTAGAGATGAACTAATATATTGGAGTGGCACTGAATTCTATTTGAACACTACAAAAATCTGCATTTGCTAAAATGTGGATTTTTTTGTAATTTGCTTCCATGCAGATTAAGCCATACTGCACCATTTTTCTGAACCATAAATAGCCATCAAAAGATTAAAATTAATAATAATAATAATAATAATAATAATAATAGTAATAATTGTTTATTAACGTTACACTCAACTGTCCAGATAATCAAATCCTCACTGTCACCTGTCCGGTCCTTGTTGCATATTCTAATCACCGCTGAACTCCACCATCACTTTCCTTATCAAAGCCGGAAACCGGAAGTCAGAAGCCCGAGAGTCCTGTTAGGGTTCTGCAAAGGCTCATGTAAGGTCACAGTGTGAGGAGGCCCAGGAATTCAGTGCAGGTAGCAGTGACAGTGAAGAGTGAAAGGACCAGAGACATGAGCGGTTAAGTGAGTACAAGTTTTCGCTTTCATTTTAACAATAAGGGGCGTTAAATTAGTGGAAAATAAAAAAAAATCCTGGAAAATTTCACGAGAACAGAATTTTGCCTAATCCGCTCATCTCTAATTATTTCATTTGAAATTCCATGGAAGATTTGATGTGAAATCTTTTTTGAAAGCTTTCTTGGACTCCTAAAATGCTTTTCTTAATATACAATCATGCCCACACACTTAAAATTGTTCCAGAAAATGAAGCATTTTTTCCAGAAAATTATTGCAATTACACATGTTTTGTGAAAACACATGTTTATTTCCTTTGTGTGCTCTAGAACAACACAAAAAAAAACAGAAAAAAGGCAAATTGGACACAATTTCAATTTCAGGCAAAATTATTGAAACTCAACTTAATATTTGGTTGCACACTAGGGATGAGTGAGCACTAAAATGCTTGGATGCTCATTACTCAAACCAAGCAATTCCTAATGCCTGAATGTTCATTTTGAGTAACGAGTATAAAGGGAGTTAATGGGAATTCCAAACTTTTTTCTGGCTAACCCGACAAGATGGTCTGGGGGCAGTGAAAATGTTGAAATGGATGGAAAAAGTGCTGGACTGAAAGAGAACAGCATGGGGTAGAGTCCTGGAAGCATATCTGAATCCCAGATTGCTGCTGAGAACAAAAGTGTCACACATTTACTCCACTTTAAGGACTGACCATAAAACATTCAAAATCGAAGAGAAATTGAAGTTTACAGGTAAAAAAAATTAAAGAAACATTCTTTCTTGTATAATGACTTTCAAATAAGGCAAAATTTAAAATGATATACAAAATAATAATGTAAGTTAACCTAAATTAATTTAAAAACATTTTTTAATACATTTTTATTATTTAAAAAAATGAAATTTCAGTGAAATTTATGAAGAAAACAAGAACTGACAAAAATGAGATGGAAGAAGGACGCATATCCACCCTGTATTAGACACAAAAGGAGGGCCAATAAAAAAATTTGCAAAGTGTAGTTGTGGTTTTCCTACACTTATAAAGGCTTTGCATACAGTGCAAAGCCAGTAAAAAATATTAATGAGGGTCATTAATAAATCCTTGAAGTCACCAAATGGAGTGCCTCATAAAAAATTAACAAAGTGTAGTTGTGGTCCTTCTATATTCATAAAAGCATTGCACACTGTGCAAAGCAAGAAAAAAATTATAATGAGTGTCATCCATACACCACTGAAGGCACCAACAAAAGTGCCTCATTAAAATAATGTGAATAAAGTGTAGTTGTGATATTCCTACACTCAAAAAGCTCTGCACACAGTGCAAAGCCTGCCAAAATAACAAGCAGGGTCTGCCATACAACCTTGAAAGCACCAAGTGAAGTGTCTCATAAAAAATTCACAAAGTGTAGCTACAATCCTTTTGCACTCATAAAGGCTTTGCATAAAGTGCAAAGTCAAAAAAACAATATAAGGAGGGTTCCCCTTACACCCTTGAAGGCACCAAGTGGAGTGTCTTATAAAAAAAAATCACAAAGTCCAGCTATGGTCTTTCTACACTTATACAGGCTTTGCCTAAAGTGCAAAGACAGAAAGAAAATATAAGGAGGGCCATTCATTCATCCTTGAAGGCACCAAGTGGAGTTCCTCATAAAAAATTAATAAAGTGTAGTTGATGTACTCCTACACTAATAAAGGATTTGCACAAATTATAAGGAGGATCATCCAGTCATTCATAGACTCTTGCAAGCAACAACTGGTAGGCCTCATTCAAATATTGAAGTTGTAACTGCGGTTTTACAACTGTGGTTTTCTATAGGAGCAGCTGTAAAACCGCTGCGGAATCCGCAGAAAGAAGTGACATGTTGCGGAATGTAAACCGCTGAGTTTCCACACGTTTTTTTCCGCAGCATGTGCACAGCGTTTTTTATTTCCCATAGGTTTTCAATGTAATGTAAACTCATGGGAAACTGCTGCTGACCCGCAGCTGCGGAAACGCTGCGGATCCGCAGCGTTTTCCGCATCGTGTGCACATACCCTTAGTATGATGGTTCAGCACCAGTGTCAGCATCAACACTAGAGGATTCTGATTAGTTAAACAGTGCATACACAGGCCTAGATAAATGCTCTCCCTCCAATCACAACTGTTCTTGAACTGTGCAATGGCCTCAGTGTGCCGAGCATGGCAGTGTCTGTCCTTCTGAGGTAGTGCGGCCAGCCAATCACAGTAATGCCACTACCAAGATGGCTATGTCATCACAGTGACTGGCAGGCAATCTCCACATGTTTATTGACTGTTTAAGAGGTGCCAAGCATGGTCGGTGGGGATTTGAGCTTCAAATCTGAGCACCAGACAATGCTTGTCGAGTGCCGAGCACATCCGAGCATCCAGATATTCAAGTGATATCTGAGTATCACTGAGCATGTTTGCTCATACCTATTTTTGACCACTTTCATTTTGCAAACTGCTCCAGGTCTCTCATATTTGAAGGGTGTCTTCTCCCAACAGTAATTTTAAAATCTTTCCACAGGTGTTCAACAGAATTTAGATCCAAGCTTATTGATGGTCATTTCAGAACTCTCCATTGCTTTGTTTCCATCCATTTCTGGGTCCTTCACATTGCGAACTAAAATCGTTAGGTAATTTCCAGCAAAACAATTGTAAGGCATCTTTGAGCCTTCAACAAATTTGACTGTAGGCATCGTGTGTTAGGGTTGGCGGAACGCACCGAGTATATATATGTATAAAAAGGTGCGTTCGCAACCCTGGGTCTACTGTGCAGGAGAGGAACCTGCTGCTGGCAAATGGCGGTGCTATATGGCGGTATAAGCGAACTCTGTTAACTCCACAGAGTCAATAGAAATAAGATGCTGTGCCCTGTTAGTGTCACAGGGGACTACAGCTAACTGCTGAGCTGGAGGTAGTCAGTGGTCACGCACCCAGAAAAACATACAAACACTCCTCACCGGAGAAGCCGGTATTCTAGGGGCTTATTTCAGCCGGGTCCCTGAACACACACATACAGGCGCAACCACAATTAACAAGCTCATGACATGAGGTAATACTAGCGCATGGCCGTGTGGC
This sequence comes from Ranitomeya imitator, assembly GCF_032444005.1. Taxonomy (NCBI): domain Eukaryota; kingdom Metazoa; phylum Chordata; class Amphibia; order Anura; family Dendrobatidae; genus Ranitomeya; species Ranitomeya imitator. Next base: position 77,401,582 of record NC_091284.1, read on the forward strand.
CATGCAAACCTTATATAGCTGCAGCACGTACAGGACCTTCCTAGAAGGACCAATGAGAGGCTGCTACAGAGCCTGAGCACCTACAGGACCTTCCTAGAAGGACCAATAGATTTAGCTGCAGCATCTGAACATGTGACCCCTGACCTCCAATGAGAGGCCTTACCTTGGGCATGCTCAGTGTGCACAAAGCTGGACTTAGTCCCAGAAAAGCCTGCTTGCCGCTGACCAGTGCAGGCTACAACAGCAGAGCCTGGAAAGGCAGCAGTAACCCTTCGCACAGCATCAGGCTTAGTGAGATGCTGGGACTAACGACTCCACTGAGCAGGCTCCACTGCGGCTGATGCAGTATGGGAGACCTCAGCAGACACGGCTCGAGATTCCCCCTGTGCAGCGGCGGGAACTCGACTCCTAACATTACCCCCCTCCTAGGGCCCCCCTCCTTTGGCCTCGCTACGCTCAAGGGCTGCAACGAGGAGCGGAGCACTAATGTGTTCCACAGGTTCCCAGGTTCTGTCCTCTGGCCCGTGACCCTTCCAGTCCACCAGATAATATTTCTTGCCATGTACCACCTTGCACCACATGATAGCATTCACCTCAAACTCATCAGTGGATGAACCCTATGTCCCGGCAGATGACTCGGAAAACCGGCACATATAGATGGGCTTTAAGAGAGAAACGTGAAAGGTGTTGGTGATACCAAGGTGCGGAGGAATAGCCAAACAGTAGACCACAGGGTTGACCTGTTCCAGAACCTTGAAAGGGCCTATGTATTGAGGCGCAAATTTAGTGGACTTAACTCGCAGCTTGATGTTACGGGCGGAGAGCCACACTAAGTCGCCAGGAGCAAAGGTCGGAGTAGGGCGCCGATGTGCATCAGTAGAAACCCTCATTCTCTCCTTGGAGGCCCGGATGGCATCCTGTGTGTGGTCCCAAGTATCACGTGCCTCCACTGCCCAGTCTGCCACCCTAGAATCGTTGGAGGACACGGGCATCGGCACAGGAACACGCGGATGCTGGCTGTAATTAAGGAGAAAAGAAGTCTGCCCGGTAGAGTCGGCTATGGCATTGTTCAAAGCAAATTCCACCCAAGGTAGCAAAGATGCCCAGTCATCCTGCCTGGCGGAGACAAAATGTCATAAGTATGTGACCAGAGTCTGGTTGGCCCTCTCTACCAACCCATTCATCTCAGGATGATAAGCAGAAGAGAGATTCAGCTCAATGCTGAGTAAATGACAGAGTTCTCTCCAGAACCGAGACGCAAACTGAGGACCTCGGTCACTGACAATTTTGTCAGGCATGCCAGGTAGACGGAAAACATGTTTGACGAACAACGCCGCTAAAGCCCATGCAGAAGGTAACCGTGGAAGCGGAACCAAGTGCACCATCTTAGAAAAATGGTCGGTGACTACCCAGAAAACTGTACAGCTACGAGACTTGGGTAAGCCTACCAGGAAGTCCATCCCAACCATTTCCCAGGGCCTGTCTGCCACTGGCAAGGGGTAAAGTTGCCCAGCAGGCCGTTGCCGAGGAGACCGATTCTTGGCGCGGGAGACACATGCCCGAATATAGTCCCCGACGTCACGGGCCATATGTGGCCACCAGTACATCCTCGCCAAGAGGTCAGATGTCCTCTTGGTCCCAAAATGTCCACCCACCCTGGACGAGTGAGCCCAAGAGAGAACCTCCGGTCGCAAATTAGATGAAACGAAAGTCTTGCCTGGGGGGAAACCAGAGCCACAGTTCTCAGGCTCTCTGGAGGGACAATAAGCCGAGGCTCCTCTTCCTCCTCCTGTGATGACACTACAGAGCGAGAGAGAGCGTCGGCACGAACGTTCTTCTCCCCAGAAAGAAAATGGAGAGTGAAATGGAACCGGTAGAAGAACAGGGACCATCTAGCTTGACGAGAATTTAGCCACTGGGCTGTCTGTAAATATACCAAGTTCTTGTGGTCTGTGAACACCTGGAAGGGAAAGCGAGCTCCCTCCAGAAGATGTCTCCACTCTGAGAAAGCCAACTTCATAGCTAGCAACTCCCTGTCCCCAATGGAATAAATCTTCTCCGCTGGTGAAAAGGTCTTAAAGAAGAAGAAGCAAGGAGGCTTCCAACCTTGAGCATCCTTTTGGAAAGGGACTGCTCCAGCACCAACGGATGAGGCATCCACCTCCAAAATAAATGGCTTATCTACATCAGGGCGATGTAGGATGGGAGTGCTAGCGAAGTGTGACTTAATCGAGAGAAAGGCCTTGGTGACCTCTTCCGACCACAACTTGGGATTTGCACCCCTTCTTGGTGAGGGCAACCAAGGGAGCCACCAAAGTTGAGAAGTGGGGAATGAACTGGCGATAGTAATTGATGAACCCCATAAAGCGCTGCACTGCTTTGAGAGAATGGGGTTCCTGCCAGTCCTTCACAGCCTGTAGCTTGGCAGGATCCATAGCCAATCCCTGGGCAGAGATGATATAACCAAGGAAAGGCAAGGGCTCCTGCTCAAACACACACTTCTCCAACTTGGCATAGTGGGAGTTAGCCCATAAGAGGTCGAAGACCTTGCAAACATCTCTCCGGTGGGAGTCTATATCTGGAGAGTAGATGAGAATATCATCCAGATAAACTATGACCGAGGTGGTAAGCATATCCCGGAAGATGTCATTTACAAAGTCTTGGAAAACGGCTGGGGCATTACAGAGCCCGAAGGGCATCACCAGATATTCATAGTGCCCATTCCTCATGTTAAAAGCCGTCTTCCATTCATCCCTCTCACGGATGCGAATCAGGTTGTAAGCACCCCGCAGATCTAATTTAGTAAAAACCCTTGCTCCCCGTAGCCTATCAAAAAGCTCAGATATCAGGGGTAGTGGGTACTTATTCTTAATGGTGATGGCGTTAAGACCCCTGTAGTCTATGCATGGATGCAGTTCTCCACTCTTCTTCTGTACGAAGAAGAACCCAGCCCCTGCAGGTGACACTGACTTCCTAATGAATCCTCTTGCCTGATTCTCTCAGATATACTGTGACATTGCCTCCGTCTCCGGGAGAGACAATGGATAGACTTGACCCCGGGAATGCTCAGCACCAGGCAAGAGATCAATAGGACAGTCATAGGGGCGGTGAGGCAGAAGGGTCTCCGCAGCCCTTTTGGAGAACACGTCCGCATAGGGCCTATATTGCTTGGGGAGAGAGGATAAATCTGCAGGTACCTCAGTTGTAACAACCTGAATACTTTCCCTCTGACATCTACCACCACAAGATTCACCCTATCCTAAAATTCTGCCTGGGGACCACTCGATATGAGGAGAGTGATACCATAGCCAAGGCATCCCTAACAGGATCTCATCAATTCCCTCAGGAATGATGAGCAGAGATATCTCCTGATGAGATGGCGACATGGACAGAGTGAAAGGGATGGTCTGGTGTGTTATCTGTGAGGGCAGTGTCGACCCATTCACCACTCGTACAGTTACTGGTTGAGCTAGCATAACCAGAGGAATTGCGTGATGTTGGGCTAAGTCAGAAGACATAAAATTGCCCTCCGCCCCAGAATCCACGCAGAGCTCTACCGAGTGAGTGAATGAGCCTATTGTAACTGTCCCCTTAGGCTACTTTCACACTAGCGTTGTTTTCAATACGTCGCAATGCATTGTTTAGGGGAAAAACGCATCCTGCAAAGTTGTTTGCAGGATGCGTTTTTGCCCCATAGAGTAACATTACCAACGCATTGCGACGTATTGACACACGTCGCAACCGTCGTGCGACGGTTGCGCCGTGTTGTGGCGGACCGCCGGGAGCAAAAAACGTTACATGTAACGTTTTTTGCTGCCGACGGACCGCTTTTTCCGACCGCGCATGCGCGGCCGGAACTCCGCCCCAACCTCCCCGCACCTCACAATGGGGCTGCGGATGCACGGAGAAATGCATCCGCCGCCTCCATTGTGCAGCGCATCAAACGCTAGCGTCGGAATCTCGGCCCGACGCATTGCGATGGGCCGAATCTGACGCTAGTGTGAAAGTAGCCTTAAAGGACAATTTGGAGGCAAATGTCGCCGTGTCTAGTGTACCTCAATTTACTACCACTAGACGCTGACGTTTCCTCGACCGCTGTGAACATCTGGTGGCAAGATGTCCTGACTGCTGGCAAACATGGCAGACCTTGTGTGCAGGAGCGGTCCAGGACTTAGATCCCGCTCGTGACACTTCCATGGCCTCAAGTGACTCCGGAGCCTGGACTGGAGATTCCAAAGGTTTGGCAAAGGTGGAAGCCAGCCGAAACCTCTGCCTACACTGGGCCCACTCTAACCTCCGCTCATGAAAACGTAGGTCAATATGGGTAGACACAGCTATTAACTCCTCCAATTTGGCAGGAATCTCCCTTGAGGCAAGAGCGTCCTTCATGTGGTCAGCTAGCCACCTCCAAAATATAGGGATAAGGGCTTTATCCAACCACTCCAGCTCAGATGTTAGGGTACGGAAGTGGACGGCAAAATGGCTGACCAAGGACGAGCCCTGAGTCAATGCCAACAGTTGGAGCGCTGTATCATGGGTGACTTGAGGCCCTAAAAAGATCTGTTTCAGAGTGTTCAGGAACAGCGGAGCACTCTGCACCACATGATCACCACGCTCCCATAGCGGCGTAGCCCACTCCAACGCCCTGTCCGACAGGAGAGACACAATAAATCAACCTTTGCCCGCTCTGTGGGGAAACATGTGGCCAGGAGCTCGAGATGTATAGAGCACTGGCTCACAAAAAACCTACAAGATTTACCATTACCAGAAAATGTTTCTGGCAGCGGGAGGTGAGATAGAGTCAGAACAGGGGTGGCCGTGGACAAGGTTGCTGCAGCCACGCTAGCAGCCTGAACAGCAACTGCGGTAACATCCACAGCTGAGGTTGAGCGCTCGAGAGCTGCCAACCTACCCTCTAGCTGCTGGATGTACTGCAAGGATTGCTGTTTGTCCGCCATTTACTAGCCAGACCCTGGCGCTAGTATTATTAGGGTTGGCGGAACGCACCGAGTATATATATGTATAAATAGGTGCATTCGCAACCCAGGGTCCACCGTGCAGGAGAGGAACCTGCTGCTGGCAAATGGCGGCACTATATGGCGGTATAAGTGAACTCTGTTAACTCCACAGAGTCGCTAGAAATAAGATGCTGTGCCCTGTTAGCATCACGGGGGAACACAGCTAACTGCTGAGCTGGAGGCAGTCAGTGGGTACGCAGCCAGAAAAGCATACAAACACTCTTCACCGGAGGAGCCGGTATTCTAGGGGCTTATTTCAGCCGGGTACCTGAATACATACATGCAATACTCCTCACCGGAGGTGACGGTATTCTAGGGGCTTATTTCAGCTGGGTCCCTGAACACACACATACAGGCGCAACCACAATTAACAAGCTCATGACATGAGGTGATACTAGCGCATGGCCGTGCGGCCATGCAAACCTTATATAGCTGCAGCACATACAGGACCTTCCTAGAAGGACCAATGAGAGGCTGCTACAGAGCCTGAGCACCAACAGGACCTTCCTAGAAGGACCAATAGATTTAGCTGCAGTATCTGAACATGTGACCCCTGACTTCCAATGAGAGGTCTTACCTTGGGCATGCTCAGTGTGTGCAAAGCTGGACTTATTCCCATAAAAGCCTGCTCGCCACTGACCAGTGCAGGCTACAACAGCAGAGCCTGGAAAGGCAGCAGTAACCCTTTGCACAGCATTAGGCTGAGTGAGACGCTGGGACCGACATCTCCGCTGAGCAGGCTCCACTGCAGCTGATGCAGAATTGGAAACCGCAGCAGACACAGCTCAAGATTCCAAGAAAACACACCCTCATATCTAATAACCAGATCCCTTCATAACCAAGCATATAGATACCGATAAAGGACCATGAAGACACTGGATCAAAAAATATAATCAATAAAAACCATAAGTTTTATTACAAAAAGTTAAAACTAGTACATACCATATAACATACTGGTGAAGCGTTACAATCAACAAGTACAAGGTCATAACAGAAGCCGCAGACAAATACGACTCCCCTACACAGAGCATATATAAAGTACCGGTAAACTCCATATGCTACTAAATCCCTTATTGTGCCGAAAATACGGCTGACATACAGGATATATTACAAACCGTACCCAGCCACATGTAAGAGTGGGCACTATAATCAGTTACCATGTAACCATAAGGATTGAGTTAGCAAGATTCCCCCTGTGCAGCGGCGAGAACTCGACTCCTAACATCGTGTTATTTTTTTTGAAGGCCTCATTCCATTTTGGTGAACAGTAGAATGATGTGTTTTGCCCCAAAAAAGCTCTATCTTGCCCTTATCTGTCCCTAAGTCTCTTTCCCAGAAAGATTTTGGCTTACTCACATACATTTTGGCAAACTGCAGTCTAGTTTCTTATGTCTTTGTGTTAGCAGTTGGGTTCTCCTTGATCTCCTGCCATATTGTTTCATTTAATTTAAATGTCAATGGATAGTTCTTGCTGACATTGATGCAGCCTGAGCCTGAAGGACAGCTTGAATTTCTTTGGAACTTGATTGGGGATGCTTATTCACCATCCGTCCTATCCTGCCTTGCAACCTTTGATCAATTTTTCTCTGCTGTCCATGTCCAAGGGAATTAGCTACAGTACCATGGGTTGTAAACTTCTCTATTATGTTGCACACTGTGGCCAAAGGAACATCAAGCTCTCAGAGGATGGACTTGTAACTTTGAAATTATTGATATTTTTCAACAATTTTTGAGAAAAAAGTGGCACTCACCATCCAATTAAAAACCATTCTTTACTTTCAACACATTAAAACGTGGTTGCAGGATGGTGTGGGTAGCTTTGGGCTACAGTCGTTTCACATTATTTCCACTCTTCATAGGGTCCTAAGACAATTCCTCTTTATTAGGGTTGAGCGACCTTGACCTTTTTAGAGTCGAGTCGTGTTTCGCGAAACCCGACTATCTTAGAAGTCGAGTCGAGTGGAATCGGCCGATTATGGCGAAAAGTCGGGTATCGCCGAAACACGAAACCCAATGCAAGTCAATGGGGGAGCATAGTCGGCAGTGAGTGGAGGCCAGGAAAACACCTACACTGCCCATTTTAATGGCAAAAACATCCATTCTTGTTACAGAAGCTTGTCAATCGTAATTTAGCTTATAATAATTGGAAGGCATTTGAAATTGGGGGTCATTTGGCTAAAGTTGTGGGGGGTAGGGCTGGTTCAAGTAATTAGTGGGCCCAGTAAATCTGGACCACGTCACGGCAGTGGAGCAGGGAGAGGTAAGTATTTCAACTTTGCAAGTGCTGTGATCCTGAGCAAGCAGGGGGGGCCCACTCGTTGGCATTGGCACTGGCACAGGGCCCCTCAAAGTACAGCGGTGTGTTTGCACGGCGGGGGCGCCTCGCAACACTTTTGCGTACTATGAGAGGCCCTGTGCCAGTGACGTCGCCAACTAGTATTCCTCCCCCCACCTGATGAAGGAACCTGCACTTTCATCTGCACCTTCCTCTTTGTCCCCGTGTAAGGTGGTATGGTATGCGGGAAGAGGAACCTGACTTTCAGCAGGGTCACAATCTTGCTGTGTAGCATGCACGGGGAATTTTGCGTTATGGGTCAATGTACCAGCAGACTCATCTATCACTGGCTGGGCAATGGGCAGGATGAGGAGGAAACACAGATATAGGCCCAAAGAATAAAGTTGGCTAAATGCAGTTCAAAATTGGTAACACAGGACTAACCAGGGGGCATTGCAGTGGAGGACAACTCGAATGAGAGGCTGACACAGAGAGTAGGCCCAAATCAGTAAGTAGTCGAAATGCAGTTCAAAATTGGCAACCGTAGTAAACAGGCGGCACAGCTTTGTTCAGTGGAGGAGAATAGCAAGGAGTGGCAGACACCGATAGTAGGCCCCAACCCAACTAGTAGGCCAAATGCAGTCTAACATTAACAACTACTTAACGAGAGCCTGAAAATGGAATTTCAGGACAGGAAACCAGGAGAACAGCAAGGAGTGGCAGACACCGATAGTAGGCCCCAAAGCAACTAGTACGCCAAATGCAGTTGTTCCATTTAACCACAATTTAATGAGAGCCTGAAGATAGAAGTTCAGGAAAGGCAACCTGGAGAACACCTTGGAGTGTAACACACCATCTCTCTACACCCCATACCCAATTTGTAGGCCTAATGCAGTGTAGTTTTCAACAACTACTAAACGAGAGTCGGAAGATCGAAGCAATGTGGACGAAACCTGGGGAACACCTTGGAGTGTAACACACCGTCTCTCTACACCCCATACCCAATTTGTAGGCCTAATGCAGTGTAGTTTTCTACAACTACTAAACGAGAGTCGGAAGACCGAAGCAATGTGGACGAAACCTGGGGAACACCTTGGAGTGGAACACACCATCTCTCTACACCCCATACCCAATTTGTAGGCCTAATGCAGTGTAGTTTCCAACAACTACTAAACGAGAGCATGAAGATCGAAGCAATGGACAGGAAACCTGGGGAACACCTTGGAGTGGAACACACCATCTCTCTACACCCCATACCCAATTTGTAGGCCTAATGCAGTGTAGTTTCCAACAACTACTAAACGAGAGCATGAAGATCGAAGCAATGGAGAGGAAACCTGGGGAACACCTTGGAGTGGAACACACCATCTCTCTACACCCCATACCCAATTTGTAGGCCTAATGCAGCGTAGTTTCCAACAACTACTAAACGAGAGCCAGAAGATCGAAGCTCAGGAAAGGCAACCTGGAGAACACCTTGGAGTGGAACACACCATCTCTCTACACCCCATACCCAATTTGTAGGCCTAATGCAGCGTAGTTTCCAACCACTACTAAACGAGAGCATGAAGATCGAAGCAATGGAGAGGAAACCTGGGGAACACCTTGGAGTGTAACACACCATCTCTCTACACCCCATACCCAATTTGTAGGCCTAATGCAGTGTAGTTTCCAACAACTACTAAACGAGAGCCGGAAGATCGAAGCTCAGGAAAGGCAACCTGGAGAACACCTTGGAGTGGAACACACCATCTCTCTACACCCCATACCCAATTTGTAGGCCTAATGCAGCGTAGTTTCCAAGAACTACTAAACGAGAGCATGAAGATCGAAGCAATGGCGAGGAAACCTGGGGAACACCTTGGAGTGTAACACACCATCTCTCTACACCCCATACCCAATTTGTAGGCCTAATGCAGTGTAGTTTCCAACAACTACTAAACGAGAGCATGAAGATCGAAGCATTGGCGAGGAAACCTGGGGAACACCTTGGAGTGGAACACACCATCTCTCTACACCCTATACCCAATTTGTAGGCCTAATGCAGTGTAGATTCCAACAACTACTAAACGAGAGCATGAAGATCGAAGCATTGGCGAGGAAACCTGGGGAACACCTTGGAGTGGAACACACCATCTCTCCACACCCCATACCCAATTTGCAGGCCTAATGCAGTGTAGTTTCCAACAACTACTAAACGAGAGCATGAAGATCGAAGCATTGGCGAGGAAACCTGGGGAACACCTTGGAGTGGAACACACCATCTCTCTACACCCCATACCCAATTTGTAGGCCTAATGCAGTGTAGTTTCCAACAACTAGTAAACGAGAGCATGAAGATCGAAGCAATGAAGAGGAAACCTGGGGAACACCTTGGAGTGTAACACACCATCTCTCTACACCCCATACCCAATTTGTAGGCCTAATGCAGTGTAGTTTCCAACAACTACTAAACGAGAGCATGAAGATCGAAGCAATGGAGAGGAAACCTGGGGAACACCTTGGAGTGGAACACACCATCTCTCTACACCCCATACCCAATTTGTAGGCCTAATGCAGTGTAGTTTCCAACAACTACTAAACGAGAGCATGAAGATCGAAGCATTGGCGAGGAAACCTGGGGAACACCTTGGAGTGGAACACACCATCTCTCTACACCCCATACCCAATTTGTAGGCCTAATGCAGTGTAGTTTCCAACAACTACTAAACGAGAGCATGAAGATCGAAGCAATGGAGAGGAAACCTGGGGAACACCTTGGAGTGGAACACACCATCTCTCTACACCCCATACCCAATTTGTAGGCCTAATGCAGTGTAGTTTCCAACAACTACTAAACGAGAGCATGAAGATCGAAGCATTGGCAAGGAAACCTGGGGAACACCTTGGAGTGGAACACACCATCTCTCTACACCCCATACCCAATTTGTAGGCCTAATGCAGTGTAGTTTCCAACAACTACTAAACGAGAGCATGAAGATCGAAGCATTGGCGAGGAAACCTGGGGAACACCTTGGAGTGGAACACACCATCTCTCTACACCCCATACCCAATTTGTAGGCCTAATGCAGTGTAGTTTCCAACAACTACTAAACGAGAGCATGAAGATCGAAGCAATGGAGAGGAAACCTGGGGAACACCTTGGAGTGGAACACACCATCTCTCTACACCCCATACCCAATTTGTAGGCCTAATGCAGTGTAGTTTCCAACAACTACTAAACGAGAGCATGAAGATCGAAGCATTGGCAAGGAAACCTGGGGAACACCTTGGAGTGGAACACACCATCTCTCTACACCCCATACCCAATTTGTAGGCCTAATGCAGTGTAGTTTCTAACAACTACTAAACGAGAGCATGAAGATCGAAGCAATGGAGAGGAAACCTGGGGAACACCTTGGAGTGGAACACACCATCTCTCTACACCCCATACCCAATTTGTAGGCCTAATGCAGTGTAGTTTCCAACAACTACTAAACGAGAGCATGAAGATCGAAGCAATGGCGAGGAAACCTGGGGCACACCTTGGGGAGGCAGACACCGTTAGTAGGCCCTACCAAAGTTGTACCCCCAATGCAGTTTTAAAATTCCTAGAGGCTGAAAACAAGACTATTGACGCTCAGCTTTTTTCAAAGGAACACAGCTGAATTGAGTGGCGCAGACAGACACAGGTAGTAGGACTTAAACCAAAAATGTGGCTCACTGCAGCTTAAAAAAGTTACAGGGGTACACAAGCAGCAGTGCTCTGGGCAGTGGAGGACAATTTCAATAGTGGACCGCAGACAGACTTTGTACGCCTACAATTAAAAAAAGGATGCTCTATGCAATTAGAAATAGGTTCCAGGGGTCCACGGGCAGCAGTGGTGTGGTCAGTGGACGAGTATTGGAAGGAGGGACCGCAGACAGGCGTAGTAGGCCTAACATAACAAAATTAGGCTGTAGACACTGTAAAATTGGTTCCAGGGGTACACGGGCAGCAGTGGTGTGGTCAGCGGAGGAAAATTGGAATTAGGGACTTTTTGGACAATACAAATATCTCGCTGAGGATCTGTTTATACCAAGGAAGGTGACGGGCACAAGGGGGCATTCTTTGCGTCTGGAGGAGAGAAGGTTTTTCCACCAACATAGAAGAGGATTCTTTACTGTTAGGGCAGTGAGAATCTGGAATTGCTTGCCTGAGGAGGTGGTGATGGCGAACTCAGTCGAGGGGTTCAAGAGAGGCCTGGATGTCTTCCTGGAGCAGAACAATATTGTATCATACAATTATTAGGTTCTGTAGAAGGATGTAGATCTGGGTATTTATTATGATGGAATATAGGCTGAACTGGATGGACAAATGTCTTTTTTCGGCCTTACTAACTATGTTACTATGTTACTATGGACTGCAGACAGACTTTGTAGGCTGTCCCCTGTGGACCATGCATCCAACACATTAACCCAGTGCGCCGTAATGGACACGTAACTTTTTGTGGACATGCCTACTGGTCCATGCGTCTCTTGTCAGGTGCACCTTTCTACTGTTTGATTGCCTGAGTGCTATGACAATGCAGACTTTTTCATGCCGCTGGAGGGCTGGGATGGCTTTTCTCGCAAAAGAAATGTCGACTGGGTAGCTTGAACCGTTGCACAGCGTAGTTCATCTGGGCTTTCTAAATATAAACAAAGAAAAAAAGGAGGCTACATGCACTTTCAGCTGGGTTCCAGGGGTACACAGCCAGCATTGGTCTGGTCAGTGGAGAACTATTGGAAGGAAGGACCGCAGACAGGCTTCGAAGGCCTAACATAATAACAGATGGCTGTAGGCAATTTTAAATTGGTTCCAGGGGTACACGGGCAGCAGTGGTGTGGTCAGTGGAGGCCTAGTGGAAGGAGTGACCGCAGACAGGCATCGAAGGCCTAACATAATAACAGATGGCTGTAGGCAATTTTAAATTGGTTCCAGGTGTACACGGGCAGCAGTGGTGTGGTCAGTGGAGGCCTAGTGGAAGGATTGACCGCAGACAGGCATCGAAGGCCTAACATAATACCAGATGGCTGTAGGCAATTTTAAATTGGTTCCATGGGTACACGGGCAGCAGTGGTGTGGTCAGTGGAGGCCTAGTGGAAGGAGTGACCGCAGACAGGCATCGAAGGCCTAACGTAATAACAGATGGCTGTAGGCAATTTTAAATTGGTTCCAGGGGTACACGGGCAGCAGTGGTGTGGTCAGTGGAGGCCTAGTGGAAGGAGTGACCGCAAACAGGCATCGAAGGCCTAACATAATAACAGATGGCTGTAGGCAATTTTAAATTGGTTCCAGGGGAACACGGGCAGCAGTGGCCTGGTCAGTGTAGTAGTAGTAGAAAGAACGGACCGCAGACAGGCTTCGAAGGCCTAACATAATAAAATTGGGCTGGCTGTCGGCAATTTTAAATTGGTTCCAGGGGTACACGGGCAGCAGTGGTGTGGTCAGTGGAGGCCTAGTGGAAGGAGGGACCGCAGACAGGCTTCGAAGGCCTAACATAAAAAAATAGGGCTGTTGGCAATTTAAAATTGGTTCCAGTGGTACAAGGGCAGCAGTACAATGGTCAGTGGAGGCCTAGTGGAAGGAGGGACCGCAGACAGGCTTCGAAGGCCTAACATAAAAAAATAGGGCTGTTGGCAATTTAAAATTGGTTCCAGGGGTACACGGGCAGCAGTACAATGGTCAGTGGAGGCCTAGTGGAAGGAGGGACCGCAGACAGGCTTCGAAGGCCTAACATAAAAAAATAGGGCTGTTGGCAATTTAAAATTGGTTCCAGTGGTACAAGGGCAGCAGTACAATGGTCAGTGGAGGCCTAGTGGAAGGAGGGACCGCAGACAGGCTTCGAAGGCCTAACATAAAAAAATAGGGCTGTTGGCAATTTAAAATTGGTTCCAGTGGTACAAGGGCAGCAGTACAATGGTCAGTGGAGGCCTAGTGGAAGGAGGGACCGCAGACAGGCTTCGAAGGCCTATCATAAAAAAATAGGGCTGTTGGCAATTTAAAATTGGTTCCAGGGGTACACGGGCAGCAGTACAATGGTCAGTAGAGGCCTAGTGGAAGGAGGGACCGCAGACAGGCTTCGAAGGCCTAACATAACAAAATGTCAATACAATGGTATTGTCAGTGCCAGGCATTGAAGGATGTCAGCGCATAGACTAAACATTGGTGGAGCTGTGAGAGATAATTTTGCAAGTGGTAGAGCACTGTTTGAGCTGGGGGGGGGGAGGAACTGTCTTGTGGCCGGCGGTACAGGCCCAGGGCCCCTCATATTACAACGGTGTGTCTGACGTTGGGTGCGCACCACCACCGCCAGAGACACTTTATTGTACTATGAGGGACCCAGTGGCAGTGCCGTCGACCAAAAGCGGGCACAACCACCTCTTCAGACAAACAGCACTCTCACGGGTGCTGGCGCCAAGTGGCGATACCACGGCCCCGTGTGGGGAGTTTGGCCATTTAGTGAGGTGTAAACATGTCGTATGCTGGACAATCAGGTGCAGAAAATTACGAGATTGGAAAAGTCATTCAGAATAGTCCACAGGCAAGACCTTTTCATAGGAAAGCTAGGTGTCAGCCGGGCAAGGTGGGGCAAAAGATTTCGAAATCCAGTTGTGGTTCATTTTAATGAAGGTTAGATCATCTACATTTTGGGTAGCCAGACGAGTCCTTTTTTCTGTTAGTATTGAACCTGCAGCACTGAATACTCTTTCTGATAGGACACTAGCTGCCGGGCAAGCAAGCTCCTGCAATGCATATTCTGCCAATTCTGGCCAGGTGTCTAATTTGGATGCCCAGTAATCAAATGGGAATGACGGTTGAGGGAGAACGTCGATAAGGGATGAAAAATAGTTTGTAACCATACTGGACAAATGTTGTCTCCTGTCACTTTGAATTGATGCTGCAGTACCTGTCCTGTCTGCGGTCATAGCAAAATCACTCCACAACCTGGTCAGAAAACCCCTCTGGCCAACGCCACTTCTGATTTCTGCCCCTCTAACACCTCTGGTCTGCTGGCCCCTGCAGCTCGTGTGAGAACGATCACGGGCGCTGTGTGCAGGGAATGCCAGAAGCAAACGGTCAACAAGAGTTGATTGTTTGATTGCTAATATTATTTCCAAGTTGTCATGTGGCATTATATTTTGCAATTTGCCTTTATAGCGAGGATCAAGGAGGCAGGCCAACCAGTAATCGTCATCGTTCATCATTTTAGTAATGCGTGTGTCCCTTTTGAGGATACGTAAGGCATAATCCGCCATGTGGGCCAAAGTTCCAGTTCTCAAATCTGCGGTTGTGCTTGGTTGAGGGGCAGTTTCAGGCAAATCCACGTCACTTGTGTCCCTCCAAAAACCAGAACCCGGCCTTGCAGCGCCAACAATTTCCAGTGGCCCCGGAAAAGCTTCCTCATTAAAAATATAATCATCCCCATCATCCTCCTCATCCTCCTCCTCCTCTTCGCCCGCTACCTCGTCCTGTACACTGCCTTGGCCAGACAATGGCTGACTGTCATCAAGGCTTTCCTCTTCCTCAGCTGCAGACGCCTGATCCTTTATGTGCGTCAAACTTTGCATCAGCAGACGCATTAGGGGGATGCTCACGCTTATTATGGCGTTGTCTGCACTAACCAGCCGTGTGCATTCCTCAAAACACTGAAGGACTTGACACATGTCTTGAATCTTCGACCACTGCACACCTGACAACTCCATGTCTGCCATCCTACTGCCTGCCCGTGTATGTGTATCCTCCCACAAAAACATAACAGCCCGCCTCTGTTCGCACAGTCTCTGAAGCATGTGCAGTGTTGAGTTCCACCTTGTTGCAACGTCTATGATTAGGCGATGCTGGGGAAGGTTCAAAGAACGCTGATAGGTCTGCATACGGCTGGAGTGTACGGGCGAACGGCGGATATGTGAGCAAAGTCCACGCACTTTGAGGAGCAGGTCGGATAACCCCGGATAACTTTTCAGGAAGCACTGCACCACCAGGTTTAAGGTGTGAGCCAGGCAAGGAATGTGTTTCAGTTGGGAAAGGGAGATGGCAGCCATGAAATTCCTTCCGTTATCACTCACTACCTTGCCTGCCTCAAGATCTACAGTGCCCAGCCACGACTGCGTTTCTTTCTGCAAGAACTCGGACAGAACTTCCGCGGTGTGTCTGTTGTCGCCCAAACACTTCATAGCCAATACAGCCTGCTGACGTTTGCCAGTAGCTGCCCCATAATGGGAGACCTGGTGTGCAACAGTGGCAGCTGCGGATGGAGTGGTTGTGCGACTGCGGTCTGTGGACGAGCTCTCGCTTCTGCAGGAGGACGAGGAGGAGGAGGAGGGGGTGCGAACGGCTACAGCCAACTGTTTCCTAGACCGTGGGCTAGGCAGAACTGTCCCAAACTTGCTGTCCCCTGTGGACCCTGCATCCACAACATTCACCCAGTGTGCCGTGATGGACACGTAACGTCTCTGGCCATGCCTACTGGTCCATGCATCTGTTGTCAGGTGCACCTTTGTGCTCACAGATTGCCTGAGTGCATGGACGATGCGCTCTTTAACATGCTGGTGGAGGGCTGGGATGGCTTTTCTGGAAAAAAAGTGTCAACTGGGTAGCTCGTAGCGTGGTACAGCGTAGTCCATCAGGGCTTTGAAAGCTTCGCTTTCAACTAACCGGTAGGGCATCATCTCTAACGAGATTAGTCTAGCTATGTGGGCGTTCAAACCCTGTGTACGCGGATGCGAGGCTAAGTACTTCCTTTTTCTAACCATAGTCTCATGTAGGGTGAGCTGGACTGGAGAGCTGGAGATCGTGGAACTAGCGCGGGTGCCGGTGGACATGGCAGACTGAGAGACGGTGGGAGATGGTATTGTTGCCGCCGGTGCCCTAGATGCAGTGTTTCCTACTACGAAACTGGTGATTCCCTGACCCTGACTGCTTTGGCCTGGCAAAGAAACCTGCACAGATACTGCAGGTGGTGCGGAAAATGGTGGCCCTACACTGCCGGAAGGGATGTTGCGTTGATGACTAGCTTCATTGGCCGAGGGTGCTACAACCTTAAGGGACGTTTGGTAGTTAGTCCAAGCTTGCAAATGCATGGTGGTTAAATGTCTATGCATGCAACTTGTATTGAGACTTTTCAGATTCTGCCCTCTGCTTAAGGTAGTTGAACATTTTTGACAGATGACTTTGCGCTGATCAATTGGATGTTGTTTAAAAAAATGCCAGACTGCACTCTTTCTAGCATCGGATACCTTTTCAGGCATTGCAGACTGAGCTTTAACCGGATGGCCACGCTGTCCTCCAACAGGTTTTGGCTTTGCCACGCGTTTTGGGCAAGATACGGGCCCGGCAGATGGAACCTGTTGCGATGTTGATGCCTGCTGCGGCCCCTCCTCCTCCGCTTCAGAACTGCTGCCGCCTGCACCCTGTTCCCTCAATGGCTGCCAATCGGGGTCAAGAACTGGGTCATCTATTACCTCTTCTTGTAGCTCGTGTGCAACTTCGTCTGTGTCACCGTGTCGGTCGGTGGTATAGCGTTCGTGATGGGGCAACATAGTCTCATCAGGGTCTGATTCTTGATCATTACCCTGCGAGGGCAATGTTGTGGTCTGAGTCAAAGGACCAATATAGTAGTCTGGCTGTGGCTGTGCATCAGTGCACTCCATGTCAGATTCAACTTGTAATGGGCATGGACTGTTAACTGCTTCACTTTCTAAGCCAGGGACGGTATGTGTAAAGAGCTCCATGGAGTAACCCATTGTGTCGCCTGCTGCATTCTTCTCTGTTGTTGCTTTTGCTGAAGAGGACAAGGAAGCGACTTGTCCCTGACCGTGAACATCCACTAACGACGCGCTGCTTTTACATTTACCAGTTTCACGAGAGGAGGCAAAAGAGCTAGAGGCTGAGTCAGCAAGATAAGCCAAAACTTGCTCTTGCTGCTCCGGCTTTAAAAGCGGTTTTCCTACTCCCAGAAAAGGGAGCGTTCGAGGCCTTGTGTAGCCAGACGACGAACCTGGCTCCACAGCTCCAGACTTAGGTGCAATATTTTTTTTCCCACGACCACCTGATGCTCCACCACCACCACTACCCTCATTACCAGCTGACAATGAACGCCCCCGGCCACGACCTCTTCCACCAGACTTCCTCATTGTTTTAAAAACGTAACCAAACTACCGGTATTTGTTGCTGTCACACAACTTACACGGTGAGCTATAACTTCAGTATGATTTAGCTACCCCTTTACAGGTGGGTGAGACCACAACGAAAATCAGGCACAATGTTACACACTCTGTTTTTGGTGGCACCAAATGAGAGAGATGCCACACACGCAGGACTGTCACTGAAGCACAAATGTTAATATTAATCTCCCACTGTTTTTTTTTATTTATTTTTTTTTTTTTTCAGGGAGACTTTAGAAATAAAATAAAATAAAATGATTTTTTCAGGAAGAATGTAGAAACCAAATAACATAAAATGATTTTTCCAATGACAATTTAGAAACCAAATAAAAAAAAAAAAAAAAAAAAAAAAAAAGGCTTTCTATGCCCTACTGAGTGAGAGATGCCACACACAGGAGTCAGGAGTGGCACACAAGCCCAGAGGCCAATATTTTTCTCCCAATGATTGATGTAGTGATTTTTTCAGGTAGATTTTGGAACCCAAATCAAGCAAAAAAATTAATAGGCTTTCTATGGCCCACAATTGGAGAGAGAGAGAGAGATGGCACACCCAGGAGTCAAGACTGGCACACAAGCAGAAAGGGCAATATTAATCTCCCACTGATTTGTTTTTTTTGTTTTTTTTTCAGGGAGACTTTAGAAAAAAAAAATAATAAAAAAAAATGATTTTTTCAGGAAGAATTTAGAAACCAAATAAAATAAAATGATTTTTTCAGGGAGAATTTAGAAAACAAATAAAACAAAAAATAGGCTTTCTATGGCCCACTGAGTGAGAGATGACGCACACAGGAGTCAGGAGTGGCACACAAGCCCAGAGGCCAATATTGTTCTCCCAATGATTGATGTAGTGATTTTTTCAGGTAGATTTTGGAACCCAAATCAAGCTAAAAAAATAATAGGCTTTCTATGGCCCACAATTGGAGAGAGAGAGAGAGATGGCACACCCAGGAGTCAAGACTGGCACACAAGCAGAAAGGGCAATATTAATCTCCCACTGATTTGATTTTTTTTTTTTTTCAGGGAGACTTTAGAAAAAAAAATAATAAAAAAAAATGATTTTTTCAGGAAGAATTTAGAAACCAAATAAAATAAAATGATTTTTTCAGGGAGAATTTAGAAAACAAATAAAACAAAAAATAGGCTTTCTATGGCCCACTGACTGAGAGATGGCACACACAGGAGTCAGGAGTGGCACACAAGCCCAGAGGCCAATATTAATCTCCCACTTTTTTTTTTTTTCAGGGAAAATTTATAAACCCAATAAAAAAAATTATAAATAGGCTTTCTATGGCCCACTATCTGAGAGAGAGAGATAGCACGCTTAGGACTGGCACACAAGCCCAAAGGCCAATATTAATCTCCCTTTTTTTTCAGGGAGAATTTATAAAACCAAAAAAAAAATAAATAGGCTTTCTATGGCCCACTATTTGTAAGAGAGATGGCACGCTCAGGACTGGCACACAAGCCCAGAGGCCAATATTAATCTCCCACTTTTTTTTTTTTTTTTTCAGGGAAAATTTATAAACCCAATAAAAAAAATAATAAATAGGCTTTCTGTGGCCCACTATCTGAGAGAGAGAGATGGCACGCTTAGGACTGGCACACAAGCCCAAAGGCCAATATTAATCTCCCTTTTTTTTTCAGGAATAATTTATAAAACCAAAAAAAAAATAAATAAATAGGCTTTCTATGGCCCACTATTTGTGAGAGTGATGGCACGCTTAGGACTGGCACACAAGCCCAAAGGCCAATATTAATCTCCCACTGATTGATTTATTGATTTTTTCAGGTAGAATTTAGAACCCAAATAAAGCAAAAAAAAAAAAATAGGCTTTCTATGGCCCACTGAGTGAATGATGATGCACACAGGAGTCAGGAGTGGCACACAAGCCCTGAGGCCAATATTTTTCTCCCACTGATTGATGTAGTGATTTTTTCAGGTAGATTTTGGAACCCAAATCAAGCAAAAAAATAAATAGGCTTTCTATGGCCCACTGACTGAGAGATGGCACACACAGGAGTCAGGAGTGGCACACAAGCCCTGAGGCCAATATTTTTCTCCCACTGATTGATGTAGTGATTTTTTCAGGTAGATTTTAGAACCCAAATCAAGCAAAAAAATAAATAGGCTTTCTATGGCCCACTGAGTGAGAGATGGCACAGACAGGGATGGCACTCTAGCAGAAATGCCAATCTTAATCTCCCACAAAAAAAAAAAAAAAGGAACTGTCCTTCAATTACTATCTCCCTGCAGTAATCTCAGCCAGGTATGGCAGGCAGCAATAAGGAGTGGACTGATGCACAAATTAAATAAAAAGTGTGGACAAACAAACAAGATAGCTGTGCAGAAAGGAAGGAACAAGAGGATTTGTGCTTTGAAAAAAGCAGTTGGTTTGCACAGCGGCGTACACACAGCAATGCAGCTATCAGGGAGCCTTCTAGGGCAGCCCAATGAGCTACAGCGCTGAGGAAAAAAAAAATGTAGCTTCCACTGTCCCTGCACACGGAAGGTGGTGTTGGACAGTGGAAATCGCTACAGCACAAGCGGTTTGGTGGTTAATGGACCCTGCCTAACGCTATCCCTGCTTCTGACGAAGCGGCAGCAACCTCTCCCTAAGCTCAGATCAGCAGCAGTAACATGGCGGTCGGCGGGAACGCCCCTTTATAGCCCCTGTGATGCCGCAGACAGCAAGCCAATCACTGCAATGCCCTTCTCTAAGATGGTGGGGACCAGGACCTATGTCATCACGCTGCCCACACTCTGCGTTTACCTTCATTGGCTGAGAAATGGCGCTTTTCGCATCATTGAAATGCGACTTTGGCGCGATAGTCGCGTACCGCATGGCCGACCCCGCACAGGGGTCGGATCGGGTTTCATGAAACCCGACTTTGCCAAAAGTCGGCGACTTTTGAAAATGAACGACCTGTTTCGCTCAACCCTACTCTTTATGTCTTCATTGAAATTTTTTTTAATATATCAAGATGCATTTTATTTAAAGGGAGCCTGAAAGCTGATATATGTTGGTTGAACCACATACAGCATGTATCCAACACTGGCTTGTATATCCGACAATGGCTTTTTCCTAGGTGGTGTGCATTCATGCTTGCATGACAGTTCAGACCAGTGGCATCACCATACCATTGGCTTGAACCTAAACTCTACAGTGCTGCAAGCAGAATCAGCTTTCCCTATGTAGGGATGCAGGTGCACAGTTCCACTGAAACCTCCTTGATTGGGAGTTAACATGGCATTCAAGTGATCCAGTGAGCTTCAGATAAGCACTTCCAAGCTCTATTGGAAATTGTGTGTAAACACTGCACATTAACAGACTCCTGACCATGTGGCCGTTAACCTTGGCAAAGAGTAGTAAACAATAACATTATCCCCTTAACCCCATAGGCCATTTTCCATTTTTGCATTTTCATTTCTTGCTCCCTTTGTTCCCAGAGTCATAACTTTTTTATTTTTCAGTCAAAATGGCCATTTGAGGGCTTGTTTTTTTGCGGGGCAAGTTGTACTTTTGAACTAAACCATTGGTTTTAATATATCTTGTACTGGATAATGGGAAAAAATATAAGTGCGGTGTAATTGCAAAAAAAGTGCAATTCCAAAGCTGTTTTTTAGGGTTTTTCTTATCATGTTCACTAAATGCTAAAACTGACCTGCCATTGTGATTCTCCAGGTCATTATGAGTTCATAGACACCAAGCATGTCTATGTTCTTTTTTATTTAAGTGTTGAATAAAAAAATCCAAACTTTGTTAAAAAAAAATTTCCAAGACCTGTAGCGTCGCCATATTTTGTGACTTGGGGCTGGTGAGGGCTTATTTTTTGCGTGCCAAGCTGACATTTTTATTGATACCATTTTGGTGTAGATATGATCTTTTGGTCACCGTTATTGCATTTTATTGCAATGTACTGGTGACCAAAAAAAAGTATTTCTGGAGCTTGTACTTTTTTTCTCGTTATGCCATTTAGCAGGTTAATTTTTTTATATTGATAGATTCTGAATGTGGCGATACCAAGTATGTGTATGTTTGATTTCTTTCTATTGTTTTATTTTGAATGGGGCGAAAGGAGTATAATTTGAACTTTTACATATTTTTTATTTTTTTTATATTTTAAAAACATTCTATTTTTACTTTTTGCATGCTTCAATAGTCTCCATTAGAGACTAGAGGCTTCAGTGGTCCGATCGACTCTGCTACATACAGGCGATGACCAGATCTCCTGTATGTAGCAGAAATGCTCACTTGCAATCTGGTTATGACAACCATAGAGGTCTGATGGAGACCACTGTTTGTCATACCAACCCATCGGTGACCCGCGATCACATGATGGTAACACCGATGGGCGGGATTTCAGAGGCGCTTCCCGGAAGCACAAGTTAAGTGCTGCTGTCATAGATTGACAATCGCATTTATTGGGTTAACAGCCACGGGTGTATCGCGATTCCACGGCTGTTAGAGGAACATAAACATCTGACGTGTCGGGAGAGACGTGCGCTCAGTGCCAAAACCCACATCAAAGGGAGGGAGTCTGAAGTGGGCATATTATTATGCCCCATGTCGGAAAGGGGTTAAAAATCAGTTACTTTTTTCTTGGGAAGAGAGAGGACTTTTGATAACAAATAAATTGCTAAGTTGTTTATTTTTACAAGTACTTTACAATTTTACCCAATAATGAACATTAAAATAACCCTTTAAGCTTTTATAGGTCAGTCCAGCCCTGACTGCTTTAAAGCCTTATTTCTTACCTGAACCTTGTAATATTTTTTCCCATTAATAACATAGAAGAGTGACAAATTTACAGCCTCAAACTTGGACGCTCAACAAGAATTTCATTATGGAGTAACCAATACTTCTTCTACCTGCAAATAGTCAATAAAGACACAATACTGACCTGAATGACATTATAATTCCAGCAATTTTCCTGGTTCTCATTTTATGGCTTACATAAATATATTTATGAATTCCGTGTGAATAGAAGTGAGTGAACTAATAGTCATGTTGAATACCGTTGTTGCAAATCAGTGTTTAAATGAAAAACTGCACTAACCTGTCTTATCGAAATTGGATGCTTTATTTTATGTTCAATTTGTCCTCTGTAAATAGCTATGTTAAATATCCAATGAAATCTTAGCCAGAGGAAATGCAGACAATATCCTCCTTCTGTAGAAAGATCGCATTTTAATATTTCATATTTATCTATGTTATTGGCACTTGTTTTTTCCCCAACAAGAAATTATAAAATAAAGTAAAAATATTTTTAACATATTAAGCAAAAAAAATTTGAAAATTACATTTAAATTGCCTTGTTTTTGGCAAAGCTTTACCTACTGTTTTATTTTTATGGACTTGCTACAAATCATGTTGTAATAGGATAATAAATCTTTAATTGCAGTTCTGGGACTATTGCTTGACTATCACGTCTTTCAGTCTAGGATGATTCTATTATAAAGAGCAAATAAAATCAACAGTCTATACAGAAACCCTATTATGGCTTAAATTGTATTTTTAAGAGTAGAGAAATTAAATTGGACATTTATTTGTGTAATATTTAAGTCTAGACCCTGGGTTATTAAACTTTCCGAGACTTACATTTTCTTCAAACTCAAACTATTTGCAGACAGCATATATCTAAATGTTTGCTGTATTTCTTTTACACATTTTTTAATTCAAAAATTAAACTGCAAAATAAATAAATTAGAATTTTGAATCACCCACTGGTCACATTTTTAAAATAATAATTAAAAAAAAGTAACGTATTGCCGTGTCCATGAAAAAGCCTGATCTATCAAAATATAATAGCCAAAATATTACCCGTATGCCATAAAGAAAAACAAACTCCCTACTCCCCGAAATCTCAGAATTATTGTTTTTTGATTTGCGTATCTCTCCAATTAATAAGCATGGTGCATAAATTCAGTTATCGCTACACAAATAAAAATCTAAGGTATTTAGCAGTGATGAGCCAGTATACTCATTAGTCGGGTTTCCCCGAGTATGCTCAGGTGGTCTCCGAGTATTTTGGTGTGCTCGGAGATTTAGTTTTTGTCACTGTGGCTGCATGATATGCACCTGCTAGACAGCCTGAATACATGTGGGGGTTGTCTGTTTGTTAGGGAATTCCCACATGTATTCAGCCTGTCCCCTCATGTCAGGAACTGCTGGGCACACTGCGCATGCGCCAACAGCGCCGTTTGTTATTATATAATAACAATATATTTATAATTGACAATGATATCTAATATAATTGTCAATTATGACCAGGTGATGGGTCATGTGATTTGTTTCCATGGCTTCATAAGGTCCTTGCCACTGCATTTTTGTACATCCCCTTGAGAAAGCGGCCAGTGTGGATGTGAAATGCGCGTCGGGGGTCCTGCCACCTGCCTATCGGTCTGTGCACAATTCTGGTAAGCTCTGCCCTTATTCACTGATGATTGACTCTAATCTGTGGCTATGTACTTTGCCCATTTTATGCTTATATTCAGTTTGTGGCTGGGCTTGACTTCTTATATATACACAACCTATCCCTATTATGGGGGTACTATATTATCATTAACTGTATTATTACCACTCCGTGCCCATTGCCCTTGCGTTTATTATCCTGTGCTTGTCCTGTTGTTTGTCATGCTTGATTCTATTAAAATTAAATTTATACTCTAATAAAATGTATACCTTTTTACCTTTATTATTGCTTACTCTGGTTTTTCTCCTGTTTCTGAGTCGTATGATGGAGTTTAAAATACTTTGATTATGGTGGGGTACTACTTAGTATCCCCACTTTTTGCATCAAAAATGAATCTGGGTTTTCTTCTTTGTATATTGACTTGTTCTGTGTTTTCCAGCTTACCCCAGTTTTTGTATGGTTTTCCGTGCATGTGATCGCACATGGCATGCACAGATAAATGACGCTTTTCAAGACAGCACTTGTGGGGGTGCAAATGGATGTAGTAAAGACTTACAAGAGACTATTTAACAGTTTAAAGATTTACTTAAGAGGAGGACCCATATATGGTGGAACCATGTGTTCCTGGACAAATATTTCCAAAAGGATTTAACTCCACGGGGACTACACATTTAGGCCTTCTCCATACAGAATAATAACTTTAAGGATAGGTGGAAAGAACTAATGAACACCTGTTCAAAAGGGTTTTTAGAACTCCTAAAAAACATGAATCAAAACTCCCTGGAATCCCTGGAGGTAGAAATCGAGGCCCTGCAGACCACACCCCAGAAAGATATGCAGGCGAAGCCATTAAGAAACTTAACAAGGAAACTGACGCCAAACTCCAAAGGTGGGCCAATGAAATTCAGACCACAAAAACTAAAAATATTTAAAGGGACGTCCACGACAAAATCTCCTGTAGGGTGTATAGATGGTGCAATCCTAATGACCGTTCCCGTCAACAATATAGGAACACTTCACGTTCCAGATCAAGATCAGCTTCAACTAAATCTAATATGTCATATGATGACGACACCCTACCCCAGACATCTCAGTTTAATGGACAATCCTCCTCTGATACATCAACTTGACAGACAACTTTCAAAAAACAAAGGTGCTGGTGGGAAGTCTGCCTCGGGTGGTACCCATGGAGGGTTCCAGGTACTTAATTTGTCCTCACACATTCTTTCTGATATACAATTACAGGCTCTTGGTAAGGGCCTGCTTGACGAACAGGCCTACCCATGCCAAGGTAGGTTTCCCTCTACTATTTTGCCCAGATCGACGAGGTACCCTCCTTTGTCCTTAAGTCCGGCTATTGAAGTCTTCATCAGACTCGTGAGTGAAGATTTTAAAAAAATGTCATCAAGACGTAGATTTGAAAATTTGACATCTGCGCAGCACTGGGCCATTACCGAATTGCAGTCACTCCCTGGTGTTGTGTACAAATGTGCAGACAAGGGAGGGAACATCGTCATCTGGCCAACTACACAATATGAAAGGGAGACTTTTCATCAATTGAAGGATTCCCTTACGTATAAGCAGCTACCATATAACCCTGTTACCTCCTTCTCGCTGGAACTTCAGCAGATCCTGATCCCTGCTTTGGAGGATAATGTAATCACTAAGGAGGTCTTTGAGGAACTAATGGTCAGGTCCCCCAAGACTCCCACTTTTTATCTGCCCAAAGTCTACAAGGATGCCCTGAACCCCACGGGAATCCCTATCGTGTCTGGGATTAAGGGTCTGTGTGACCCGAATTAAAATTTATGGATTTCTATTTGAAACCACTTGTAGAATCATTACCATCATTTATCTGAGATACAACGGATGTTCTTGCACGGGTTGATGGCCTCCTTGTGGAAAACAATACTCTTCTAGTTATGGCTGATGTCGAATCCTTGTACACTTGTATCATATGTACGGTCTGCACATGGTCTGCCTCTTCCTGGGGACCTCCAACCTGGATGGCCAGATATATGAACTTATCCTCAAGCTGAGGCATTTCGTCCTTACCCACAACCTTTTGTCTTTAAAGACAACTTTTACTTACAGAAGCAGGGCACAGCCATGGGCGCAGCTTATGCGCCCTCGTATGATAATCTCTTTTTGGGTTCCTGGGAGAGATCTTTGTTTGGCAACAGGGATGCACCGGCCGGCTCCCATGTGCTGTGCTGGCTGCGATATATTGATGACATGTACTGGCTTAAGCAGTGGGACACATCTGGCACTGCAGTATCTGAGTCCCTGGCGGCATAGTGTGTTATTGATGGTAGCCTTTGTTACGGTGGTCCCAGCTCTATGCAGGTCATTCATTAGGTCCCCCTGTGGTTCTTGGATTTTTGCTCACCGTTCTTGTGATCATTTTGACCCCACGGGGTGAGATCCTGTGTGGAGCCCCAGATCAAGGAGATTATCAGTGGTCTTGTAGGTCTTCCATTTTCTTATTATTGCTCCCACAGTTGATTTCATCACACCAAGCTGCTCACCTATTGCAGATTCAGTCTTCCCAGCCTGATGCAGGCGAAGAGTTTTGTTTCTGGTGTCCTTCGACAGCTCATTGGTCTTCAACATATTGGAGTTTGGAAGGTAACTGTTTGAGGTTGTGGACAGGTGTCTTTTATACTGATAACAAGTTCAAACAGGTGGCATTACTAAAGGTAATGAGTGGAGGACGGAGGAGTCTCTTAAAAAAGAAGTTGCAGGTCTGTGAGTGTCAGAAATCTTGCATGTTTTTAGGTGACCAAATACTTGTTTTCCACCATAATGTGCAAATTACATCTTGCCAAATCAGACAAGGTGATTTTCTGGATTTGTTTTCTCAGTTTTGACTCTCATAGTTATGGTCTGCCTATGATGTAAATTACAGGCCTCTCAAATCTTTTTAAGTGAGAGAACTTGCACAATTGGTGGCCGACTAAATACTTTTTTCCCCACTGTATATTCATCACAGTTTTTTTCCCCATTTTTCAGAACAATGCATGATGAAATGAATTGTCAAATTCAAAGCTAAAACTCATCTTGCAAAATTTTAGCTCTTGGAAAATGGGGATTAAAAAATTAGCATGCACAAATATTTGTCTGGGCTAGTGTTTATCAAGATGTAAAAATGTCTTCATGGCTAGCATTTTGTATTTTGATAAGTTTGCTAGTGTTAGTGGAGTAAAAAAGTGTTTTTCCTAGTAAATTTTTTTACCTCAGGATTCTGTTTAAAAGTAAAAAACAGAATGTTTTGAGTTGATTATACTTTTTAGCCATTAACTGAAAAGATGGTGACAAATAGCAAAGTTTCAAGACAACTTAGGTTTTTTTCAACAGACATGGTTGATCACAAAATCTGAGGTGTTATCGTACATATTTAGAAACAGAATAAAAGTGTATTTGTAAAGTTATCTGTCCATCTTTTATCTTTCTTTTTTGAAAAGTTTCTTTATTCAATATAAGTGTACAACATGTTTTCCTCCATGTAAGAAAAGATCTCATCTCCTGAGAACTTGGTGCCGAGATCTCCACCTGCGCATGCGCCGCCCTCGGGCGGACATTTTCCCGGAGTGCACCGCACAGGAAACCAAGGAACTGCGTGGGCTTTGGCTCATCACCAGATGTTGGCAGAGCCTCCACAGCATCGGAGACACCTGCAGCAGCACCAGACACCCGCAGCAGCACCGAACACCCCCGCAGCACCGCCAGGCATCTGCAGTACCGACAGAAACACCCCCCCCCTCATTCCAGCCTGCAGTAACAGTACCGGTAAGGTATATCCACATTACAAGACGCACCCCCATTTTCCCCCCAAATTTGGGGAAAAAGTGCATCTTATAATCCCAAAAATATTGTAGTTATATTAGGTGATGAACTTTGATTTTTGACTTGCTGAATGATCCCTGGAACAGAGAGTTCATTGGTGAACACGGATGAAAAGTGGCTGTTTAATATTTCTGCCTTTTCTTTGTCCTCTATAATTTTCTTGTTATTATTATTTTTAAAGGGACAAAACCATCTTCTTTTTGGCTTTGATGCACTTATACATTTTTTGAGGATTTATTTTAATGTTGCTGGCGATTTGTTTCTATGTAGAAACTTTGCTAGCTTGATTTCTTTTTTAATATTTCTTATTGAGATCTTTATACTCCTGAAATACTATTTCTGTGTTCTAGGCCTTCAAGATTTTAAATGCCTTTTGTTTTTGTCTTATTAAACTTTGAACTATCTTCTTGATCCATAATGGTTTCTTTTTATTCCTAGACATTTTATTCCCACGGGGTACAAATTTTCCACAGGATTCTTGTAGTATATCCAAAAACCGTCCCCATTAATGTTCAGTATCTTCAATTACCATAACATTTTCACAGTCTACACGATTAAGCTCTTCCTTTAATATGTTGAAACCTAGCTGGTTCATCTACCAATTGAAAGAGGCAATTGATGTTGACTTCGGATAAGAACATGCGGTTTTTAGCACAGTCAGAAGATTCTATGTCCCATAGACTCTTTGCATTACAATATTCCCGTGTTATTCCTCCTAGAAAATTATGAATAAATTGACAACTGGGTTTTATCATTTCTCTTGTTAAAATGGTGTGTTCCTACACAGTCTCATACTGTGAGCACTGATTGGACAATGTTGGCCTAGCTTGTAAAGTCACATCTCCAACTGGCCACACGTAGTTGTTAATTTATTTCAAAGAAGAAGGAGAGAGAGGGAGAGATAGTGAGAATGTGTTCTGGTACCAAACCGCACTTTGGACCAAACATCCCAGGGTCCGCTCATCCCTACATAGGAGTTCTCAGGAATATGCTTGAGAACACAGTTATTCAATATAACAAACATGTCAGAATTGTTTTTATTTGAATTAATATGAAATTATAATTATTTATGCAGAACTATGGAGAAAAATATATTGAGCAGATTTTAGTTTTAGGGATTCTTTACAAATATTGAAACAGAAATCCTTCTTCATTACACCTGCACAAATTATGAATCCTAGATAACCCAAACACTCCAAACTAATATATCACTAGGAATAAGGACAGCCCTGTGTACATGCATTTTCATCTAACTTGGCTGGCTGCCTGAAAAAAAATTTGCTCGCTCACCACCTTGAAGACAGCTCTTAATTTTGTTTTGATGTTTCAGTCGACCTATTACTGTATTGACTGCATGGCAGTCAAAACATACATTTGTGATCTCATTTTTGTTTCGCACTCTTTCCACTCAATCAAACATGCACACAAGTCTGCGCAAAACAGGGAAATGCTTTTAAGCCATGAGATTTCTCAAGGGGATCTAGCCTTCATGAAGGATGTATACTGTCTTAAAAGTGCCAAGAGTGAATGTCGATGACTGCACAACTCATTTATTTACTGTATTAACATCTTAGAATTTTTTCTTTTTTATTAAATATTTATCTTTATGATAAAGAATGATAAGAAATCAATAATCTCTGCTGTATAATTTGCTAAATAATAAAAAACAAATGGGATTTTACATTTCTACTAGACTCCTTGGCATAAGACAGGACCGTCAGTTTGAATTATTGTCACAGGAGTGTTCTAGCTGCAGACACGAAACAGAAAAAATCCTAAAATATCACAATTCCTTAAGGGAATCCAGACACATAAATAGAAACAGTACTTATCACCAATAATATTGGGGAAGGAGAGCTTATCTTAAGCTAGGTGGCTCAGTGGTTAGCACTGTTGCCTAGCAGTGCTGGGTTTATATCCAAGCAGAGACAACATGTGCACAGATGTTTTGCTTGTGTGGGATTTTTCCAGGTATTCTATTTCACTCAGTGCTCGAACAAACATAAATGATCTTATTTAGTCAGATAATTTACTAATATTATCCGAAAAACCTAAATTTCCTGTTCATTTACTATCTGATTGCCTGTGAGTCTCCTCTGCCTTACTTTCAGTACAGTGCTCTACAGAAAACAAGTCAGTGTAAGAATGCAAACAGAGCAGTGTGTGGAGGAGCCAGACTGACTACCCATTCTCACCTTAATGATATACAGAGAAGGGGGATGGCTAAAGTACTGACACAAGTAACATGATTCTATGGCAAGCCAGTACCAAAAGCATGGAAGCGAAGAACTGTAATATAGTGCCTGGGGGCAACTGGGCTAATAAGCGGAAATGGGCGAACCTGAACAGTAAAGCTCGGCATCCCTACGGAACACCTACTGTTCGGTCACTGACACCAAACACAGACTTCACCAGGAAGTCCATGATACTGTTTGGGTTCAGCTTCCCGAACATCGGGTACTTGTCGCGCTGT
The DNA here is from genome assembly GCF_032444005.1 of Ranitomeya imitator. NCBI lineage: Eukaryota > Metazoa > Chordata > Amphibia > Anura > Dendrobatidae > Ranitomeya > Ranitomeya imitator. The sequence goes on from NC_091284.1 coordinate 77,431,775, forward strand.
CATGTGCATGACAGCGCAGCAAACATCGCCTCTGATTGGCGGTGAAATAAACCCCGCCGCTCAGAGAGCCGCGGTTCCCACACTGTCAAAAGACAGCATGAGTGCTCAGCTGTGATCGGAGGTATAAAGTTTACCTCTGGTCACTGGTATCAGCTGATGGGACAACTGAACCCATCATCCCAAACCTGCTGTCGCTAATAACAGCGAGAGCAGGAGCAACGAATGGAAGTATTCATCATCCGCTCCTGCGCTGTAAATAAATAATTTAAATAAAGCCGGCATGGGTTCTCTCTATTTTTAATAACCACAGATAAGGAACCTGGTACAGTTGAACAGTAGACCACATTCCTAAGTACTTTCCTTGCAACATGCTCACTACACAGACACTAGTTTTGATACTTGAAACCTCTATGCCACTTTTATTTCTCTGCCCAAAGACATCAGGTGTGTAAAGGTTGGAAAATTAGGAATAGACCAAGAACAACGGAGTCCTAATTAAATTGTGTATAGTGGTGGAGGGGACCTCCAAAAATATGGAAGCTGACGATAATATACTAGATGGTGGCTCGATTCTAATGCATCGGGTGTTCTAGAATATGTCTGTAGTTTATTTATGAAGTTTTCAGAATAATGCAATTTATACACAGGATTCAGCCGGCCGGCCGTGACCAATTCGCGAGCGGACTGTGTCGCTGATTGTTCGTGGCCGGGCGTGACCAATCAGTGAAGTCAGGGCTGGCTCCAGGTTTTTGAGGGCCCTGGGCGAAAGAAGTCTCAGTGGGCCCCTCCTCTTAAACACATACCATGATTCATCATGCACAGATACAGCAGAGAAATGTAGCACAGCCAAGTAGCATACAGCCCACGTAGTATATAACACAGCCCACGAAAAGAAAAACTAATCACCGGAGCAAAGGACCTAACTCCAAGAAAATCACATAGCAAGGATATACATTTAATCACAGTAAATCTTTATTGTAGTGGTAATAAACATAATAAAAAGTGCACATGTTGGATGAATATAAAAACCATATAATAACAAGAATAAAATCTCCAAAAAATATATAAAAACCTATGTAGGTATAAGGTGCACCAAAAAAGGGGGTAATATCAGGACTCCTTTAAAAACAATCAGGGATAATAATGTGTGCCACGAGTGATAAAAAATGTATGAAACCGTGAGCGTCTGACACAAACTAACTATGGGGTTAAAAATAACCCATAATATGACTAGGCTATAAGACCAACCTTTGTGTAAAGAAAGTGCAATGTGCAAACCAGCAGTGTGCAAATAATGTGGTAAGCAGCCAAAATATGACATGTGCAAAGTGGCACTATATAGACAAAAACCATGCGCACCCCAACGCGCGTTTCGGATTAAAATCCTTCGTCAGGGGGTGAAAGAAGTCTCAGTGGCCCCCCTCTTTAACACATACCATGATTCATGATGCACAGATACAGCAGAGAAATGTAGCACAGCCAAGTAGCATACAGCCCACGTAGTATATAACACAACCCACGTATTATATAACACAGCCCACATAGTATATAGCACAGCCCACATAGTATATCGCCCAACCACGTAATATATTGCCCAGCCACGTAGTATATTGCACAGCCACATAGTATATAGCACAGACACAAGGTATAGGAATGTAGTATATTGCCCAGCCACGTAGTATATTGCCCAGCCACATAGTATATAGCACAGACACATAGTATATAGCACAGACACATAGTATATTGCCCAGCCACCTAGTACATAGCCCAGCCACGTAGTATATAGCACAGACACATAGTATATAGCACAGACACATAGTATATTGCCCAGCCACGCAATATATTGCACAGCCACATAGTATTTTGCACAGCCAAGTAATATATTGCACAGCCACATAGTATATAGCACAGCCACGTAGTATATAGCACAGAGACGTAGTATATAACAATGCCCATGCAGTATATAACACAGGCCACGTAGTATAGAGCACAGCGATGTAGTATATTTCTCAGCCACATAATATATACCACAGCCACATAGTATATAGCACAGCCCATATAGTATATAGCACAGAGATGTAGTATATGTAGTATATAGCACAGCCCATGCAGTATCTAACACAGCCCATGTAGTATATAGCAATGAGGGCACCATATCCCTGTTAAAAAAAAATTAAAATAAAAAATAGTTATATACTCACCCTCCGTCAGCCCCCCGGATCCATCCAGCTTTTACCGATGCTCCCAAGAGTGCATTATGGTCTCGCGAGACCGCTACGTCATCATATCACGAGCCCGAATTGCATAGGCAGCATCAATAGTAAAAAGTTAGTCACACAGGGTTAATAGCAGCCTTAACGGACTGTGTTACACCGCGGCATAACGCGGTCCATTAATGCTGCCATTAACCCTGTGTGAGCGCTAACTGGAAGGGAGTTTGGAGGGGGCGCTGACTGCAGGGGAGTAGGGGGCGGCCATTTCGCAGCCGGACTGTGCCCGTCGCTGATTGGTCGTGGCCATTTTGCCGCGACCAATTAGTGACTTGGGATTTCCAAGACAGACAGAAAGACAGACAGACAGAAAGACAGACAGAAAGATGGAAGTGACCCTTAGACAATTATATAGTAGACTAGATGGTGGCCCGATTCTAATGCATCAGGTATTCTAGAATATGTATGTAGTTTACTTATGAAGATTTAAGAATAATGCAATGAATACACAGGATTTTCTGGGTAAAATATATACATATTCCATTAAATTTTATTGCTCATTGAACTTAATACAACTGAACGAAATTATTAAACAGATCATCAAAATATATAAGCCATTACATGAATATCTAACTGTATTTAAATAAATCATCGGACGAAAGAAGTACATCGACACTATAATATATTTGTTAACAATATCAACCCAAAATATTTTTGTACACCACATTGACTGACTGAACGTGTTCAGTAAACGTGACTGAACTACGTGGCACTGTGACTGACAGAACGTGTTCAGTAAATGTGAGTGAACTACATGGCACTATGACTGACAGAACTTATTCAGTATACGTGAGTAAACTATGTCGCACTGTGACTGACAGAACTTGTTCAGTAAACATGACTAAACTATGTGGCACTGTGACTGACAGAACTTGTTCAGTAAACGTGACTGAACTACATCACACTGTGACTGACAGAACTTGTTCAGTAAATGTGAGTGAACTACATGGCACTATGACTGACAGAACTTATTCAGTATACGTGAGTAAACTATGTCGCACTGTGACTGACAGAACTTGTTCAGTAAACATGACTGAACTATGTGGCACTGTGACTGACAGAACTTGTTCAGTAAACGTGAGTGAACTATGTGGCACTGTGACTAACAGAACGTGTTCAGTGAACGTGACTGAACTACGTGGCACTGTGACTGAGAGAATGTGTTCAGTAAACGTGACTGAACTACGTGGCACTGTGACTGACAGAACGTGTTCAGTGAACATGACTGAAGTATGTGTTGTGAATTCTGTGGCAGAGCTCCCTCCTGTGGTCACAAGTGGTACTTCGGCTGATTCTCTCTATGAGCTTCCGTTGGTGGAGGAAAGTGGTACTGCGGCTTCTGAGTTTCCTTCCTCAGGTGATGTGGGGAAGTCGTTAGGTGCTGCTCTATTTAACTCCACCTAGTGCTTTGATCCTGGCTTCCAGTCAATGTTCTAGTATTGGACTTGCTTCCTCCTGGATCGTTCCTGTGGCCTGCTGCTCTGCATAGCTAAGTTCCGCTTTTGTTATTTTTGTTTGCTGTTTTTTCTGTCCAGCTTGCTTATTTGGTTTTTTCTTGCTTGCTGGAAGCTCTGGGACGCAGAGGGTGTACCTCCGTACCGTTAGTCGGTACGGAGGGTCTTTTTGCCCCCTTTGCGTGGTTGTTTGTAGGGTTTTGTGTTGACCGCAAAGTTACCTTTCCTATCCTCGCTCTGTTCAGAAAGTCGGGCCTCACTTTGCTAAATCTATTTCATCTCTGCGTTTGTCTTTTCATCTTACTCACAGTCATTATATGTGGGGGGCTGCCTTTTCCTTTGGGGTATTTCTCTGAGGCAAGGTAGGCTTATTTTCTATCTTCAGGCTAGCTAGTTTCTCAGGCTGTGCCGAGTTGCATAGGGAGCGTTAGGAGCAATCCACGGCTGCCTTTAGCGTGGTTGGAGAGGATTAGGGATTGCGGTCAGCAGAGTTCCCACATCTCAGAGCTCGTTCTATGTTTTTGGGTTATTGTCAGGTCACTGTATGTGCTCTGACTTCTATGTCCATTGTGGTACTGAATTACCTAATCATAACAGTACTGGAAGCCGTAAGTACTAATGATTCTTAATAGAGGGAAAAAAGAAGTTCTGAGACCATTTTTTTTTCTCTGCACTGTGTTTTGCCTTTTTTTTCCCCTAGACATTTGGGTGGTTCAGGACACAGGTGTAGCGATGGACATTAAAGGTCTGTCTTCATGTGTGGATCAGCTCACGGCAAGAGTACAAAATATTCAAGACTTTGTGGTTCAGAATTCTATGTTGGAACCAAGAATTCCTATTCCTGATTTGTATTTTGGAGATAGAACTAAATTTCTGAGTTTCAAAAATAATTGTAAACTATTTCTGGCTTTGAAACCTCGCTCCTCTGGTGACCCAGTTCAACAAGTTAGGATCATAATTTCTGTTTTACGTGGCGACCCTCAGGACTGGGCATTTTCTCTTGCGCCAGGAGATCCTGCATTGTGTAATATTGATGCGTTTTTCCTGGCGCTCGGATTGCTGTACGATGAACCTAATTCAGTGGATCAGGCAGAGAAAAATTTGCTGGCTCTGTGTCAGGGTCAGGATGAGATAGAGGTATATTGTCAGAAATTTAGAAAGTGGTCCGTACTCACTCAATGGAATGAAGGTGCGCTCGCAGCTATTTTCAGAAAGGGTCTCTCTGAAGCCCTTAAGGATGTCATGGTGGGATTTCCTATGCCTGCTGGTCTGAATGAGTCTATGTCTTTGGCCATTCAGATCGGTCGACGCTTGCGTGAGCGTAAATCTGTGCACCATTTGGCGGTATTATCTGAGCATAAACCTGAGCCTATGCAGTGCGATAGGACTTTGACCAGAGTTGAACGGCAAGAACACAGACGTCAGAATGGGCTGTGTTTCTACTGTGGTGATTCCACTCATGCTATCTCTGATTGTCCTAAGCGCACTAAGCGGTTCGCTAGGTCTGCCACCATTGGTACGGTACAGTCAAAATTACTTTTGTCCGTTACCTTGATCTGCTCTTTGTCATCTTATTCTGTCATGGCATTTGTGGATTCAGGCGCTGCCCTGAATTTGATGGAATTGGAGTATGCTAGGCGATGTGGGTTTTTCTTGGAGCCCTTGCAGTGTCCTATTCCATTGAGAGGAATTGATGCTACGCCTTTGGCCAAGAATAAGCCTCAGTACTGGACCCAGCTGACCATGTGCATGGCTCCTGCACATCAGGAGGTTATTCGCTTTCTGGTGTTGCATAATCTGCATGATGTGGTCGTGTTGGGGTTGCCATGGCTACAAGTCCATAATCCAGTATTAGATTGGAAATCCATGTCTGTGTCCAGCTGGGGTTGTCAGGGGGTACATGCTGATGTCCCATTTCTGTCTATTTCGTCATCCACCCCTTCTGAGGTCCCAGAGTTCTTGTCTGATTACCGGGATGTATTTGATGAGCCCAAGTCCGATACCCTACCTCCGCATAGGGATTGTGATTGTGCTATCGATTTGATTCCTGGTAGTAAATTCCCAAAAGGTCGACTGTTTAATTTATCTGTGCCTGAGCACGCCGCTATGCGGAGTTACGTGAAGGAGTCCTTGGAGAAGGGGCACATTCGCCGGTCATCGTCGCCATTAGGAGCGGGGTTCTTTTTTGTGGCCAAGAAGGATGGTTCGCTGAGACCTTTTATAGATTACCGCCTTCTAAATAAGATCACGGTTAAATTTCAGTACCCCTTGCCGCTGTTATCTGATTTGTTTGCTCGGATTAAGGGGGCTAGTTGGTTCACCAAGATAGATCTTCGTGGTGCGTATAATCTTGTGCGTATTAAGCGAGGCGATGAATGGAAAACTGCATTTAATACGCCCGAGGGCCATTTTGAGTACCTAGTAATGCCATTTGGACTTTCCAATGCTCCATCAGTGTTTCAGTCCTTAATGTATGACATCTTCCGAGACTACCTGGATAAATTCCTGATTGTATACTTGGATGATATTTTGGTCTTCTCGGATGATTGGGAATCTCATGTAAGCAGGTGAGAACGGTGTTTCAGGTCCTGCGTGCTAATTCTTTGTTTGTGAAGGGATCAAAGTGTCTCTTTGGTGTTCAGAAGATTTCATTTTTGGGGTTCATTTTTTCCCCTTCTACTATCGAGATGGACCCTGTTAAGGTCCAAGCCATCCATGATTGGACTCAGCCGACATCTCTGAAAAGTCTGCAAAAGTTCCTGGGCTTTGCTAATTTTTATCGTCGCTTCATCTGCAATTTTTCTAGTATTGCTAAACCATTGACCGATTTGACCAAGAAGGGTGCTGATGTGGTCAATTGGTCTTCTGCTGCTGTGGAAGCTTTTCAAGAGTTGAAGTGTCGTTTTTCTTCTGCCCCTGTGTTGTGTCAACCAGATGTTTCGCTTCCATTCCAGGTCGAGGTTGATGCTTCTGAGATTGGAGCAGGGGCGGTTTTGTCGCAGAGAAGTTCTGATTGCTCAGTGATGAAACCATGCGCCTTCTTTTCCAGGAAGTTTTCGCCTGCTGAGCGAAATTATGATGTTGGCAATCGAGAGTTGCTTGCCATGAAGTGGGCATTCGAGGAGTGGCGTCATTGGCTTGAAGGAGCTAAGCATCGCGTGGTGGTCTTGACTGATCATAAGAACTTGACTTATCTCGAGTCTGCCAAGCGGTTGAATCCTAGACAGGCTCGTTGGTCGCTGTTTTTTGCCCGTTTTGACTTTGTGGTTTCGTACCTTCCGGGCTCTAATAATGTGAAGGCGGATGCCCTGTCTAGGAGTTTTGTGCCCAACTCTCCGGGTTTATCTGAGCCGGCGGGTATTCTCAAAGAGGGAGTAATTGTGTCTGCCATCTCCCCTGATTTGCGGCGGGTGCTGCAAAAATTTCAGGCTAATAAACCTGATCGTTGCCCAGCGGAGAAACTGTTTGTCCCTGATAGGTGGACGAATAAAGTTATCTCTGAGGTTCATTGTTCGGTGTTGGCTGGTCATCCTGGAATCTTTGGTACCAGAGAGTTAGTGGCTAGATCCTTTTGGTGGCCATCTCTGTCGTGGGATGTGCGTTCTTTTGTGCAGTCCTGTGGGATTTGTGCTCGGGCTAAGCCCTGCTGTTCTCGTGCCAGTGGGTTGCTTTTGCCCTTGCCGGTCCCGAAGAGGCCTTGGACACATATCTCTATGGATTTTATTTCAGATCTTCCCGTCTCTCAAAAAATGTCAGTCATTTGGGTGGTTTGTGATCGCTTCTCTAAGATGGTCCATTTGGTACCCTTGTCTAAATTACCTTCCTCCTCTGATTTGGTGCCATTGTTCTTCCAGCATGTGGTTCGTTTACATGGCATTCCAGAAAATATCGTTTCTGACAGAGGTTCCCAGTTTGTTTTGAGGTTTTGGCGAGCTTTTTGTGCTAGGATGGCATTGACTTGTCTTTTTCCTCGGCTTTCCATCCTCAGACCAATGGCCAGACCGAACGAACCTATCAGACCTTGGAAACATATCTGAGATGCTTTGTTTCTGCTGATCAGGATGATTGGGTGTCCTTTTTGCCTTTGGCTGAGTTCGCCCTTAATAATCGGGCCAGCTCGGCTACCTTGGTTTCGCCGTTTTTCTGCAACTCTGGGTTCCATCCTCGTTTCTCTTCAGGGCAGGTTGAGTCTTCGGACTGTCCTGGTGTGGATACTGTGGTGGACAGGTTGCAGCAGATTTGGACTCATGTAGTGGACAATTTGACCTTGTCCCAGGAGAAGGCTCAACGTTTCGCTAATCGCAGACGCTGTGTGGGTCCCCGACTTCGTGTTGGGGATTTGGTTTGGTTGTCTTCTCGTCATATTCCTATGAAGGTTTCCTCTCCTAAATTTAAACCTCGTTTTATTGGTCCGTATAGGATTTCTGAGGTTCTTAATCCTGTGTCTTTTCGTTTGACCCTTCCAGATTCTTTTTCCATCCATAACGTATTCCATAGGTCATTGTTGCGGAGATAAGTGGCACCTATGGTTCCATCTGTTGATCCTCCTGCTCCAGTTTTGGTGGAGGGGGAGTTGGAGTATATTGTGGAGAAGATTTTGGATTCTCGTGTTTCAAGACGGAAACTCCAGTATCTGGTTAAGTGGAAGGGTTATGCTCAGGAAGATAATTCCTGGGTCTTTGCCTCTGATGTCAATGCTCCCGATCTTGTTCGTGCCTTTCATATGGCTCATCCTGGTCGTCCTGGGGGCTCTGGTGAGGGTTCGGTGACCCCTCCTCAAGGGGGGGGTACTGTTGTGAATTCTGTGGCAGAGCTCCCTCCTGTGGCCACAAGTGGTACTTCGGCTGATTCTCTCTATGAGCTTCCGTTGGTGGAGGAAAGTGGTACTGCGGCTTCTGAGTTTCCTTCCTCAGGTGATGTGGTGAAGTCGTTAGGTGCTGCTCTATTTAACTCCACCTAGTGCTTTGATCCTGGCTTCCAGTCAATGTTCTAGTATTGGACTTGCTTCCTCCTGGATCGTTCCTGTGGCCTGCTGCTCTGCATAGCTAAGTTCCGCTTTTGTTATTTTTGTTTGCTGTTTTTTCTGTCCAGCTTGCTTATTTGGTTTTTTCTTGCTTGCTGGAAGCTCTGGGACGCAGAGGGTGTACCTCCGTACTGTTAGTCGGTACGGAGGGTCTTTTTGCCCCCTTTGCGTGGTTGTTTGTAGGGTTTTGTGTTGACCGCAAAGTTACCTTTCCTATCCTCGCTCTGTTCAGAAAGTCGGGCCTCACTTTGCTAAATCTATTTCATCTCTGCTTTTGTCTTTTCCTCTTACTCACAGTCATTATATGTGGTGGGCTGCCTTTTCCTTTCTGGTATTTCTCTGAGGCAAGGTAGGCTTATTTTCTATCTTCAGGCTAGCTAGTTTCTCAGGCTGTGCTGAGTTGCATAGGGAGCGTTAGGCGCAATCCACGGCTGCCTTTAGTGTGGTTGGAGAGGATTAGGGATTGCGGTCAGCAGAGTTCCCATGTCTCAGAGCTCGTTCTATGTTTTTGGGTTATTGTCAGGTCACTGTATGTGCTCTGACTTCTATGTCCATTGTGGTACTGAATTACCTAATCATAACAAGTATGTGGCACTGTGACTGACAGAACTTGCTCACTAAATGTGACTGAACTACGTGGCACTGTGACTGACAGACCTTGTTCATTAAACGTGAGTGAACTATGTGGCGACCAATCAGCGACATGGGATTTCTGTTACAGAAAAATAGACAGAATTAGATGATTATATAGTAGACTATATAAGACTCAGGTATTCTAGAATATGTATAAATGTATGTATGTATATAGCAGCCACATAGTATATAGCACAGGCCACTTACCAAACAGTAAATAACACAGCCCACGCAGTATATAACATTGCCCACGTAATATATAACACTGCCCACATAGTATATAGCAGCCACGTAGTATATAGCACTGCCCATGTGGTATATAGCAGCCACACAGTATATAACACTGCCCATGTAGTATATAGCACAGCCCACACAGTATATAACACAGCCCACACAGTATATAGAACAGCCCACGCAGTATATAGCACTGCCCTTGCAGTATATAACACAGGCCATGCAGTATATAGCACTATATAGCACAGCCCATGTAGTATATTGCCCAGTCTCGTAGTATATAACAAAGCCATGTAGTATGTAGCACAGCCACATAGTATATAACACAGCCACGTAGTATATAACACAGCCACGTAGTATATTGCCCAGCCACGTAGTATATAGCACAGCCACATAGTATGTAGCACAGCCACATAGTATATAACACAGCCACGTAGTATATAGCCCAGCCCACATAGTATATTGGCCAGCCAAGTAGTATATTGCCCAGCCACGTAGCATATTGCCCAGCCACGTAGCATATTGCCCAGCCACGTAGTATATTGCACAGACACATAGTATATTGCACAGCCACATAGTATATTGCACAGAAACATAGTATATAGCACAGACATGTAGTATATAGCACAGACACATGGTATATTGCCCAGCCACATAGTATATTGCCCACCAACATAGTATATAGCACAGACACGTAGTATATAGCACAGACACATAGTATATTGCCCAGCCACTTACTATATTGCTCAGCCACGTAGCATATTGCCCAGCCACATAGTATATTGCCCAGCCACGTAGTATATTGCACAGACATGTAGTATATAGCACAGACACGTAGTATATTGCCCAGCCACATAGTATATTGCCCATTCACGTAGTATATAGCACAGACATGTAGTATATAGCACAGACACATAGTATATTGCCCAGCCATGTACTATATTGCCAAGCCACGTAGCATATTGCCCAGCCACATAGTATATTGCCCAGTCACGTAGTATATAGCACAGACACGTAGTATATAGCACAGACATGTAGTATATAGCACAGACCAATCAGCGACGGGCACAGTCTAGCTGAGAATTAGTCCCTCCCTACTCCACGCAGTCAGTGCCCGATCCATACTCCCCTCCAGTAAGCCCTCACACAGGGTTAATGGCTCAGACACGTAGTATATTGCCCAGCCACTTATTATATAGCACAGACACGTAGTATATAGCACAGACATGTAGTATATAGCACAGACACGTAGTATATTGCCCAGACACTTAATATATTGCTCAGCCACGTAGCATATTGCCCAGCCACATAGTATATTGCCCAGCCACATAGTATATTGCACAGACACATAGTATATAGCACAGACACGTAGTATATTGCCCAGCCACATAGTACATTGCCCATTCATGTAGTATATAGCACAGACATGTAGTATATAGCACAGACACATAGTATATTGCTCAGCCATGTACTATATTGCCCAGCCACGTAGCATATTGCCCAGCCACATAGTATATTGCCCAGTCACGTAGTATATAGCACAGACACGTAGTATATAGCACACGCACATAGTATATTGCCCAGCCACATAGTATATTGCACAGCCACGTAGTATATAGCACAGACATGTAGTATATAGCACAGACCAATCAGCGACGGGCACAGTCCAGCTGAGAATTAGTCCCTCCCTACTCCACGCAGTCAGTGCCCGCTCCATACTCCCCTCCAGTCAGCCCTCACACAGGGTTAATGGCACAGACACATAGTATATTGCCCAGCCAAGTAGTATATAGCACAGACACGTAGTATATAGCACAGACACGTAGTATATTGCCCAGACACTTAATATATTGCTCAGCCACGTAGCATATTGCCCAGCCACATAGTATATTGCCCAGCCACGTAGTATATTGCACAGACACATAGTATATAGCACAGACACGTAGTATATTGCAGACACATAGTATATTGCCCAGCCACTTACTATATTGCTCAGCCACGTAGCATATTGCCCAGCCACATATTATATTGCCCAGTCACATAGTATACAGCACAGACACATAATATATAGCACACACACATAGTATATTGCCCAGCCACATAGTATATTGCACAGCCACGTAGTATATAGCACAGACATATAGTATATAGCACAGACCAATCAGCGACGGTCACAGTCCAGCCGAGAATTAGTCCCTCCCTACTCCCCACAGTCAGTACCAGCTCCATACTCCCCTCCAGTCAGCCCTCACACAGGGTTAATGGCACAGACACATAGTATATTGCCCAGCCAAGTAGTATATAGCACAGACACGTAGTATATAGCACAGACACGTAGTATATTGCCCAGCCATGTAGTATATGGGAGCCATATAGTATATAGCAGACAAATACTATGTGGCCTGTGCTATATACTATGTAGCTGCTATATACATACATATTGTAGAATACCCAATGCATTAATATGGGCCATGCAATATATAACAGTGGCCACGCAGTATATAACACAGCCATGTACTACGAGGGGCGATCCAAAAGTAATGATAATCAATACTAAACACAATGAATATAGTCAAATTTATTTTTTTTTTTTTAACATAGTCTCCTAACAAGTCTATACATTTAGTCCATCTCTTTTCTAAACTTAGAATTCCCTTAGAAAAAAATTCTTGATCTTGACCCTCAAAAAAATCCCCAACAGCGGTTATCACGTCGCTATTTTCATCAAATTTCTTGCCCAGGAGGTGTTCCTTGAGCAGAGGAAAGAGAAGGAAGTCACTGGGGGCTAGATCTGGCCAATAGGGGGGTGTTCCACCAGTTCAAAGCCCACTTCTTGAATGGTAGCCATGGCAACTGCAGCTTTGTGAGCCGGCGCGTTATCTTGGTGAAACAGCACTCCAGCCCGCAGTTTGCCGCACCTTTTCTCCTTGATAGCCTCCCGCAATCTTCTTATTTGTTCTGCATAGTAGGAGCCCGTAATAGTGGCTCCCTTCTCCAAATAGTCCACCATAATAATTCCTTCAGCGTCCCAAAAAACGGACGCCATAACCTTCCCTGCTGAGCTTGACACTTTGAATTTCTTCAGCGTCGGTTCGTTGGCTCGTTTCCACGTCATCGATTCTTGTTTAGTTTCAGGATCAAAGTGGTGGATCCAGGTCTTGTCCATGGTCAAAAAACGTGACAAAAAATTTTCCTTGTCTGCTTGGAACTTTTCGAGATTTGCTATTGAAATGTCAACTCATTTCTTCTTTTGCTCGTCGGTTAACATTTTTGCCACCCAACACGTGGAGACCTTTCTCATATGCAATTCTTTTGCAAGGATTCTTTGAATACTGCCATATGAGATCCCTATGACCTCAGCTACATGCCTGATAGTCACTCTTCGATCTGCCAATACAACTTCAACTTTTTCACGTTTTCTTCATTGAGGGACGTGGATGGGCATCCTTCACGATGTTCATCTTCCGTCGATGTTCTTCCCAGCTTAAATTCCTTGGCCCAGCATGCAACTGTGGAATATGGAGGAGAAGAGTCCCCCAATATTTCCACCAAGTCGCTGTGTATGTCTTTGGTAGTCATTTTTTTCAAGCAGAGGTATTTGATGACAGCTCTGAGCTCGTTTTTTTCCATTTTGATGTTCACTCCTCGGCAGTTCATATTCAAATGAATGTAGCTCCCGGGAATCGTGGTCTATTTAAGTGATTTTTTTTTCCTGGACTAGTGGGTACCTAAGAGAGAAGAAAACATTTTATTTTAATTTCTGTGTGCAATAGAAATAACCGATTATCATTACTTTTGGATCGCCCCTCGTATATAACCCAGCACACACAGTATATAGCAGCCACGCAGTATATAACACAGGCGACGTAGTATATAAAACAGGCTACACAGTACATAACACTGGCCATGTAATATATAGCACAGCCCACGCAGTTTATAGCATCCACATAGTATATAACACAGCCCATGCAGTATATAGCAGCCACGTAGTATATAACACTGCCCACGCAGTATATAACAGTGGCCACGTAATATATAGCACAGCCCATGCAGTATATAACACTGCCTATGTAGTATATAGCAGCCACGTGGTATCTAACACAGCCCACGTAGTATACAGCAGTGTGGGCACTATATCCACCGAAGCTCCGGCGATACGCGCGTGGCTGCCACCATCTTCCGTTCCCAGGATGCATTACGAAATTACCCAGATGACCTAGTGGTCTCGCGAGACCGCTAAGTCTTCTGGGTAATTCACATTGCATTGCCAGGAATGGAAGATGTCGGCCGGTGCGAGTGGCTCAGCGGACTACAGAGGGTGAGAATAGCAGGTTTTTTGTTTTTTTATTATTTTTAACATTACATTTTTTTACTATTGATGCCGCATAGGCAGCATCAATAGTAAAAAGTTGGGTACACACAGGGTTAATAGCAGCGGTTATGGAGTGCGTTACCCATGGCATAATGCGGTCCATTAACGCTGCCTTTAACCCTGTGTGAGGGCTGACTGGAGGGGAGTATGCGGGTGCCGGGCACTGACTGCGGGGAGTTAGGAGCGGCCATTTTCTTCCGGACTGTGCCCATCGCTGATTGGTCGTGGCTGTTTTGCCGCGACCAATCAGCGACTTGGATTTCCATGACAGACAGAGGCCGCGACCTATGAATATCCATGACAGAAAGACAGACAGAAGGACAGACAGAAAAACGGAAGTGACCCTTAGACAATTATATAGTAGATGTTTATTGCTATTATCTAGTTAGCTTTTGATAGCATCTTTTGATGATACATTGCACATGATAACCTGTTTATTTTATAGTGTATTGTATGTATTTTTCAATATAGTTTCGGTTAACTTTATTCTTTAAAGTGGTGGAATAAACGAAAATTGAATTTAATCCTAAATGTTTATTTAATATAATAGTCTAATCACTTTACTATTATACTTTAAGTTCACTTCCGTCCCTCTCTATCTTCCTGTTGCTTTTTTTCTATTACCGTTTGGATGACGTTTCATTTCAGAATCCCCAGTGCAAAAAACAATCTGCAAAGTAAGAATCATTTAAAAAATAGAAACGTAGATAGTTTAATTTTATCAAATTAAAAAATGCAAAATGAATGAACAAAAGAGAAATCTAAATCACATCAATATTTGTCGTAACCACCATTTGCCTTCAAAATAGCAACAACTAATCAAATCTTCTAGCACACAGTTTTTGAAAGAACTCGGCAGGGAGGTTGTCCCAAAACGTGGCTGCTGACCGACATTTTTATGATCACTATAACTCCATCAAGTGGTTAAATTATTTTATTTTATTATTATACTGATCTTACGCTCACTACTCTAGCCCTTACACTACTCGCCACCAGCTGTACGTTCCTCAACACATCTGCTGTTCTTCCGCCACTCACACTGGACCTTCCGTGCACTTGCACAAAATATTCAAGAAAGATTGAAGTTCTGCGAGGCCCGGGGATTCTAAAGCGAAGGGATATCAGAAGATATGGCAAACAGCATAGGGGTTGAGTAGTGGAGGGGCTGGATACGTGAACAGTGAGATAAGTATAAGGAATCTGTTTTCTATTTTTTTTTTTACACATTATTTTTAATATGCTGTGGGGTCTGAAGAAACTCCGTAGCATAATTAGGGAAATATAATTAATAGAGAATAGCTTTTCCATTAATCAAATTTCTTGAGAAAAAGAACGCAAACAGGAGAATTTTAATTTTGCATAATCCACTCATCATTGATGTCTATATAATTTCAATGCCTGGGAATATGTGCTACTGATGGGAAATAAAAAAAAGTGAATTTAGAAAGTGAGCCTCATTGGGGACAGCAATGATAATGTATGTAAAGTGCTACTGAATATGATAGCGCTATATAAGCAAAGCATAATAAATAATAATAATAATAAATAAAACTTCTCTCCCAAAAAAGCCATAACCTACTGATAGATTATTTGACTTCTTATGAAATTAATCCCAGTATTTTTGGTATACGGTAATAAGATAATGGGCCTCATGGGGGGCTAAGGACTGATGTGAATGAATCTAAGTTTAATGCTGCAGAATATGTTGGTGCTATCTAAACAATGGGTAAAAATATCAGTAGATTAATCGTAGTAGAGCCCTGAGACATCATAGTATATATTACATCAAATTTGATGTTCTCACTATTTTAATTACAACTGATCATAATGATTTATTTAAGTCTTTCCTAAGTACATCTAATTCAATAATAAATGACATTTCACCTAAAATAATTATAGCAGACATGGAAAATATAAACAAATGCACCCTAGAGGGCGCTATAAAGCAGAAAGAAGCATTTATGGCATACAACTTGTCAAAAGCAGATTATGGCAACAATGAGGCGCTGAATGACCTGTTTTGCATCTAAATACATCGCACTATTTTGTAAAATGGCATCATCAGCTGCTTTGGAAATTAAATGTTTATATCATGAAAGGATTTGCTTCTGATAAACTGTCTGAAGTGCATGTCAGTCTCTTAAGCCGAGTCACAGCGCTTTGGTTATTTTTAGAAAAAGTCATGCTATATTCTAAAATAAGGGATACCATTTTATTTCTATTTGTCAACAAAAAGAATGAGTAAAGTCTCGCTGCACAATATTGTCTTTTATAATGTCTCATTAAGTCAAAGCTTTAGAATGTAAGGATTGGTGAAACATTCGTCCGTTCACTAATAAATATTCGGTAATAAAAATTAGAAATAAAAGTAATTTCACTATTTTTGTGCCACCTACAAAAAAATGTATTGTTTTGTTTTTTTGGAAGGTTATTTTAATCCATAATTACATATGCGGTTGACAAGAATGGAAAAATAGGAAACAAACAAACTAGTTAACCCCTTCATGACCCAGCCTATTTTGACCTTAAAGACCTTGCCGTTTTTTGCAATTCTGACCAGTGTCCCTTTATGAGGTAATAACTCAGGAACGCTTCAACGGATCCTAGCGGTTCTGAGATTGTTTTTTCGTGACATATTGGGCTTCATGTTAGTGGTAAATTTAGGTCAATAAATTCTGCGTTTATTTGTGATAAAAATGGAAATTTGGCGAAAATTTTGAAAATTTCGCAATTTTCACATTTTGAATTTTTATTCTGTTAAACCAGAGAGATATGTGACACAAAATAGTTAATAAATAACATTTCCCACATGTTTACTTTACATCAGCACAATTTTGGAAACAAAATTTTTTTTTGTTAGGAAGTTATAAGGGTTAAAATTTGACCAGCGATTTGTCATTTTTACAACAAAATTTACAAAACCATTTTTTTTAGGGACCACCTCACATTTGAAGTCAGTTTGAGGGGTCTATATGGCTGAAAATACCCAAAAGTGACACCATTCTAAAAACTGCACCCCTCAAGGTACTCAAAACCACATTCAAGAAGTTTATTAACCCTTCAGGTGCTTCACAGCAGCAGAAGCAACATGGAAGGAAAAAATGAACATTTAACTTTTTAGTCACAAAAATTATCTTTTAGCAACAATTTTTTTATTTTCCCAATGGTAAAAGGAGAAACTGAACCACGAAAGTTGTTGTCCAATTTGTCCTGAGTACGCTGATACCTCATATGTGGGGGTAAACCACTGTTTGGGCGCACGGCAGGGCTTGGAAGGGAAGGAGCGCCATTTGACTTTTTGAATCAAAAATTGGCTCCACTCTTTAGCGGACACCATGTCACGTTTGGAGAGCCCCCGTGTGCCTAAACATTGGCGCTCCCCCACAAGTGACCCCATTTTGGAAACTAGACCCCCCAAGGAACTTATTTAGATGCCTAGTGAGCACTTTAAACCCTCAGGTGCTTCACAAATTGATCTGTAAAAATGAAAAAGTACTTTTTTTTCACAAAAAAATTCTTTTCGCCTCAATTTTTTCATTTTCACATGGGCAGTAGGGTAAAATGGATCATAAAATTTGTTGGGCAATTTCTCCCGAGTACGTCGATACCTCATATGTGGGGGTAAACCACTGTTTTGGCACTCGGCAGGGCTCGGAAGGGAAGGCGCACCATTTGACTTTTTGAATGGAAAATTAGCTCCAATTGTTAGCGGACACCATGTCGCGTTTGGAGAGCCCCTGTGTGCCTAAACATTGGAGATCCCCCACAAGTGACCCCATTTTGGAAACTAGACCCCCCAAGGAACTTATCTAGATGCATATTGAGCACTTTAAACCCCCAGGTGCTTCACAGAAGTTTATAACGCAGAGCCATGAAAATAAAAAATAATTTTTCTTTCCTCAAAAATGATTTTTTAGCCTGGAATTTCCTATTTTGCCAAGGATAATAGGAGAAATTGGACCTCAAATATTGTTGTCCTGTTTGTCCTGAGTACGCAGATACCCAATATGTGGGGGTAAACCACTGTTTGGGCGTACGGCAGGGCTCGGAAGGGATGGCACGCCATTTGGCTTTTTAAATGGAAAATTAGCTCCAATCATTAGCGGACACCATGTCACGTTTGGAGAGCCCCTGTGTGCCTAAACATTGGAGATCCCCCAGAAATGACACCATTTTGGAAACTAGACCCCCAAAGGAACTAATCTAGATGTGTGGTGAGGACTTTGAACCCCCAAGTGCTTCACAGAAGTTTATAACGCAGAGCCATGAAAAAAAAAAAAAAATTATTTTCTCAAAAATGATCTTTTAGCCTGCAATTTTTTATTTTCCCAAGGGTAACAGGAGAAATTTGACCCCAAAAGTTGTTGTCCAGTTTCTCCTGAGTACGATGATACCCCATATGTGGGGGTAAATCACTGTTTGGGCGCATGCCGGGGCTCGGAAGTGAAGTAGTGACGTTTTGAAATGCAGACTTTGATGGAATGCTCTGTGGGCGTCACGTTGCGTTTGCAGAGCCCCTGATGTGGCTTAACAGAAGAAACCCCCCACAAGTGACCCCATTTTGGAAACTACACCCCCAAAGGAACTTATCTAGATGTGTTGTGAGCACTTTGAACCCCCAAGTGCTTCATAGAAGTTTATAATGCAGAGCCGTGAAAATAATAAATACGTTTTCTTTCCTCAAAAATAATTATTTAGCCCAGAATTTTTTATTTTCCCAAGGGTTACAGAAGAAACTGGACCCCAAAAGTTGTTGTCCAGTTTCTCCTGAGTACGCTGATACCCCATATGTGGGGGTAAACCACTGTTTGGGCACATGCCGAGGCTCGGAAGTGAAGTAGTGACGTTTTGAAATGCAGACTTTGATGGAATGCTCTGTGGGCGTCACGTTGCGTTTGCAGAGCCCCTGATGTGGCTTAACAGTAGAAACCCCCCACAAGTGACCGCATTTTGGAAACTAGACCCCGAAAGGAACTTATCTAGATGTGTGGTGAGCACTTTTAACCCCCAAGCGCTTCATAGAAGTTTATAATGCAGAGCCGTGAAAATAATAAATACGTTTTCTTTCCTCAAAAAGAATTATTTAGCCCAGAATTTTTTCATTTTCCCAAGGGTAACAGGAGAAATTTGACCCCAATATTTGTTGTCCAGTTTCTCCTGAGTACGGTGATACCCCATATGTGGGGGTAAACTACTGTTTGGGCACATGCCGGGGCTTGGAATTGAAGTAGTGACGTTTTGAAATGCAGACTTTGATGGAATGCTCTGCGGGCGTCACGTTGCGTTTGCAGAGCCCCTGATGTGCCTAAACAGTAGAAACCCCCCACAAGTGACCCCATTTTGGAAACTAGACCCCAAAAGGAACTTATCTAGATGTGTGGTGAGCACTTTGAACCCCCAAGTGCTTCATAGAAGTTTATAATGCAGAGCCGTGAAAATAATAAATACGTTTTCTTTCCTCAAAAATAATTATTTAGCCCAGAATTTTTTATTTTCCCAAGGGTTACAGGAGAAATTGGACCCCAAAAGTTGTTGTCCAGTTTCTCCTGAGTACGCTGATACCCCATGAGTGGGGGTAAACCACTGTTTGGGCACACGTCGGGGCTCAGAAGGGAAGTAGTGACTTTTGAAATGCAGACTTTGATGGAATGGTCTGCGGGTGTCACGTTGCGTTTGCAGAGCCCCTGGTGTGCCTAAACAGTAGAAACCCCCACAAGTGACCCCATTTTAGAAATTAGACCCCCCAAGGAACTTATCTAGATATGTGGTGAGCACTTTGAACCCCCAAGTGCTTCACAGACGTTTACAACGCAGAGCCGTGAAAATAAAAAATCATTTTTCTTTCCTCAAAAATTATGTTTTAGCAAGCATTTTTTTTGATTCACAAGGGTAACAGGAGAAATTGGACCCCAGTAATTGTTGCGCAGTTTGTCCTGAGTATGCTGGTACCCCATATGTGGGGGTAAACCACTGTTTGGGCACACGTCAGGGCTCGGAAGTGAGGGAGCACCATTTGACTTTTTGAATACGAGATTGGCTGGAATCAATGGTGGCACCATGTTGCGTTTGGAGACCCCTGATGTGCCTAAACAGTGGTAACCCCTCAATTCTACCTCCAACACTAACCCCAACACACCCCTAACCCTAATCCCAACTGTAGCCATAACCCTAAACACAACCCTAACCGCAACACACCCCTAACCACAACCCTAACCCCAACACACCCCTAACCATAACCACAACCCTAATTCCAACCCTAACCCTAAGGCTATGTGCCCACGTTGCGGATTCGTGTGAGATATTTTCGCACCATTTTTGAAAAATCCGCGGGTGAAAGGCACTGCGTTTTACCTGCGGATTTTCCGCGGATTTCCAGTGTTTTTTGTGCGGATTTCACCTGCGGATTCCTATTGAGGAACAGGTGTAAAACGCTGCGGAATCCGCACAAAGAATTGACATGCTGCGGAAAATACAACGCAGCGTTTCCGCGCGGTATTTTCCGCACCATGGGCACAGCGGATTTGGTTTTTCATATGTTTACATGGTACTGTAAACCTGATTGAACACTGCTGCGGATCCGCAGCCAAATCCGCACCGTGTGCACATAGCCTAATTCTAAAGGTATGTGCACACGCTGCGGAAAACGCTGCGGATCCGCAGCAGTTTCCCATGAGTTTACAGTTCAATGTAAACCTACGGGAAACAAAAATCGCTGTGCCCATGCTGCGGAAAAACTGCACGGAAACGCAGCGGTTTACATTCCGCAGCATGTCACTTTTTTGTGCGGATTCCGCAGCGGTTTTACAACTGCTCAAATAGAAAATCGCAGTTGTAAAACCGCAGTGAAATGCGCAGAAAAACCGCGGTAAATCCGCCATAAATCCGCAGCGGTTTAGCACTGCGGATTTATCAAATCCGCAGCGGAAAAATCCGCAGAGGACCAGAATACGTGTGCACATACCGAAACCCTAACCCTAGCCCTAACCCTAACCCTACCCCTAGCCCTAACCCTAACCCTAACCCTACCCCTACCCCTAGCCCTAACCCTAACCCTAACCCTACCCCTAACCCTACCCCTACCCCTAACCCTATTCTAACATTAGTGGAAAAAAAAAATTTCTTTATTTTTTTATTGTCCCTACCTATGGGGGTGACAAAGGGGGGGGGGGTCATTTATTATTTTTTTTATTTTGATCACTGAGATATAATCTATCTCAGTGATCAAAATGCACTTTGGAACGAATCTGCCAGCCGGCAGATTCGGCAGGCGCACTGCGCATGCGCCCGCCATTTTGGAAGATGGCGGCGCCCAGGGAGAAGACGGACGGGACCCCGGCTGGATCGGTAAGTATGATGGGGTGGGGGGGGACCACGGGGGGGGGATCGGAGCACGGGGGGGGAATCGGAGTGCGGGAGGGGTGGAACGGAGCACGGGGGGCGTGGAACGGAGCACGGGGGGGCTGGAATGGAGCACGGGGGGGTGGAACGGAGCACCGGGGGGGTGGATCGGAGTGCAGGGGGGGTGATTGGAGCACGGGGGGGGTGATTGGAGCACGGGGGGAGCGGACAAGAGCACGGGGGGAGCGGAGCACTGGACGGAGGGGAGCCGGAGCAGTGTACCGGCCAGATCGGAGGGCTGGGGGGGCGATCGGTGAGGTGGGGTGGGGGCACACTAGTATTTCCAGCCATGGCCGATGATATTTCAGCATTGGCCATTGCTGGATTGTAATATTTCACCCGTTATAATGGGTGAAATATTACAAATCGCTCTGATTGGCAGTTTCACTTTCAACAGCCAATCAGAGCGATCGTAGCCACGAGGGGGTGAAGCCACCCCCCCTGGGCTAAACTACCACTCCCCCTGTTCCTGCAGATCGGGTGAAATGGGAGTTAACCCTTTCACCCGATCTGCAGGGACGCGATCTTTCCATGACGCCGCATAGGCGTCATGGGTCGGAATGGCACCGACTTTCATGACGCCTACGTGGCGTCATGGGTCGAGAAGGGGTTAAAAAAAGGATAGGAGGGGATTTTCATATTTTTTTTATGGTTCATCTTATCCTTTTTACTCTTTTGTACTTTTCTTTTCTTTACTTTGAAAACCCATAGTCGAGTATATGAATATTCTTTGCAGAGGCTTTGAATTTGCATCTTGTAAGTCAGTGTTAAATTCTTTAACCCCTTAGTGACAGAGCCAATTTGGTACTTAATGACCGAGCCAATTTTTGCAATTCTGACCACTGTCACTTTATGAGGTTATAACTCTGGAACGCTTCAACGGATCCCGCTGATTCTGAGATTATTTTTTCGTGACATATTGTACTTCATGTTAGTGGTAACATTTCTTCGATATTACTTGCGATTATTTATGAAAAAAACGGAAATATGGCGAAAATTTTTAAACTTTTGCAGTTTTCAAACTTTGTATTTTTATGCCCTTAAATCAGAGAGATATGTCATGAAAAATAGTTAATAAATAACATTTCCCACATGTCTACTTTACATGAGCACAATTTTGGAAACAATTTTTTTTTTTTTAGGGAGTTATAAGGGTTAAAAGTTGACCAGCAATTTCTCATTTTTACAACACCATTTTTTTATAGGGATTACATCACATTTGAAGTCATTTTGAGGGGTCTATATGATAGAAAATAATGAAGTGTGACACCATTCTAAAAACTACACCCCTCAAGGTTCTCAAAACCACATTCAAGAAGTTTATTAACCCTTTACGTGCTTCACAGGAACTGAAACAATGTGGAAGGAAAAAATGAACATTTAACTTTTTTTTGCAAACATCTTAATTCAGAACCATTTTTTTTATTTTCACAAGTGTAAAAACAGAAATGTAACCATAAATTTTGTTATGCAATTTCTCCTGAATACACCAATACCCCATATGTGGGGTTAAACCACTTTTTGGGCGCACCACAGAACTTAGAAGTGAAGGAGCGCCGTTTGACTTTTTCAATGCAGAATTGGCTGGAATTGAGATCGGACGCCATGTCACGTTTAGAGAGCCCCTGATGTGCCTAAACAGTGGAAACTCCCCACAAGTAACACCATTTTGGAAACTAAACCCCTTAAGGAACTTATCTAGATGTGTGGTGAGCACTTTGAACCCCCAAGTGCTTCACAGAAGTTTATAACGTAGAGCCGTGAAAATAAAAAAATCGCTTTTGTTTACACAAAAATGATCTTTTCGCCCACAAATTCTTATTTTCACAAGGGTAACAGGAGAAATTAGACCACAAAAGTTGTTGTGCGATTTCTCCTGAATATGTCGATACCCCACATGTGAGGGTAAACCACTGTTTGGGCGCATGGCAGAGCTTGGAAGTGAAGGAGCGCCGTTTTACTTTTTCAATGTAGAATTGGCTGGAATTGAGATTGGACGCCATGTCGCGTTTGGAGAGCCCCTGATGTGCCTTAACAGTGGAAACCCCCCACAAGTGACACCATTTTGGAAACTAGACCCCTTAAGGAACTTATCTAGATGTGTGGTGAGCACTTTAAACCCCCATGTGCTTCACAGAAGTTTATAACATAGAGCCGTGAAAAAAAAATCACATTTTTTCTTCAAAAATGATTTTTTGCCCACAAACTTTTATTTTCACAAGGGTAACAGGAGAAATTAGACCACTATCGTTGTTGTGCAATTTCTCCTGAGTACGTCGATACCCAATATGTGGGGGTAAACCACTGTTTGGGCGCACCGCAGAGCTTGGAAAAGAAAGAGTGCCGTTTTACTTTTTCAATGTAGAATTGGCTGGAATTGAGATCGGACGCCATGTCGCGTTTGGAGAGCCCCTGATGTGCCTAAACAGTATAAATCCCCCACAAGTGACCCCATTTTGGAAACTAGACCCCCCATGGAACTTATCTAGATGTGTGGTGAGAACTTTGAATGCCCAAGTGCTTCACAGAAGTTTATAATGCAGAGTCGTGAAAATAAAAAATATTTTTTTTTTCCACAAAAAAGATTTTTTAGCCCCCAAATTTTTATTTTCACAAGGGTAACAAGAGAAATTGGACCCCAAAAGTTGTTGTCCAATTTGTCCTGAGTATGCTGGTACCCCATATGTGGGGGTAAACCACTGTTTGGGCACACGGCAGAGCTCGGAAGGAAGGAGCGCCGTTTTGGAATGCAGACTTTGATAGAATGGTCTGCGGGCATTATGTTGCGTTTGCAGAGCCCCTGATGTACCTAACCAGTAGAAACCCTCCACAAGTGACCCCATTTTGGAAACTAGACCCCCCAAGGAACTTATCTAGATGTGTGGTGAGAACTTTGAATGCCCAAGTGCTTCACAGAAGTTTAGAATGCAGAGTCATGAAAATAAAAAATATTTTTTTTTCACAAAAAAGATATTGTAGCCCCCAAGTTTTTATTTTCACAAGGGTAACAGGATAAATTGGACCACGAAAGTTGTTGTCCAATTTATCCCGAGTACGCTGATGCACCATATGTGGGGGTAAACCACTGTTTGGGCGCACGGCAGAGCTCGGAAGGGAAGGAGCGCCTTTTTGGAATGCAGACTTTGATAGAATGGTCTGTTGGCATTATGTTGCGATTGCAGAACCCCTGATGTACCTAAACTGTAGTAACCCCCCACAAGTGACCCCATTTTGGAAACTAGACCCCCCAAGGAACTTATATAGATGTGTGGTGAGAACTTTGAATGCCCAAGTGCTTCACAGAAGTTTATAAAGCAGAGTCATAAAAAAAATATATATATATTTTTCCACAAAAAGGATTTTGTAGCCCCCAAGTTTTTATTTTCACAAGGGTAACAAGAGAAATTGGACCCCAGAAGTTGTTGTCCAATTTATCCCGAGTATGCTGATGCCCCATATGTGGGGGTAACCCACTGTTTGGGCGCACGGCAGAACTCAGAAGGGAGGGAGCACCATTTGACTTTTTGAGCGCAAAATTGGCTATCGTGTTTGGAGACCCCCTGATGTACCTAAACAGTGGAAACCCCCCAATTCTAGCTCCAACCCTAACCCCAACACACCCCTAACCCTAATCCCAACCTGATCCATAATCCTAATCACTAACCCTAACCATAATCACAACCCTTACCCCAAAACAAACCTAATGTCAACCTTAACCATAACCCTAATCAAAACCCTAAATCCAACACACCCCTAATCCTAATCTCAACCCTAACCTCAAACCTAACCCTAATCCCAATACACCCCTAATCACAACCCTAACCCTAATCCCAAACCTAACCCTAATCCCAAGCGTAACCCTAATGCCAACCCTAACCCTAATACCATATTCATTAATGATCTGGTAGAAGGTTTACACAGTAAAATATCGATATTTGCAGATGATACAAAACTATGTAAAGCAGTTAATACAAGAGAAGATAGTATTCTGCTACAGATGGATCTGGATAAGTTGGAAACTTGGGCTGAAAGGTGGCAGATGAGGTTTAACAATGATAAATGTAAGGTTATACACATGGGAAGAGGGAATCAATATCACCATTACACACTGAACGGGAAACCACTGGGTAAATCTGACAGGGAGAAGGACTTGGGGATCCTAGTTAATGATAAACTTACCTGGAGCAGCCAGTGCCAGGCAGCAGCTGCCAAGGCAAACAGGATCATGGGGTGCATTAAAAGAGGTCTGGATACACATGATGAGAGCATTATACTGCCTCTGTACAAATCCCTAGTTAGACCGCACATGGAGTACTGTGTCCAGTTTTGGGCACCGGTGCTCAGGAAGGATATAATGGAACTAGAGAGAGTACAAAGGAGGGCAACAAAATTAATAAAGGGGATGGGAGAACTACAATACCCAGATAGATTAGCGAAATTAGGATTATTTAGTCTAGAAAAAAGACGACTGAGGGGCAATCTAATAACCATGTATAAGTATATAAGGGGACAATACAAATATCTCGCTGAGGATCTGTTTATACCAAGGAAGGTGATGGGCACAAGGGGGCATTCTTTGCGTCTGGAGGAGAGAAGGTTTTTCCACCAACATAGAAGAGGATTCTTTACTGTTAGGGCAGTGAGAATCTGGAATTGCTTGCCTGAGGAGGTGGTGATGGCGAACTCAGTCGAGGGGTTCAAGAGAGGCCTGGATGTCTTCCTGGAGCAGAACAATATTGTATCATACAATTATTAGGTTCTGTAGAAGGACGTAGATCTGGGTACTTATTATGATGGAATATAGGCTGAACTGGATGGACAAATGTCTTTTTTCGGCCTTACTAACTATGTTACTATGTTACTATGTTACCAACCCTAATCCAAACCCTAACCCTAATCCAAACTCTAACCCTAACTTTAGCCCCAACCCTAACCCTAACTTTAGCCCCAACCCTAACCTTAGCCCTAAGACTACTTTCACACTTGCGTTGTTTGGCATCTGTCGCAATCCGTCGTTTTGGACAAGAAACGGATCCTTCAAATGTGCCCGCAGGATGCGTTTTTTGCCCATAGACTTGTATTGCCGACGGATCGTGACGGATGGCCACACGTCGCGTCTGTCGTGCACTGGATCAGTGTTTTGGCGGACCATCAGCACAAAAAAAGTTCAATGTAATTTTTTTTTGTACGTCGCATCCGCCATTTCTGACCGCGCATGCGTGGCCGTAACTCCACCCCCTCCTCCCCAGGACATAGATTGGGCAGCGGATGCGTTGAAAAACTACATCCGCTGCCCACGTTGTGCACAATTTTCACAACGTGTGTCGGTATGTCGGGCCGATGCATTGCGACGGCCCCGTACCGACGTAAGTGTGAAAGAAGCCTAACCCTAAATTTAGCCCCAACCCTAACTCTAAATTTAGCCCCAACCCTAACCCTAAATTTAGCCCCAACCCTAACCCTAAATTTAGCCCTAACCCTAATCCTAGCCCTAACTCT
The DNA here is from genome assembly GCF_032444005.1 of Ranitomeya imitator. Classification (NCBI taxonomy): domain Eukaryota; kingdom Metazoa; phylum Chordata; class Amphibia; order Anura; family Dendrobatidae; genus Ranitomeya; species Ranitomeya imitator. The sequence goes on from NC_091284.1 coordinate 77,458,658, forward strand.
ACCCCTAACCTTACCCCTAACCCTAGCCCTAACCCTACCCCTAGCCCTAACCCTACCCCTACCCCTAACCCTAGCCCTAACCCTACCCCTAGCCCTAACCCTACCCCTAACCCTACCCCTAACCCTACCCCTAACCCTACCCCTAACCCTAACCCTAACCCTACCCCTACCCCTAACCCTACCCCTAACCCTACCCCTAACCCTAACCCTACCCCTAACCCTAATTTTAGCCCCAACTGCTCTTCTCCTGCCGGCCGGCAGATGGAGACAGATGTCGTGCACACTGCGCATGCGCCCGCCATTTTCTTTTGCCGGCGGCCAGGAGAAGCAGCAGAAGGACCCAGGGACACAGGTGAGTATGGCAGGGTCCCCGAATCCCCCTATTTCTCTGTCCTCTGATGTGCGATCACATCAGAGGACAGAGAATTACACTTTGACTTTTTTTTTTTTTTGCGGTCGCCGGTAAACAGTTAATTACCGGCGATCGCAAAACAGGGGTCGGTAAAACTCGGGGTCGGTAAAAAATTACCGGCTATCGCAAATGCGGGGTGGGTTAAAACCCCCCCGAATCATGTTCTCTGGGGTCTCGGCTACCCCCGGCAGCTGAGATCCCGGAGAAAATCCGACTCTGGGGGGCGCTATTTACTTTTTCCACAGCGCCGTTAATTAACGGCGCTGTGGTTTAAGTACCCTTAGCGGCCGCCGTTAAAAGGCGTATCGGCGGTCGCTAAGGGGTTAAAGAGTCTTGAAATATTACCTAAACCAGGGATGTCAAACCGAAACACACAGAGGACCAAAATTAAAAACTTGGACAATGTCAGGAGCCAACTTGCTGGCTAACCTTGTTATATATATATACTGTACATATTAAAAAAAAGTCTACAATTGATAAAGTTTTTCCCTATCAAATATAACGATGAACCTTTTCATATGGAAACGAACTTAAAGGACTGTCTCACAGACAAAGTACATTATAATTAATAGATTTTTATGATGAAATACAATTGATAGCTAAATTGTATGTAAATAAATATACAGTTAAGGTACGGAATTGATTCATATAGACATGTGCAGCAAATAGGAACAATATAATCCTGATACAATAATGTACAAGAATGTAACCATGCACAGAGAGGAGATCGGTGGATTTCTAATCATAGGATCAGCTACCAGTACAAAGACACTTGAGATCCCTTAAACAAGAGGAAAGAGACTTTTGTCTGATCAGCTGCCATGTTTTCAGAGCATGTTGATCACAATGGCCAATTTTGTGCTGGCAGCCATCTAATATCCAACAGTGCCATGTTCTACCATAGACAATTATTGAATGTGATGTTGGTGGATACTACCTGTGCATGTGACAGTAATGACATCTGATCGTCAGCTGCAGCTATCTGTACAATACAATCACATAAGATATATCATAGTCCTGACATGCTTTCAGTGCCCTCAGGTTACTTACAAGGAGTCGAGCATACGTTTGGCTGCGCTCTCTGTGCTGAATCTTTGCTGTTGAAGCTGACCCAGTGATCTTTCTGCACCCCAGATCCAACAGTGAGAAGTGACCATTACCCTCGTTGCTGTCCTCCTCCACCTGTTTCTTGATCGTAGCCTTTTTGGTTTTACCCTGCACTGCCGGATTAGGTGCCTCCAGTAAAGCTCCAGCTGCGGCAACAGTCCTGTTGTGTCGCTCTGAAGTTGCAGCATGTTTTAGGGACAAAAATGCTCATGGTGTGGTGCCATGAATGAAGTGATGTGAGGTTTTGGAGGCATGTATGGGGAAGGGGATAGTTTCTCCGCATCATTGGTGTGGGCATGGTGGCAGATGTGATAGAGGAGGACATGTGATATTTATTTGTGGTGTTATTAGCATGTGCTGTCTACTAGAGCAGGTCAGCTCTAGTAGACATTGGGTATTTCACCAGTAAACAAATATTAGTACACTGACTGCAAGCCAGATATGATCCGCGGCCTGAGTTTAACATGTATGATGTAGAGTATGAGCCAGAGAAATTTAATTGTGGACAGCATTGCTTCTGTATTGCTGAAATGTGTCAATACCAAGTGCTACCAATCGGACGCCATTGCTATTTTTCATGTGGAGATCCAGCTGGTAGGGAATCTAGAGCAATGCCTCACGAGAAAAAGTATGTACAAGACTGTCTTATGAACGGAGGAAAACTATCTTTGGTGTGCTCTTCTGATACTGCCTATAGAGTTATAATGACCCGTAATTCAAGTTGGTGACATTTATGCCAACTTTTTGACTATTTTTTTGTCATGACATGGCATTTATGTGACATTAGCACGACTTACTGGATTTTTTTTTCTTTTTACATTATTCAATACACTCTTGACTTGACTATGTGAAAATCCCACAAGGTAATGTTACCATTACTAACCATGTTACCAGCTATCATTACATGATGAAACTCAGTAGTTTAAAGTTCGGGGCTAATTTAACAAAAATGCAAAATAACAGCTCACCAAACCTGTAATAATTCCATCCTGGGTGTGCAGCGGCTAGAGCAGACGTAGAAGCATACGTAGAAGAAAAGCCAGGACTCCATCTTCCTTGAATTCATTTTTTATTATTTAATCAATGTGCTAAAACATCTTCAAGACAGGTATACAAACACTGACACGTTCCGGAAATAGATTCCTTATTCATATTCATCAGCTATGAATAAGAAATCTTTTTTTTGAATCGCATCAGATGTTTGGATACCTGTCTTCAAGACACAACAGTCTAATGAATAAGGAACATGAAATCTTATCAATCATCCCACAAATAACCTCAGCTCAAGTCCAGTTTTTTTTTGTCTTACTTTAGTTTTGTTCAGAAAAAATAATTAGTTTTGTTTTTTTATGTTTAATAATATATGTATTTTATTCTACATTTTGCTCATATTTTATGTATTTATTGGCTGCAACTGTTCATTAGTATTATTTGATTTTATCATGTGTTGACCGTGTGAACTTCGACATAGCACGCACACACTGTCATGTCTTGGTTTGGCGCCTTTATTCAAAAATCACTCCTTTAAAAACTGCCTTTTACTGTATGTCTGATACCTGTATGTGATCATTTCCTGAGGAAGAAGTGCTTGACACTTTGAAACACGTTGATTAAAAACCACTTGAATGAATCTCTGACGTCTTCTATACACAACAGCGTGGGAGATATCCACAAATTATTCTTATCTTCATGCATTCTGGTTTTATGACCCGTGGATCCACAGTAGTTGGAAAAATGCTTTTTAAAGCATAAATCAGGTTAGCAGAATCTGACTAAGAACTTAATTGTATGTCAGATAAGACCCTATTTGCGCTACTTTCTCCCTAGTATTCCATCATTTTTAGACGCATTTGTTGACAGATTGATGAACCTCTGACATTATTTGCATGTGAGACCGATGAAAAAAACAAAGAAAGGAGCTGCTGCCGGAGAACACGGTAGGTCCACACGGGGAGGTGGGAAGTTGAAGGGTTAAAGCTCATCTACTTCATATGGAGGGAGTAAGATTTCTACTCCCCCTTCCTTCCTGGTCAGCCTCTCCTCTGGGCACAAAGAACAATACAGTGGAAATGAAACGATATATGGGAGAGATTGCCAATCCCAATCAAGCAAGAGACTCGTAGAATTAATTTAATGGATAAATAAATAATAAATATACAAAAATAAAAAAAAATAGAAAAATGACTTCTGATTAAATAATATAAACAATTTTTTTCTACTAAAATATTAAACTCTTTAGATGTCAGACAATTCAGGCTGAAAATCTAGAACATCTTCCTCATGCAGAGGGAAAGCGAAACCTGTTCTATAGGTTTAGCTTTCAGACAACTGAAATCATCATCATGCATTACCGATAAATGATTAGTTACGCTATGATTTTTAACTTTATTTAAAAGATAAAGCCGTGTGCACTACTACTAGTGGTGCCCAGGTAGGTTCCCACACCATGTGATACTAAAAGAAAGAACCTGGCACTCAACTTAATGCTCGTGAGATTTTTGGCTACTACCATTAAAATCTCACGAGCATTAAGTTGAGTGCCAGGTTCTTTCTTTTTTTAACTTTATTTAGTGTTATAACTATGCTTGTTAATCCTTTCTCTTAGGGTCATAGTAGTTCTCCAACATACTGGACTTCACAAGAGCTCTCCGGTATATAAATAACAAAATTGCTCCCACCCGCCTACTTCCTCATACTTAACATTGGGTATGCAGTGCATGTGGATGTATGTGGATGTATGCGGATGCGTTGTTTTGACGCGCCCGCCGACCGCACAGGAAAAGCTGTTTTCTTTTTCAATTCAATCCCATTTGAATATATTATCCATTCTTCAGTACATTACATGGTATAATACATGGTGTCATTCAAAACTACAACTCATCATGAAAAAAACAATGTTGAAAAAATAGAAAGGTGTTGGCTCTTGGAAGATGAATAGGAAAAATAAAATTGCAGAAGCGAAAAAAATCACTAGTTTATTCAGGTGTTACACCTGTTAAATTCAAAGTTTCCATTAGGTAAACCTACTGATGTAAACCTTGGAAAGACAATGCACAAAAAAGTGAAAAGAGCACTACTCTAGCGTTTTTGCTATTTCAGCACTGAAGTGCTGCCACTAATCTAAGTTTCCTTAAACTAGTATTATACTTACTAGCCATCATCTTCACCTCTTTCCACCGCCACTCTTGTTCCGATCTACCATCTTGCAACTTTTGACTGACCGGAAAACAGAGTTAACAGTTACAAGCTCTTGATGTGATTCCATGAGAGCGTAGTTCCGGTCTCATTCTGTCTCTGATAGACTTACTGTACATTGAGTTGTGACTTTCTGCTTGTCCAGCAAACACTGAAGCTATAAGGCAGGTAACAATCTAAAGACCAACTGGAGCAGTGCCAATAACAGAAGAAGTTGGTGGCTGGTAAGTATATTACTAGGGGCAGGTAAGTTAGATTAATGACATCAATCCAGCACTGACATAAAAAAGAATATTGTAGTGGTGCTTTAATGCTTTTGAACTGTTTCTATGTGGGTGATGCAGAGACTCAATGTCATGATATCATAAATTACATTAACCCCTTTCTGACCTCGGACGGGATAGTACGTCCGAGGTCAGAAGCCCCGCTTTGATGTGGTCTCCGGCGGTGAGCCCGCATCAAAGCCGGGACATGTCAGCTGTTTTGAACAGCTGACATGTGCCCGTAATAGGCGCGGGCAGAATCGTGATCTGCCCGCACCTATTAACTAGTTAAATGCCGGAAATGACGGCATTGCTGACCCCGTCACATGATCGGAGGTCGGCGATGCTTGTTCATTGTAACCATAGGGGTCCTTGAGACCTCTATGGTTACTGATCACCGGTAGCTGTGAGCACCACCCTGTGGTCGGCGCTCGCAGCACACCTGATTTTCTGATACATAGCAGCGAACAGCAGATCGCTGCTACGTAGCAGAGCCGATCGTGCTGTGCCTGCTTTTAGCCTCTCATGGAGGCTATTGAAGCATGGCAAAAGTAAAAAAAAAAGTAAAAAAAAATGTGAAAAAAATAAAAAAAATATAAAAGTTTAAATCACCCCCCTTTCGCCCCAATCAAAATAAATCAATAAAAAAAATCTAAATCTACACATATTTGGTATCACCGTGTTCAGAATCGCCCGATCTATCAAAAAAAAAAGCATTAACCTGATCGCTAAACGGCGTAGTGAGAAAAAAATTCGAAACGCCAGAATTATGTTTTTTTGGTCGCCGTGACATTGCATTAAAATGCAATAACGGGCGATCAAAAGAACATATCTGCACAAAAATGCTATCATTAAAAGCGTCATTTTGGCATGCAAAAAATAAGCCCTCAACTGACCCCAGATCTTGAAAAATGGAGATGCTACGAGTATCGGAAAATGGCGCACATTTTTTAATTTTTTTTTAGCAAAGTTTGGAATTTTTTTTCACCACTTAGGTAAAAAATAACCTAGTCATGTTAGGTGTCTATGAACTCGTAATGACCAGGAGAATCATAAAGTTAGGTTAGTTTTAGCATTTAGTGAACCTAGCAAAAAAGCCAAACAAAAAACAAGTGTGGGACTGCACTTTTTTTGCAATTTCACCGCACTTGGAATTTTTTTCCCATTTTCTAGTACACGACATGCTAAAACCAATGATGTCGTTCAAAAGTACAACTCGTCCCACAAAAAATAAGCCCTCACATGGCCAAATTGACAGAAAAATAAAAAAGTTATGGCTCTGGGAAGGAGGGGAGTGAAAAACGAACACGGAAAAATGAAAAATCCCAAGGTCATGAAGGGGTTAAACAAAAGAAATATTTTAAACTCATTAAAATCTACCCAGGAATATAAGAAAGAATAAAGATCTCAAGTTTTGGGCTTCAAACACTGTGACTCAATTCATCAAAATGTTTTTGCCACAAATTTGGAGTAAAACCCTTTGATAAGTAGAAACATTTTAGTGCAACTTTGGGATACTTAAAATTTAGTGACTTTTGGCATTTTCAAGCCAGTTTCCATTTTCTCAAGGTGAAATTGGGGTGTGACACCAAGAGCTAGTTTAATTTACAACGTGCTGTTGTATACCTTACACCATAAATCTTACTCCAATCACTAAATGGTGTAAAATGTGTCCCTTAAGGCCCCGTCACACATAGCGACGCTGCAGCGATACCGACAACGATCCGGATCGCTGCAGCGTCGCTGTTTGGTCGCTGGAGAGCTGTCACACAGACAGCTCTCCAGCGACCAACGATCCCGAGGTCCCCGGTAACCAGGGTAAACATCGGGTAACTAAGCGCAGGGTCACGCTTAGTAACCCGATGTTTACCCTGGTTACCATCGTTAAAGTAAAAAAAAAACAACCGCTACATACTTACCTATCGCTGTCTGTCCTCGGCGCTCTGCTTCTCTGGTCTGGCTGTGAGCACAGTGGCCAGAAAGCAGAGCGGTGACGTCACTGCTCTGCTTTCCGGCTGACCGGCGCTCACAGCCAGACCAGAGAAGCTGAGCGCCGAGGACAGACAGCGATAGGTAAGTATGTAGTGTTTGTTTTTTTTTACTTTTAGGATGGTAACCAGGGTAAACATCGGGTTACTAAGCGCGGCCCTGCGCTTAGTTACCCGATGTTTACCCTGGTTACCAGCGAAGACATCGCTGAATCGGCGTCACACACGCCGATTCAGCGATGTCAGCGGGACCTCAACGATCAAAAAATGGCCCAGGCCATTCCGACACGACCAGCGATCTCACAGCAGGGGCCTGATCGCTGGTACGTGTCACACATAGCGAGATCGCTACTGAGATCGCTGTTGCGTCACAAAACTCAGCGATCTCGCTAGCGATCTCGCTGTGTGTGACGGGGGCTTTACACCTCTTAATGAATCAGGCATCTCTGACTTCAGCTTATCTTAATAAATCAGTGTTGTAGTGTGTCTGTTAATGCATAAGTTCATAAACCTCAAAGTCTATATAAACCAACAGTCCAAATAATTTAGAAATGTTCAACATGGAGGAGTAGTCAAGAATCTTTTAAAAATACTTTTTAACCTTTTAAAACTATTCAAAATGGCAACCTAAAATTTTTGAGTCCCAGTGCAAAATCTGTAACAAGACCCCTCTACCCTCCCCCCATGCTTATCATGTGCTATTTGTGATACCTTTGTTTTCTATGTGACAGAAAGTCCTTTGGGACTTCTCAGCCTTCAGGGTTTGTGTGAGTGCTACCCTTGCATTATCTATATCTACATCCTGGGTTCACGGTTCTTGTTCTTGCTAAGAGAAGATTTGCCAAATATTGGGAATGCAAATATTTATAGAATATTTTTATGAAAAACTAATAATCCAAAAGAAAGATATTTTTTGTTCAAAAGCACAGAGTAAAATAAAATATCTACCAGTTACCTGTTTTTTGGTTGCAAATTATCACTAATTACATTTACAAATGTAGTGACTTTTTTAGACATTTAACAAGATATACCATAATGTAGAACACCTTATATTTTTAACAGTTAACGTTTGTCAAGTTAAATTGCAGATTGCCTCATAATGGTATGTAACGAGTAGTGTTGAGCATTCCGATACCGCAAGTATCGGGTATTGGCCGATACTTGCGGTATCGGAATTCCGATACCGAGATCCGATACTTTTGTGGTATCGGGTATCGGTATCGGATCCATAGGGATGTGTAAAATAAAGAATTAAAATAAAAAATATTGATATATTCACCTCTCCGGCGGCCCCTGGACATCACGCTGGTAACCGGCCGGCTTCTTTGTTTAAAATGAGCACCTTTAGGACCTGAGAATGACGTCGCGGCTTCTGATTGGTCGTGTGCCGCCCATGTGACCGCCACGCGACCAATCAGAAGCCGCGACGTCATTCTCATTCACTAAACTCCTAATTCTAGGAATTGAGGACCTGCAAATGACGTCGCGGCTTCTGATTGGTCGCGTGGCGGTCACATGAGCGGTCACACCTCCCTATGGATCCCAGGGCCTGAAGGAGAGTTTCCTCTCCTTCAGACCCTGGGAACCATCAGGATACATTCCGATACTTGATGTCCCATTGACTTGTATTGGTATCGGATATCGGTATCGGCGATATTTTTCAGGTATCGGCCGATACTATCCGATACCGATACTTTCAAGTATCGGACGGTATCGCTCAACACTAGTAACGAGTGAAATATAATTTTAAAAGGTCTTTCTAAGTTGTGAAAAAGTGGGTAGGTGATCACTTTTTTTTGCCATTTGGAAATCTCTTTTGAAGAAGCACTCCGATCAAAACGTTTATCTTTTTAATATATTGCAATTATCATATTATATGGCACTGTGTACTTACAATTGCTCATTTTGCCTTTCTACCCAGTTAATTCTTCATATTTCCATTAGGTCTGTGACATCATGTGATTAAAAACTGACTAGCTGAATCTTTCTAAGCTCTATGTAGGTGTGTTTCACCTGTTGGGTTTATTTTAAATGTTGAGTTTTAATGTACATTTAATATATATGTTAAGTGACTTGTTATTTATTGTATGTTTAACAGGCTAATAATGTAGGATTGATAGAATACTATAAAATCTGTCGTATTAACTCACTTATTCTTAAAATGTGTAAACTTTCATTCACAATTTCTTGCCTATTCCAACTGCACATAAACTTTCCTTCAAATGTAAGTTCTGTTGCCTGCTTATTGCTAGGGATGTGGAGCCAATTCAACAGATGATTGCTGACGGCAAATTGTGTCTCGTTGTGCTCAGGTCAGTTTTGTTATGAGTGAAGCATGCAGAACTTTTTTATTTCATGTGGTTTAAAACCCTGCAGTTAGAACCTCGGGGTTTCCATATGCCAACACCATCTGGATAGATCATCTAAGATGGATGTTGGATAGAAGGGTTAGTATTAGACATTTGTTAACATCCCTTGAAATCTTTTAATTTTATGTGGTTTCGCTAAATGGTTTAAAATCATTTATCACAGCTTAGTTCTTTGTACTGCTGTCTTCTACGATGCGTGCAAAAAGTGTCCTACTAATCCTGTGTATTAACATAACATATTAACTACAGATGATTGATTCGATACGTGGAGAATCAACTTTGATTAAAATTTCCTGAAATTCATAGGTCCCTACGAATTCAAGCAGTTTGCGATTTGATTTATGCAGATAGCCCAATAAAAAGGAATAAAATACCCATTGCCATTTTACACAGTTCTGAAAAGTCAAAGAGTGAGTTAATGACAACTGCTCACAATTACCAATATATCACAGCCAGCATAAAATATGGGGGCTGGCCAAGCATCGTTATTTTATACATTTAAAGGGTGGGGATAAGAATTCAGAGCGAACAACTCATTTCACATAGCGACAGAAGAAGGGCAAAATGGATTGTGCTGTACAATAGTGATGAGCGAGTGTACTCCTTGCTCGGGTAACCTCCGAGTATTTATGACTGCTCGGAGATTTAGTTTTCATCACGACAGCTGAATGATTTACAGCTACCAGCCAGCTTGATTACATGTGGGGATTCCATAGCAACCAGGCAACCCCCACATGTACTCAGCCTGGCTAGTAGCTGTAAATCATTCAGCTGTCACGATGAAAACTAAATCTCCGAGCAGTCATAAATACTCGGAGGTTACTCGAGCGTGTTCTGGAAAACCGGAGCAAAGAGTACACTCGCTCATCACTATTGTACAACTGTATTAGTGAAGAACATTGGAAATTGGAGTAGTTGTCAATCTATGGCTAGTTTCCCACTAACGTTTACCTGATCTGCGGCGGGCTGCGGACTTCCTCCGTGAAGCCCCGCCCTCCGCCGCACCTCCGCTGCTAGCTCCGCCTACATCTGCATGCGGCCCGCATGCGGCCTGCGTACCTATATTTAACATTATGTACGCAGGTCGTGCGGCTGTATGCGGATGGTGCTGCATGCGTCGTTTTGACGATGCGGCGACCAGCGTAGGACGCAGCCTGTAGCATTTTTTTTTACGAATCGTCAAAACGACGCATGCTGCACAATCCACATACAGCCGCATGACCTGCATACCTAATGTTAAATATAGGTACGCAGGCCGCATGCGGGCCGCATGCAGATGTAGGCGGAGCTAGCAGCGGAGATGCAGCGGAGGGCGGGGCTTCACAGAGGAAGTCCGCAGCCCGCCGCAGATCAGGTAAACACTAGTGTGAAACTAGCCTATGAATAATAATCCAAACGTTAAAATGAGACAGGGAGTTGGTGTACCTGCATAGTTAGTGTGATTTTGAATTTATTGATCTATGATATACTGCAGCAACAGCTCAATAGCACCTGAGTAAGAGTATTTTTTAAATCTTCATGCATTGCAATTGCAAACCAGTAGTGCAGTTTAATATCTGGTGTCTTAATTTTGCTACTAAACAAGAATCCTAACATCTAGGCTTGTGTGTTAGAGGCAGAGAAGCCAGAGTTTTTTATAAGTATAAATCAGAAATCTCCAGAACCCAGTGTTAGGGTTGGCGGAACGCACCAAATATATTTATTAATGAGATAGGTGTGTTCGCAACCCGGGATCCACCGTGCAAGAAAGAACCTGCTGCTAAGTAAGGCGGTGAAATAAATTAGAATAAACAAACTCTGTTACTTCACAGAGCCCGTAGTTAAGAGAATGCTGTGCCCAGTTTAGCTCACAAGGAACACAGCTACTGAATAGAGCCGACAGTGGTCATGCAGTCCCAACCAAACACGCTGCTCCCCTCCGGTGGAGCCAGAAATCTAATGGCTATTAGCCAGCCCTGAATTCACACATGAGAAACTTCTCGCCGGAGGTGCCAGCATTCTAGGGGCTTATTTCAGCCGGGTCCCTGACTGCATACACACAAAAACTCCTTGCCGGAGGTGCCAGCATTCTAGGGGCTTATTTCAGCTGGGTCCCTGACCACACACACGACCACACTGGTGCTGAGCTTGTACATATTTGATACTAGCGCATGGCCGTGCGGTCATGAGATTCTTTTATAGTTGTAGCACCTACAGGACCTTCCAAGAAGGACCAATGGAAGTTGCTGCAGTACCTGAGCATGTGACCCTAGATCTCTACTGAGAGATCTAGCCCTGGGCATGCTTAGTGTGTGCAAAGCAGGACTTAGTCCCAGAAAAGCCTGCTCGCCGCAGACCAGTGCAGGGTACAATAGTAAAGCCTGGAGAGGCAGCCTGGAGAGCCTGGAGAGCCTGGTAAAGCCTGGAGAGGCACAGTATCAGATTCAGTGAAACGCTGGGACCGACGTCTCCGCTGAGCAGGCTCCACTGCGGCCGATGCAGAATGGGAGACCGCAGCAGACATGGTTCGAGATTCCCCCTGTGCAGCGGCGGGAACTCGACTCCTAACACCCAGAAATTCAAAATTATCTTTCTATCTCGCAAAGTGTACATGTTTTTAAAATCTTCAATTTTGTTGCACAGTTCATTGTTGTAGTGGTCCATTATTAGACTTGTTCTTGCCACCCGACTACAATGGCCTGCTCCAGGCACTTGCTTTTCAAATGTAAAACTAACAAGCTATTGTTGCTTTTTTTAACCCATTATCTACCAATGTCCTTTTTTTGGGACGCCTAATCTTTAGCTTCTAGCAACTAAGAATTTATAATTTTTATAATTAGGTCCAATTTTGTGTGTTGTGTTTGTAAAATGAATGTTTTCAAAATAGAAAATCATGTCATTGTCATTTTTAATTGAATATTGGGACGCCCTTTTCTGAAAAATCCGTACTTGTAAAAATTTTAATTTGGCAAGTAATGGGTTAAAGGAGGGTGGATAGGCGGAAAGTATCCGGGGTGCTTTTTTATTTCTTTTTATAGAATAAACACTTTTTACTTTTTTGAGTAACTATTTTAATAGTTCAATTTCTCAGCCATACACCCCGAGACTATATTGCATGCTGTTGCTGTATTTTCATCTCCAAGCATAAACCTATGTGTACCTGCTTTTGCAGTGTAGCATTTTGGATTATGTTGCATGTATCCCTCAAGAGGAAGGATAACTATAACTAAATTAAAAATATATATATAGTCAGGGAACAGCAGATATCTGTCTGCCATTGCCAGATGATCATGAACCAGCATTCCGCCTCCAATCGTCAAGACAATGATGCAGTTCGCTGATGATTGATGGACAAAGCCACAGCTGCTTTCACTACTAGGTTGGATATTAGGGAGCTCACAGTGAATGTATGGTATATCCACATCTGATTCTGACTCATGGAATATAACTTACTCTGATACGGTCACCGCCAAGCTTCCCAATAACCAGGGGCAGGCTGTGTCGGGGCCAGTCATGCATATGCTACCCCGGGCCAGTCGCCAAGCAGCTGTTCAGGGCCGCCAGGCAACCAGCACTGTACCTTTGATTGTGTTTGCTGTCGGTCCGGCCACATGACAGAGATGCAGACATGCCCACTGCACCCTGTGTGGGCTGTGTCTGCTGAAGAAAAGTCACACAGCACAGTGCGCTTGGAGTCCAGCATGAGTTGATGATAGTGTGGGTTATTGAGGTCTCTAGTGAGTAGGTAGCAGGATGCTGCTCACCTCCTGATAACTCCAGACAGGATTCTGTTTTCTCAGCTCAGGAAGGGAGCCACTCTGCTGGGGCTCAGTGTGAGTTATTGTAAGAGTCTTAGCTTTCATGCAGATCAGGTGGCGCTGTCTTTACCAGCTCATCGGCTCCAGCATCACCCGATCTGCATGGAACTTCAGACTTCTGAAACAAATCACACTGAGCCACTGTTAAATATTAATTATTAATTGAATTATTCTTATTCTCAATTCTGTACTGAGCACATTGCCTTTTGCTGACATTACAAAAAGCTGTTTATGTATATATAGCTCAGAGTATAAGTTAACACCATATAGAGAGAACACGTGGTCTGTAGGACACATTTATAATCACAGCTCTTAGGAGAAGGGGGGCTTGTCACGTGGTGGCTGTAACCTCTTGCCTTCACCATCATTCTCCATGGACATCAGCCAAGTCACAGAAGGAAGGAACAGCTGGTAGCCATGATTCTACTCCATTAAAGAAAGATGACTTCTACTCCATCTCTTAAACGATGAGGAACAAGCGCTGATATGAACAAATGGACAATCTGTTCGTAACTATTTCACCTATTTTAATGTTTTGCTGCAATGTGGTTCTTCTGTGGACAATCCAATAAAACACTACTTTTTTTATGAAAATATCATGACATTTTTTCTTTAAGAATAACGCACCTGGTAAAAAGTCCTGATTAAATAAATGTGCGAAATGAGCATATTTTACAGCCACAGCAGAGGCCACAGACATCACTACACATTATTCTGCATTGACTGATCAACCCTGAACCAACAGGACATCACAGATTTTACTATACTGCTCCATATATAAGAAGTGAGGTCTTGTAGGCAGGTTCTGTATGGAGCATTATATGGGTCTGATTATACTTTACGGAGAATTATATGAGGCCCATTAGTCTGTATGGAGCATCATATGGGTCCCATTATACTGTATGGGGCATTATATGGGGCCCTTTATACTGCATGGAACACTATATAGGGCTCATTATACAGTATGGAGCATTATATGGGGCTCATTACACTGTATTGAATACTATATGGGGCTCATTATATTGTATGGAGCAATATATTGGGTCCATTATACTGAATGGAGAAATATATATATTTATATATATATTTGGGGCAGCACGGTGGCGCAGTGGTTAGCACTACAGCCTTGCAGCGCTGGGGTCCTGGGTTCTAATCCCACCCAGGACAACATCTGCAAAGAGTTTGTATGTTCTCTCCGTGTTTGCGTGGGTTTCCTCCGGGCACTCCGGTTTCCTCCCACATTCCAAAGACATACTGATAGGAATTCTAGATTGTGAGCCCCATCGGGGACAGTGATGATAATGTGTGCAAACTGTAAAGCGCTGTGGAATATGTTAGCGCTATATAAAAATAAAGATTATTATTATTATTATATATAGCGCCATTAAAACTGTATGGAACACTATATGTAACATAGTAACATAGCTAGCAAGGCCAAAAAAAACATTGTCCATCCAGTTCAGCCTATATTCCGTCAGAAAAAATCCCCAGATATATATACAACCTAATAGCTGTAAAATAAAATATTGTTACGCTCCAGGAAGACTTCCAGGCCTCTCTTGAACCCCTCGACTGAGTTCACCATCACCACCACCTCAGACATGGAATTCCAGATTCTTACTGCCCTAACATTAAAGAATCTTCTATGTTGGTGGAAAAACCTTCTCACATCCAGACGCAGAGATTGCCCCCTTGTGACCGTCACATTCCTTGGTATAAACAGATCCTCAGCGAGATATTTGTATTGTCCCCTTATATACTTATACATGGTTATTAGATCGACCCTCAGTCGTCTTTTTTCTAGACTAAATAATCCTAATTTTGCTAATCTCTCTGGGTATTGTAGTTCCCCCATCCCCTTTATTAATTTTGTTGCCCTCCTTTGTACTCTCTCTAGTTCCATTATATCCTTCCTGAGCACCGGTGCCCAAAACTGGACACAGTACTCCATGTGCGGTCTAACCAAGGATTTGTACATAGGCAGTATAATGCTCTCATCATGTGTATCCAGACCTCTCTTAATGCACCCCATGATCCTGTTTGCCTTGGCAGCCACTGCCTGGCACTGGCTGCTCCAGGTAAGTTTGTCATTAATTAGGATCCCCAAGTCCTTCTCCACGTCAGATTTACCCAGTGGTTTCCCATTCAGTGTGTAATGGTGATATTGATTCCTTCTTCCCATGTGTATAACCTTACATTTATCATTGTTAAACCGCATCTGCCACCTCTTGGCCCAAGTTTCCAACTTATCCAGATCCATCTGTAGCAGAATACTATTATCTCTTATATTGACTGCTTTACATAGTTTTGTATCATCTGCAAATATCGATATTTTACTGTGTAAACCTTCTACCAGATCATTAATGAATATGTTGAAGAGAATAGGTTCCAACACCAACCCCTGCAGTACCCCACTCATCACAGTGACTCAGTTAGAGAATATACCATTTATAACCACCCTCTGCTTTCTATCATTAAGCCAGTTACCTAGGCTGGTTTCACACTTGTGTTTCGTTGCGCTGCGGATGGCAGCGTACTTCCTCCTTGCTTCTTCTGTGAAGCTCCAAATAGGCTCCTCCTACTGCTGATTGGGTCCTGCGTTTCCTTGTGTACCTATCTTTAATATTGGCTACATAGGGACATGCGTTGTATGCGGATGTGTCCACATATGATGATATGAGGTGTGCGGCGATCGCACGGGAACACAAAACCTCATGCCTTCTCCTCCTTCCACCTACTAACACTTGCTCTGCTCCTCCTCACTACCAGTGATATCTCTCCAAATCCTGGCCCTCCTCACAACATCCCCACAGTGATTTCTACCTCTTATCCACGCTCTCTCACAAATTTCCATAACCTTTCTAACCTCATACCCATTCGCCCAGCACCTGCTTCCTCAGTCCCTATAACAGGAGCTCTATGGAACGCTCACTCTGCAACAAACTTTCTTACTTCCATGATCTTTTTGTTCTAGTAAACTTTCCTTCCTCACCATCAGGGAAACCTGACTCACTCCCTCTGACAGATCTTCTCCAACTGCACTTATGTATGGTCGATTCTTCCTTTCCCACATCCCCTGCCCCAGCAGCAAGCATGGAGGAAGAGAGTTGGCTTTCTCTTGTCAGATAACTGCTCCTTCACCCAAATCCCACTGCTACCCTCTGTTACTTTCCCTTCTTTCAAGGTGCACTGTGTGCACATCTACTCCAGCTCCAACCTCCAACTGTCTGTCATTTACCGCCCTTTAGGGCCAGCTACCACCTTCTTCAACTACTTCACTAGCCGGCTACTTCATTTGCTTTACGCTGACATCCCCATTATCATCATAGGTGACTTCTCCATCCCCATTTACACATCCCACTCAGCTGTATCTAAGCTTCTTTCTCTCACTGCAACAGCCGCAGCTCTTGAATCGGCAGCCCCCTTCACACATACCAAAGAGCGCACACTCAACAAGAAACCTTGGCAAACCAGCCAGACTAAAGAACTGAGGCAGATATCTATGGTTGCTGAGTGGAAATGGAAAAGATCCCACTCCAATGAGCACTTCATCCCATTCAAACAGTCCCTCATTACTTTCAAGTCTATGCTCACTGCAGCAAAAAGTATACTTTCCACCTCTTATATCCTCCCTGTCTCACAACCCTAAACAGCTATTCAACACTTTCAAGTCACTCCTTTTTCACCAAGCACCTCCTCCCTTTCCTCTCATCTCAGCTGAAGACTTTGCCTCCAGCTTTGACCTACAGCCCCTTCAGCCTCTCTTCATAACTACTCAGGCTTCTTCCTCCAAAACCAGCATCTCCACCATTACAGAAAATCAACTTTCGTCTTTACTCTCCAAATCGCACCTCACCACCTGTGAACTTGACCCAATCCCATCCTAAACCTCACCACAGTCTTCATGTCAACCCTAACCCACCTCTTCAACCTGTGACTAACAACTGACTTCTTTCCCTCTTTCTTCAAACATGCCTCAAAAAAGGCATCCTCAAAAATCCCTCCCTTGACCCATCCTCTGTGTCTAACTATCACCTCATATCACTTCTCCCCTCTATGCCTCAAAACTACAGGAACAACACGTCCATTTAGAACAGTCCTCATGCCTCTCCTCTTGTTCCCTCTTCAATCGCTTTTCAATCTTGCTTCCGACCATTCCACTGAAACTGCCCTGACTAAAAGGAACCAACAACCTACTAACTGGCAAATCCAAGCAACATTACTCTGTCCTCCTCCTCCTGGACCTGTCAAGAGCCTTCAACACAGTGGACCATTCACTCTTACTACAGATTCTCTCATCTTTTGTCATCACTAGTGTTGAGCGATACCTTCCGATATCGGAAAGTATCGGTATCGGTTGGGATCGGCCGATATTCAAAAAATATCGGATATCGCCGATACCGATACCCGATCCCAATGCAAGTCAATGGGACCAAAATATCAGAATTAAAATAAACCCTTTCTTTCCTTGTAGGTTCATTCTACATCAAGGAAAACAACTAAGAATAATGTAGGATGTATTGTGGGAGGTGGCGGAGACATTAAAGGCAATGAGGTTTAGCCCAATCAAATAGAATAGCATGTTTTTTTTTTTTTAAAGACGTTCGGAGTGAAAAAGATATTGAGTATGTAAATTTTTTTTTATTTTGTCAGATATTGATGTTTCACTATTCCACGCCCTTCCCCTTCTTTTTTTTCTTTTTTTTTTTTACTTTTCCCACACTTTCATCTTCATCATCATCAGCATCTTTGACATCAACTTCTTCTTCACCTTATTCATCTTCTTCTTCATCTTCTACCTATTTTTTTTTTTTATTACATTCTTCATATTCATTTTATTCAACTATTATTATTCTTGCTATTCTACATATTCTTTTTATTCCACTGTTATTATTCTTCCTATTCTACTTCTTCATCATATTCTCATTTGTGACAGGCATTCCCGTAGTTGTTATCTATAAAAGTTGTAAGATTACACCTTCCGTTCTGCCAGTCACAAAAGTTACATTTGTCCGCGTTCAGTTTGGCCTGCAGCATCAGGCTTTATCCAGGGGCACCACGAGGAGGAACGGACTCACCCCCATACACTGCTTAGTCTTCTTCTGCATATAATTTAGATAATATCTTTTGCTCTGATATTAAGTCTTATGCTTAATGTTCTTCTGCTCTTTGTTCTGCAGCCTCTTGTTCTTCTGCTTCTCGGTCTTCCATGTCGTCGTCTCCAGGGTCGTCGTCTCCAGTGTCGTCATCTCCGCCGTCGTCGTCTCAGCTGTCGTCGTCTCCGCCGTCGTCGTCTCCGCCGTCGTCATCGGGGTGGTCTTCCGGGTCGTCGTCGTCTTTATCGGGGTGGTCTTCCGGGTCGTCGTCATCGGGGTGGTCTTCCGGGTCGTCGACTTTAGGGTCTTAAACTTGGAAATGTAGCAGAAGGTACAAGAAGGCTGAGAAAATGCCAAGAACCAGCTGATGGAACTGGAACTCGGATGGCTACCCGAAGGTTCAAGAGCCTATGGAACTACCGAGGACCAGCTGACGTTACTGGAACCCGGTTACTAAGCAGGAGGTACCCGTGCTAAAAAGCACTACCAAGGACCGCCTGGCGTTGGCGGAACTCGGATACCCAGAAGGAGGCACCTAAGCCAAAGGCTCTGCCCGGAACCAGCTGACGTTACTGGAACCAGGATGGGGAGCAGAAGGTACAAGAGCAAAAGACACTGCCGAGAACCAGCTGACGGTACTGGAACCCGGATGGGTAGCCGAAGGTCCAAGAGCCAATGGAACTACCGAGGACCAGCTGACGTTACTGGAACCCGGTTACTAAGCAGGAGATACCCGTGCCTGAAAGCAATACCAAGGACCACCTGACGTTGGTGGAACTTGGATACCCAGAAGGAGGCACCTAAGCCAAAGGCTCTGCCCAGAACCAGCTGACGGTACTGGAACCAGGATGGGGAGCAGAAGGTACAAGAGCAAAAGACACTGCCGAGAACCAGCTGACGGTGCTGGAACCAGGTGGTGGACCCGAAGGCCCACAGGAGAGGAGAGAACAGCTAGGCCGCGAGGCAGCCGCAGTTACCGAACCCCAACAGTCCTACAGGGGGAGCTGGGCCTACTGGCACTACAGAACCAGCCTTGACTACCAGTTCACGCAGCCCACATAGGAAGCTCCTAAACTGGAGGCACCCTGGAGTTGGCTAACCCGACTGCAACACGACGGGGCAAACATAGGCGTCTCAGCGAGTTTGACACACCCCGGAAACAGCTGACGGTGCTGAAACCAGGTTTGGCACGAGGGAGTACCTGTGACAAAAACACTGCCGAGAACCAGCTGGCGGTGCTGGAACCCAGATGCGTTGCCCCAGTGTGCAAGAGCCAATGGCACGACCGAGGACCAGCTGACGGTGCTGGAACCCGGTTACTAAGCTGTAGGTGCCCGCGCTTAAAAGCACTACCAAGGACCGCCTGACGTTGGCGGAACTCGGATACCCAGGAGGAGGCACCTAAGCCAAAGGCTCGGCCCGGAACCAGCTGACGGTGCTGGAACCAGGTGGTGGACCCCAAGGCCCACAGGAGAGGAGAGAACAGCTAGGCCGCGAGGCAGCCGCAGTTACCGAACCCCAACAGTCCTACAGGGGGAGCTGGGCCTACTGGCACTACAGAACCAGCCTTGACTACCAGTTCACGCAGCCCACATAGGAAGCTCCTAAACTGGAGGCACCCTGGAGTTGGCTAACCCGACCGCACCACGACGGGGCAAGCATAGGCGTCTCAGTGAGCTTGACACAACCCGGAAACAGCTGACGGTGCTGAAACCAGGCTTGGCACGAGGGAGTACCTGTGTCAAAAACACTGCTGAGAACCAGCTGGCGTTGCTGGAACCCAGATGCGTTGCCCCAGTGTGCAAGAGCCAATGGCACGACCGAGGACCAGCTGGCGGTGCTGGAACCCGGTTACTAAGCTGTAGGTGCCCGCGCTTAAAAGCACTACCAAGGACCGCCTGACGTTGGCGGAACTCGGATACCCAGGAGGAGGCACCTAAGCCAAAGGCTCGGCCTGGAACCAGCTGACGGTGCTGGAACCAGGTGGTGGACCCCAAGGCCCACAGGAGAGGAGAGAACAGCTAGGCCGCGAGGCAGCCGCAGTTACCGAACCCCAACAGTCCTACAGGGGGAGCTGGGCCTACTGGCACTACAGAACCAGCCTTGACTACCAGTTCACGCAGCCCACATAGGAAGCTCCTAAACTGGAGGCACCCTGGAGTTGGCTAACCCGACCGCACCACGACGGGGCAAGCATAGGCGTCTCAGTGAGCTTGACACAACCCGGAAACAGCTGACGGTGCTGAAACCAGGCTTGGCACGAGGGAGTACCTGTGTCAAAAACACTGCCGAGAACCAGCTGGCGTTGCTGGAACCCAGATGCGTTGCCCCAGTGTGCAAGAGCCAATGGCACGAAAGAGGACCAGCTGGCGGTGCTGGAACCCGGTTACTAAGCTGTAGGTGCCCGCGCTTAAAAGCACTACCAAGGACCGCCTGACGTTGGCGGAACTCGGATACCCAGGAGGAGGCACCTAAGCCAAAGGCTCGGCCTGGAACCAGCTGACGGTGCTGGAACCAGGTGGTGGACCCCAAGGCCCACAGGAGAGGAGAGAACAGCTAGGCCGCGAGGCAGCCGCAGTTACCGAACCCCAACAGTCCTACAGGGGGAGCTGGGCCTACTGGCACTACAGAACCAGCCTTGACTACCAGTTCACGCAGCCCACATAGGAAGCTCCTAAACTGGAGGCACCCTGGAGTTGGCTAACCCGACCGCACCACGACGGGGCAAGCATAGGCGTCTCAGTGAGCTTGACACAACCCGGAAACAGCTGACGGTGCTGAAACCAGGCTTGGCACGAGGGAGTACCTGTGTCAAAAACACTGCTGAGAACCAGCTGGCGTTGCTGGAACCCAGATGCGTTGCCTATTAAAGATTGTCTTCCTAGAGCCCCAACTAGCGGTGTTGGAGCTAAGGATAAGCAGGGGGAGCAGAGTGTAGGCCGAAGCCTGCACTGGAGGCAGCTTTGTGTCTGCGTTGCGTTTGCAGGACACTTTGCCGGCTACACAGTGGGGGAACAGCTGGCGTTGCTGAACCCCACTAACACAATGGCGTGTGTTTTTCTCTGTGCAGCTAGCACTTGCGGTCAAAAACTAGCGATGTTAGAGGCCGTGTTGAAGCAGGAGGAGGAGGAGAGGAGCAGAGTGTAGGCCGAAGCCTATTTGAACCAATTTCAAAGGAAACCTTTAACCCCCCCTCAGGTGTTACAAAGTACAAGAGACACACCTTGTGCAGTATTAATGCTGCACAAGTGAAAGGTTGCTCTATTAATTTGTCTACTTGCACACGCTGAATGAAAGACGTACACAATTTAGCCCATTCTACAGTCAAACTGTAGTGGATGCGTGACTTGGCTTTTTAAGGAGACGCAGCACAGGTGTCCCAAATAACGCCTTGGTGCTTGGCGCAGCTTCCTGAGCGTTGTTATTTGCTGTACAGGAGTCTGCGCTCTTGTGTTATCCCTTGGCAATGCCCTGTTAGAGCTGCCCGTCTTATGACCTCATTTCATGTTGGCCGGTGCGGTTAACGATGGCCATAAATCCCAGACCCACAGTGCCTTTTCATAAAGTCACACTGCGGTGCTGTGATTCGTGGCCTTGAGCAGTAAATATTTTGGCCGCTCACACACGTCCTTACACCTGCTTCAGACTGGGCGGCCTCTGCTGATCCCTTCTCGCATGCCGCGGCCATGAGGCTGCACAGTCTGAAGAAGGCGGAAGGAGATGAGTTAAGACAGGTGAAGATATGCACTGCTCGTGCCCATCAATCACACCCTCGCAGTCAAAATAAGACAACGAGGAGCATTGTTTCAGGCAGGGCGGACGCACAGGCGCAACAAGCCAACCAATGATGTCAGAAGACGGGAAGCGCTACCAAGGGGGGTGCTGGGTATCATTAGAAAGGAAAGTCACACCCCAGGGACAGTGGAATGGTCTCAATGAGACACATTTTGTACGTTTTGAGTTCCACGTGGGCAAGGACAAAAAGTCAGCCACCTTGTACAAATGCAGCAGTACTGCTGTACAAGGTGGCTGTTATACATAGAAACACCTAGGGGTGGGGGGCAGGCTCCCTTCAATTTCAGTTCATGTGCCTGCGTGGCGTTTGCAGGACACGTTGCCAGCTACACAGCAGGGGAACAGCTGGCGGTGCTGAACCCCACTAACACATTGGCTGGTGTTTTTCTCTGTGCAGCTAGCATGTCCGGGCAGAAACTGGCGTTGTTTGAGCCCAGGGTCAGCAGGAGGAGGAGAGGAGCAAAGTGTAGGCCGAAGCCTGCACTGGTGGCAGCTTTTGGTCAGTTGTGCCAGCGTGGCTTGTGCTGGACACGATGCCGACTACACAGCAGGGGAACAGCTGGCGGTGCTGAACCCCACTAACACATTGGCTGGTGTTTTTCTCTGTGCAGCTAGCATGTCCGGGCAGAAACTGGCGTTGTTTGAGCCCAGGGTCAGCAGGAGGAGGAGAGAAGCAAAGTGTAGGCCGAAGCCTGCACTGGTGGCAGCTTTTGTTCTGTTGTGCCAGCGTGGCTTGTGCTGGACACGTTGCCGACTACACAGCAGGGGAACAGCTGGCGTTGCTGAACCCCACTAACACATTGACTGGTGTTTTTCTCTGTGCAGCTAGCAGTTCCGGGCAAAAACTAGCGTTGTTTGAGCCCAGGGTCAGCAGGAGGAGGAGAGGAGCAGAGTGTAGGCCGAAGCCTAGTTGAACCAATTTCAAAGGTTACCTTTAACCCCCCCCTCAGGTGTTGCAAGGTACAAGAGTCACACCTTGAACAGCATTAATGATGCACAAGTCAAAGGTTGCTCTATTTAATTTTGCTCCTTGCACACGCTGAATTAATCACGTACACTAATTAGCCCATTATACTGTCAAACAGTAGTGGAGGCTTGACTACTAGTCTTTTTAAGGAGACGCAGCACAGGTGTACAAATTTACACCTACGTGCTGGGCGCAGATTCCTTACCGTTGTTATTTGCAGTACAGGAAACTGCGCTCTTGTGTTATCCCTTGGCAATACCCTGTTAGTGCAGGCCGTCTCATGACCTCATTTCATGTTGGCCGGTGCGGTTAACGATGGCCATAAATCCCAGACCCACAGTGGCTTTTCCTAAAGTCACACTGCGGTGCTGGGATTCGTGGCCTTGTGCAGTAAATATGTTCGCCGCTCACACATGTCCTTACACCTGCTTCAGACTGGGCGGCCTCAGCTGATCCCTTATCGCATGCCGCGGCCATGAGGCCGCACAGTCAGAAGAAGGCGGAAGGAGGGGAGTGAAGACAGGGGAACATATGCACTGCTCGTGCCCATCAATCACACCCTCGCAGTCAAAATATATGAGACAACGGGGGGCGTTGTGTCGGGCAGGGGGGACGCACAGGCACAGCCAGCCAACCAATGATGTCAGGAGACGGGCAGCGCTAACAATGGGGGTGCTGCGTGTCATTAAAAAGGAAAGTCACACCTCAGGGACATTGTAATGGTCTGTAATGAGACACATTTTGTACTTGTTGAGTTCCACGTGTGCAAGGAGAAAAAGTCAGCCACCTTGTACAAATGCAGCAGTACTGCTGTACAAGGTGGCTGTTATACATAGAAACACCTGGGGGGGTGGGGGGCAGGCTCCCTTCAATTTCAGTTCATGTGCCTGCGTGGCGTTTGCAGGACACGTTGCCAGCTACACAGCAGGGGAACAGCTGGCGGTGCTGAACCCCACTAACACATTGGCTGGTGTTTTTCTCTGTGCAACTAGCATGTCCGGGCAGAAACTGGCGGTGTTTGAGCCCGGGGTCAGCAGGAGGAGGAGAGGAGCAGAGTGTAGGCCGAAGCCTGCACTGGTGGCAGCTTTTGGTCGGTTGTGCCAGCGTGGCTTGTGCTGGACACGATGCCAACTACACAGCAGGGGAACAGCTGGCGGTGCTGAACCCCACGAACACATTGACTGGTGTTTTTCTCTGTGCAGCTAGCAGTTCCGGGCAGAAACTAGCGGTGTTTGAGCCCAGGGTCAGCAGGAGGAGTAGAGGAGCAGAGTGTAGGCCGAAGCCTAGTTGAACCAATTTCAAAGGTTACCTTTAACCCCCCTCAGGTGTTGCAAGGTACAAGAGCCACACCTTGTGCAGCATTAATGCTGCACAAGTAAAAGGTTGCTCTATTTGGTTTGCTCCTTGCACACGCTGAATAAAACACGTACACTATTTAGCCCATTATACTGTCAAACAGTTGTGGAGGCGTGACTTGTCTTTTTAAGGAGACGCAGCACAGGTGTCAAAATTTGCACCTAGGTACTGGGCGCATATTCATGAGCGTTGTTGTTTGCTGTACAAGAGTCTGCGCTATTGTGATCCCTTGGCCATGCGCTGTGAGCGCTTCCTGTCTTCTGACCTCATTTCATGTCGGCCGTTGCGGTTAGCGATGGACATGAATCCCAGACCCACAGTGTGTTTTCAAAAAATCACACTGCGTGGCTGGGATTCGTGGCCTTGTGCAGTAAATAGGTTTGCCGCTCACACATGTCCTTACACCTGCTCCAGACTGGGCGGCCTCAGCTGATCCCTTATCGCCTACCACGGCCAGGAGGCCGCACAGTCTGAAGAAGGCGGAAGGAGATGAGTTAAGACAGGCGAACATATGCACTGCTCGTGCCCATAAACCACACCCTCGCTGACAAAATAAATATGACAACGAGGGGCGTTGTTTCTAGCAGGGCGGATGCACAGGCGCAGCCAGCTAACTATGATGACAAAAGACGGGAAACGCTACCAAGGGGGGTGCTGCGTATCATTAGAAAGGAAAGTCACACCTCAGGGACAGTGGAATGGTCTCAATGAGACACATTTTGTACGTGTTGAGTTCCACGTGGGCAAGGAGAAAAAGTCAGCCACCTTGTACAAATGCAGCAGTACTGCTGTACTAGGTGGCTGTTATACATAGAAACACCTGGGGGGGTGGGGCCAGGTTCCCTTTAATTTCAGTTCATGTGCCTGCATGGCGTTTGCAGGTCACGTTGCCGGCTACACAGCAGGGGAACAGCTGGCGTTGCTGAACCCCACTAACACATTGGCTGGTGTTTTTCTCTGTGCAGCTAGCACTTCCGGGCAAAAACTAGCGGTGTTTGAGCCCAGGGTCAGCAGGAGGAGGAGAGGAGCAGAGTGTAGGCCGAAGCCTGCACTGGTGGCAGCTTTTGTTCTGTTGTGCCAGCGTGGCTTGTGCTGGACACTTTGCCGACTACACAGCAGGGGAACAGCTGGCGGTGCTGAACCCCACTGACACATCACCTAGTGTTTTTTCTGTGTAGACAACACTTCCAGGTGGCAACTGACAGTGTTGAAACCCAGGGAATCAAAGAGGAGCAGAGTGTAGGCCGAAGCCTGCAGTGGAGCAAGTTGAGAGGGAACCTTTAACCCCCCCCCCAGGCATTTGTTGCTGAAAGAGCCATCTTGTACAGCAGTAATACTGCACATGGAAAATGGTGGCTCCGAAAATTATGCTCCTTGCAAACACTGAAGTACACACTCATATAATGTGTCCCCTCACACCGTCAAACCATCCCGGAAGTGGGACTTTCCTTTGTAATGTGACACAGCACAGCCGTCATTCCAACCCCCTTGGTGCCGGGCGCCACCTCCTCAACGTTGTTTGGTTCTGTCACGCAGCCCGCGCTGTAATGTTATCCCTTGGCCATGCACAGTTAGCGGTGCCCGTCTTCTGACATCATGTAGGTGTCAGGCTGGCAGTGCCTGTGCGTCCAAGCTGCCCGAGATCCAACCTTGCAGTGTCATCTAATGTAGTCCCACTGCGGGCCAGGGATCCATGGGCATGCGCAGTGCATATCATCGCCTCTCACTCACCTCCTTCCTGCTTCTTCAGACTGTGCGGCGTCACGGCCGTGGCATGCTATTAGGGATCAGCTGACGCCGCCTAGTCTGAAGAAGCGTGAAGAAGGGGAGTGAGAGGCTAGTATATGCACTGCGCATGGCCATGGATACCAGGCCCACTGTGGGATCACATTAGACGACACTGCGAGGTGTGATTTCGGGCAGCGTGGACGCACAGGCGCAGCCAGGACGACAACAAATGATGTCAGAGGACGGGCAGCGCAAACTGTGCATGGCCAAGGGATAACATAACAGCGCAGGGTCCATGACGGAATCAAACAACGCTAAGGAGGCAGCGCACGGTGCCAAGGGGGTAGCAATGACGGCTGTGCTGCGTCACATTACAAAGGAAAGTCCCACCTCCGGGACGGTTGGACGGTGTGAGGGGACACATTACATGAGTGTGTAGTTCAGCGTTTGCAAGGAGCATAATTTCAAGAGCGACCTTTCCCTTGTGCAGTATTAGTGCTGCACATGGTGGCTCTTTCAGTAACAAACGCCTAGGAGGGGGGGGACAGGTCCCCTTACATTTTAGTTGTGCCAGCGTGGCGGTCGCATGACACGTTGCCGGATACACAGCTGGGGATCAGCTGACGTTACTGAACCCCAATAACAGAGGAGCGACTGTTGACTGTGCACACAGCACTTCCAGGCACCAACTGGCGGTGTTAGAGCCCAGGGACAGCAGGAGGAGCAGATTGGAGGTATTGCCGCACACACAGCTGGGGATCAGCTGACGTTACTGAACCCCAATAACAGAGGAGCGACTGTTGACTGTGCACACAGCACTTCCAGGCACCAACTGGCGGTGTTAGAGCCCAGGGACAGCAGGAGGAGCAGAGGAACAGAGTGTAGGCCGAAGCCTGATTGGAGCAAGTTGAAAGGGAACCTTTAACCCCCCCCCCAAGACGTTTGTAGCTGAAAGAGCCATCTTGTGCAGCACTAAGGATGCAAAAGGAAAAGGTTGCTCTTTTAATTATGCTCCTTGCAAACACCGAAGTAAACACTAAAAATGTGTCCCTTTATACCGTTAAACCGTTCCGGAGGTGCGAATTTCCTTCGTAATGGGACACAGCACAGCTGTCATTCCTATCCCCTTGATGCCGTGCGCTGCCTCCTCAGCGTTGTTTTAAGCTGTCACGGAGCCTGCGCTGTTCTGTTAGCCCTTGGCCATGCCCAATTAGCGCTGCCTGTCTTCTGACATAATTTGGTGTCAGGCTGTCAGTGCCTGTGCGTCCACGCTGCTCCAGATCCCACCTCGCAGTCTCGTCTAACGTAATCCCACTGCGGGCCTTGGAACCATGGGCATGCACAGTGCATAACCTCGACTCTCACTCCCCTCCTTCCCTCTTCTTCAGACTGTGCGGTGTCACGGCCGTGGCATGCTAGGGATCAGCTGACGGTGCACAGTCTAAAGAAGGCGGAGGGAAATGAGCGAGAGCCCGAGGGGAAGATATGCACTGCGCATGCCCATGGATCCCAGGCCCGCAGTGTGACTCAATCAGAAGACACTGCGAGGCGGGATCTCGGGCAGCGCGGCCGCACAGGCGCAGCCAGCCTGACACCAAATTATGTCAGAAGACAGGCAGCGCAAATAGGGCATGCCCAAGGGATAACAGAACAGCGCAGGCTCCGTGACAGCTTAAAACAACGCTGAGGAGGCAGCGCATGGCACCAAGGGGGTAGGAATGACGGCTGTGCTGCGTCACATTACGAAGGAAAGTCCCAGCTCCGGGACGGTATAACGGTATCAGTGAACACATTTTATAAGTGTTAAGTTCTGCGTGTGCAAAGAGCTAAAAAAAAAGAGCTACCTTTTCCTTGTGCAGCATTACTGCTGCACAAGATGGCTCTTTCAGTAACAAACGACGGGGGGGGGGGGGGACAGGTTCCCTTACATTTAGGTTGTTGTGCCAGCGTGGCGGTCGCAGGACACATTGCCGGCTACACAGCTGGGGATCAGCTGACGTTACTGAAACCCAATAACACTGGGTCGTATGTTTTTACTGTGCAGCCTGCACTTCTGAGCCGCAACTGGCGGTGTTGGAGCCCAGGAATAGCAGTTCAGGTGGTAGAAAGATGAACACAGCAGGAGACCTGGATGACACCCAATTACTTAATCAGGCAGAGGAGTGGCAAATTCCTGCGAGATCCAGGCCTGGTTCATTTTCAGGAAAGTAAGCCGGTCAACGTTATCGGAGGATAGTCGCATGCGACGGTCTGTTAGTACACCACCTGCGGCACTAAAGACACGTTCCGATAAGACACTAGCCGCAGGGCAAGCCAGCACCTCCAATGCATACTGGCTTAGCTCTGGCCATGTATCCAGCTTAGAGACCCAAAACTTGAACGGGGAAGAGCCGTCTGGGAGTACAGTAAGAGGGCAAGCCATGTAGTCTGTCACCATCTGACGGAACCGTTGCCTCCTGCTCACTGGAGCCGCCGGTGATGGTGTAGACATTTGGGGCGGGCACACAAAAGTGTGCCAGAGTTGTGCCATACTGGGCTTGCCTTGGGCAGAGGCACTGCTTCTGCTCCCTCTTTGGGCAGAGCCTCCCC
This sequence comes from Ranitomeya imitator, assembly GCF_032444005.1. NCBI lineage: Eukaryota > Metazoa > Chordata > Amphibia > Anura > Dendrobatidae > Ranitomeya > Ranitomeya imitator. Next base: position 77,487,320 of record NC_091284.1, read on the forward strand.
CACTGCCTCGACGCACTGAGCTGCTTTGAAAAGCACTAGCAGCACTCCTCTCAGTTGGACAGGAGAAGATGATGGAATTCACCAGTGTGTCGTGGTACTCCCGCAATTTACGCTCCCGGGTCAACGCAGGGATGAGGTTTTGGACGTTGTCCCGGTAGCGAGGATCGAGGAGGGTGAACACCCAATAATCAGGCATGTTGAGAATGTGGTCGATGCGGCGGTCGTTTCTCAGGCACTGCAGCATGAAATCCACCATGTGCTGCAGAGTGCCAACCGGCCCAGAAACGCTGTCCCCTGCTTGAGACATGATCTCTGCCCGCTCGTCATCACCCCACCCTCGCTGTACACACTGACCACTGGACAATTGTGTCGCTCCCTCCTCTGGACGGAGCTCTTCCTCCTCCATTGACTCCTCCTCATCCTCCTCACAAATTGGCCCCTGCGTACCCCTTTGTGAGGAACCACGTGGCGCTGACTCTCCAGAAGCTGATGGAAAAGGTGACTCCTCATCCTCCACCTCTTCCACCACATCATCCCTTAACCCTTGCAAAGTTTGCTGAAGCAGGCAGATAAGGGGGACAGTCATGCTGACTAGTGCATCATCTGCACTTGCCATCCGCGTGGAATAATCAAAAGGACGCAAAACCTGGCAGACGTCCTTCATAGTGGCCCACTCTGTGGTTGTGAAGTCTGATCGGCGCTGACTGCGACTTCTTTGCGCCTGATGCAGCTGGTACTCCATAACTGCTTGCTGCTGCTCACACAACCGCTCCAACATATGTAACGTGGAATTCCACCGGGTAGGTAGGTCACATATGATGCGGTGTTCCGGAAGGCGGAATCGGCGCTGCAGAGCAGCAATGCGGGATCTGGCCAAGCTGGAACGCCGCAAGTGAGCACACTCTAGGCGGACCTTGTGCAGCAGGGCATCAAGATCCGGATAGTCCCTCAGAAAACTCTGCACAACCAAATTGAGCACATGTGCCAGACATGGGATGTGAGTGAGGTTGCCAAGGGCCAAAGCTGCCACCAGATTTCGGCCATTGTCACACACTACCATGCCTGGCTGGAGATTCGCTGGCAGTAACCACGCATCGCTCTCCTGCTTGATGGCATTCCAGAGCTCCTGCGCTGTGTGGCTCCGATGCCCCTATGAAACTAGTTTCAAGACGGCCTGCTGACGTTTGGCCACGGCTGTGCTCATGTCGGTCATAGGTAAACGTTCACGGGTCCATGTGGAGGTGGACTGTGACGGATCCTGCAGAGAGGAATCAGAGGAACTGGTGTAAGAGGAGGAGTCGATGCGTACAGACTGGATTCCTGCAATCCTTGGAGTGGGCAGGACACGTCCTGCGCCACTCGCACGATCTGTACCTGGCTCAACAACATTAACCCAATGGGCAGTGAGGGAAACATATCGCCCCTGTCCATGCTGACTGGTCCACGCATCGGTGGTGAGGTGGACCTTGCTACTGACGGCGTTCAGTAGCGCATGTTTTATGTTTGCCTCAACATGCCTGTGCAGGGCAGGGACAGCCTGCCTGCTGAAGTAAAAGCGGCTGGGCACCTTGTACTGTGGGACTGCCAATGCCATCAAGTCACGGAAGCTGTCAGTCTCCACCAGCCTGAACGAGAGCATTTCCAGGGACAACAGTTTGGCAATGCCTGCATTCAGAGCCTGTGCTCGGGGGTGGTTGGCCGAGAATGCCCGCCTTTTCTCCCATGCCTGGACTACCGATGGCTGTAGAGTAGACTGGGAGTGTGAGGATGACTGGGAAGGTGGTGCTGTGGGTGGAATTACACTAGGTCTCTGGACAACAGTGGAGGAAGAGGCAACACGAGATGAAGAGGTGGTAGCTGCCGCTGTTGGTTGGCCTACGTCTTTACTGTGTTTCTGTAACTCCACCGCGTGCCTGTTCCGCACATGTTTCCACATATTTGTGGTATTGAGGTTGCTGACACTTTTACCTCTTTTTACTTTCTGATGACACAGCTTGCATTTGACAAAACAAATGTCATCTGCAACTGTGTCAAAAAAGGACCAGGCACTGCAAGTCTTGGGAGCGCCCTTTTTGGCTTTGGAAAGAGACAGGCTCCTAACGGGTGCCAAAGTGGAGGCTACAGGCTCCGCAGTCTTCCCCCTCCCTCTCCCTCTTTGGCCCGTAAGGGGAAGCTCTTCCTCAGAGCTGCTCCCACCACCTTCCTGTTCCTCACGCCACGATGGGTCAAGGACCTCATCATCTCCACTACCCTCTGCCACCAACTGCTCCTCCTGGGTAGTCTCGGCAGCACAGTACGCATCAGAAAGCGGCACCTGAGTTTCATCATCAGATGCGTACTGCGCTGTGGTCACCGGAGGCACTGGCCCACCTGCCTCTTCAGAGTCAGAGAGATAAAGCTTTTGGGCATCACTGCACACTGCCTCTTCTTCCATTTCTCCAATGCTGCTTGGCTGGCCCCCTGTTTCCAAGCCAAGAGATTCAAAGAACAGAAGTAGAGACGGCTCCTGTCCTGGGCTCTCTGACTGCCTGGCCAATTTGGCAGGTGGTGAAGAGACAGATGGCTGCTCTCCAGTGCTCTGTGTCTGAGAGGATGTGGCACGAACTGAAGTCGATGCCGAGGCGTTAGCTGCCATCCACCCGACAACGGCTTCAATTTGGTCTTCACGTAGCAGCGGTGCACGGCGCTCTCCGACAAAGCTGCGCATGAAGGACTGTTCCCTGCTGAAACTGAGTGACGACGAGTCACCGGCGCCCGCAGCAGGCACAGAATCACCACGTCCTCTCCCTGCTCCTCTCCCTGCTCCGCGCCCACGCCCACGTGCCTTACTCCCTGCCCTCTTCATCTTGGTTGACAGATAAAGATAAGCAGAAAAGTACTAAGGCCTTAGTGTGCTTATTCCTGAAATGCTCCTCCTAACAGGTGTAAGAAACACTAATGTTGTAAATTGTGGACTAAACTTTATTATTTTTCAAATGTGGCCTACACAAGTGTTAAGTTGTGTTTGGTGAACTTAACTTTTTTTTTGGTGCAGATCGGGCTACAGAGCTAGTTTAAATCACACGGAGACCGTGCAGACAGCCGTAAACGGCGCTGCAAGGCCAAAAAACCCTCCTCTCGGTTATCCTATATAGTGTTTTTCCACTATTTAGCTGGATACGAGTGGAAAGACACTAATAGGAATTTTTTTTTTCAAATTTTAAACTGGCTGCACTATTTGAAAAAAAGGAAATTGTTTTTCAAGGTATGAGGCAGTAACGCACCCTGAGCTGAATCCAACCGGCTATGGCTGCACACAGACTACAGGGCGAGCTGCGCTCACACAGAGACCGTGCAGACAGCCGTAAACGGCGCTGCAAGGCCAAAAAACCCTCCTCTAGGTTATCCTATATAGTGTTTTTCCACTATTTAGCTGGATACGAGTGGAAAGACACTAATAGGAATTATTTTTTTCAAATTTTAAACAGGCTGCACTATTTGAAAAAAAGTAAAATTTTTCTCAAGGTATGAGCCAGTAACGAACCCTGAGCTGAATCCAACCGGCTATGGCTGCACACAGACTACAGGGCGAGCTGGGCTCACACGGAGACCGTGCAGACAGCCGTAAACGGCGCTGCAAGGCCAAAAAAACCTCCTCTAGGTTATCCTATATAGTGTTTTTCCACTATTTAGCTGGATACGAGTGGAAAGACACTAATAGGATTTTTTTTTTTCAAATTTTAAACTGGCTGCACTATTTGAAAAAAAGTAAATTGTTTTTCAAGGTATGAGGCAGTAACGCACCCTGAGCTGAATCCAACCGGCTATGGCTGCACACAGACTACAGGGCGAGCTGCGCTCACACAGAGACCATGCAGACAGCCGTAAACGGCGCTGCAAGGCCAAAAAACCCTCCTCTAGGTTATCCTATATAGTGTTTTTCCACTATTTAGATGGATACGAGTGGAAAGACACTAATAGGAATTTTTGTTTTTCAAATTTTAAACAGGCTGCACTATTTGAAAAAAAGTAAAATTTTTCTCTAGGTATGAGCCAGTAACGAATCCTGAGCTGAATCCAACCGGCTATGGCTGCATACAGACTACAGGGTGAGCTGGGCTCACACGGAGACCGTGCAGACAGCCGTAAACGGCGCTGCAAGGCCAAAAAACCCCCCTCTAGGTTATCCTATGTAGTGTTTTTCCACAATAGAGCTGGAGACTGGTGGAAAAACACTAATAGGAAATTTGAGAAAAAATGTGCAGCAGGCTGCACTAAGAGCAAAAAAGGACAACTGTGTGAGGCAGTGTGAACCCCCCCTGAGCTGAATACAACCGGGTATATGGCTGCACACAGACTACAGAGTGAGCTGCACACACACACACACACACAGAGACCTTGCAGAACGCTGTTAAAACAGCGCTGCAAGGCAAGAGCAAGGTGAACAGTGAAGAACACACAGCGTTTTGCTAAATTAGCCTTTGGAAAGGAAAATAAAGCAATTAGCTAGCTCGACTGGCCCTCAGTTAGAACACAGCGTCCTGTCCCTAACTGAAATCACAGCAGAGTGAGCGCAAAATGGCGGCAGCGTTTTTTATAGTGCAGAGTGACATCATTTCAGCAGCCAATCCAAGCATTGCCAGTACTTACATGCCCACCATGCTAAACAGGATGTGCCCACACTTCCAATCATTCCTCATTGGCTGCTGCGTTCAGTTTGAATTCTGGGAACTTCCGATTCCGGTATCCGATACGCGGGAAGTATCGGAATTCGGTATCGGAATTCCGATACCGCAAATATCGGCCGATACCCGATACTTGCGGTATCGGAATGCTCAACACTAGTCATCACAGTTTTGGCCCTATCTTGGATCTCCTTATGCCTAACAGACCATACATTTAGCGTCTCCTATTTACACACCACCTCCTTACTTTGTTCCCTATCTGTCAGTGTCCCCCAAGGTACAGTCGTAGGTTCACTACTCTTCTACATCTACACCTTCAGCCTGGGACAACTCATAGAGTCCTATGGCTTTCACTATCACCTCTATGCTGATGACACACAGATCTACCTCTCTGGACTCGATAACACCTAATTACTAGTGATGATCGAATAGTGAAATATTCAGATTCAGTAAATTTGGTCAGAATAATTTTTAATATTCGGCTATTCATACCAAATGGCGAATACAATACAAGTCAGTGGGAAAGTCGAATATTTTCTGGCAGGACCCAACAAACAGGTCTGAGGGCCTGAGAAAAAAAAAGAAGAAATGGATAGGTATGTGCTAAAACTAAATGGTTACAGCATGGAGAAGATGCCTGCATGCATTTCTGACTCACATATGGTATCTTGGAATAATGTTTTCAGACTATTGCACCGTTTTTATGGATTTATAAGAGGACCTACTAAACTAAACCTAAATTGTTTTTTACAGGGAAAAATGCTAAGACATTTTTTTTCCATCGCAATTACTTGTATATAACGCAAAATTAAAATAAAATAAAATTAATGAAAAAAACCCATTGTACTTCCCCTTTAGCATATGTCCACACAGAGCATTTTGGCTTTAGTTTTTCCTTTTATCTTTGTGAGGGCCCTCATTTATACATTTGGGAGGTTCCTCCCTCATTCATAATTGTTATCTTGATAGTGGAATAAATATTCCCCAGAACTTTACAGTGCCAACTAAAACATGCCCATTTGAATTTTGTGCTTTGCCCTACACCACCACCATCACCACATCCACCACCATGTCATTATGCGGCCCTCGCTTAACAATTTCAGAGGGCCTGCAGGTGCCGTGAAACCTGAGTTTGAGAAGGGCCCTCAGGTGGCCCTGTATCATACATTTGGGAGGGTTCTTACTCCTATATTTGGGAGGTCCCTTTCTCATTCAAAATTGTTCGCCAGATAGTGGAATACATATTCCCGAGCACTTTACAATGCCAGTTAAAACATGTCCATTTGAATTTTGTGCTTTCCCCGCCGCCACCATCACGTCCACCGTCATGTCATAATGTGGCCCTCGGTTCACATTTTCATAGAGCCAACAGGTGCCGTGAAACCCGAGTTTGGGAAGGGCCCTCCGGTGGCCCTGCAATATACATTAGGGAGAGCTCTCACTCCTAAATTTGGGAGGTCCCTCCCTCATTCAAAATTGTTCTTTAGATAGTGGAATACATATTCTCCAACACTTTACAATGCCAACTAAAACATGCCCATTTGAATTTTGTGCTTTGCCCGCCACCACGTCCTCTGCCATGTTATTATGCGGTCCTCATTTCACATTTTCAGAGGGCCAGCAGGTGCCATGAAACCTGAGCTTTGTGAGTTCCACAGTTCATTTTGGCAATCGGATCCCAATGGAGCCACTGTCATAGCGGGTGAAGCCGCTGTAAGGTGAATATACTACAGGGGTTGGGGGAGCTGTATGATCAATGTCAGTAAATTGGACTCTATCAGACACCAAAAGCATTAGAATTAAATTCTAAATACAGTGTATGCAAGTGATAACCTCTATTGTGGTCAGTCTGTCAGGGATGAAACCCGTGTCATGAACATGTACAGTTATATGAAAAAGTTTGGGCACCCCTATTAATCTTAAGTAGGGTTGAGCGACTTTTCTTTTTATAGGATCGGGTCGGGTTTCATGAAACCCAACTTTTTCAAAAGTCGGGTCGAGTGAAATCGGCCGATCCTATAGAAAAGTCGGGGTCGGCCGAAACACGAAACCCAATGCAGTGCATTGGGTTTCTAATGGTTCCCAGGGTCTGAAGGAGAGGAAACTCTCCTTCAGGCCCTGGGATCCATATTTAAGTGTAAAATAAAGAATCAAAATAAAAAATATTGATATACTTACTCTCTGACGCGCCCTGGTTCTCACCGGCAGCCTTCCTTCCTAAGATTGAGCGCCTGAAGGACCTTCGATGACGTCGCGGCTTGTGAATGGTCGCATGAGCGGTCACATGGGCGTCATGCGACCAATCTCAAGCCGCGACGTCATCTAAGGTCCTTCAGGCGCTGATTCTTAGGAAGGAAGCGTCCGAGGGCGTGTCCGAGGGTGAGTATATACCTATTAGGAATATACTCACCCTCGGACGCGCCCTCGGACGCTTCCTTCCTAAGAATTAGCGCCTGAAGGACCTTAGATGACGTCGCGGCTTGTGATTTGTCGCGTGACCGCCCATGTGACCACTCACGTGACCAATCACAAGCCGCGACGTCATCGAAGGCCATTCAGGCGCTCATTCTTAGGAAGGAAGGCTGCCGGTGAGAACCAGGGCGCGTCTGAGGGCGAGTATATCAATATATTTTTTTTTTATTCTTTATTTTACACTTAAATATGAATTCCGATACCGATTCCCGATATCTTAAACATATCGGAACTCGGTATCGAAATTCCGATTCCAGATCAGAAGATCGCCGATCTCATGGCCGACCCCACACAGGGGTTTCATGAAACCCGACTTTGCCAAAAGTCGGTGACTTCTGAATCTGTCCGACCCATTTCACTCAACCCTAATCTTAAGCTTAATGTTTTATAAAAATTGTTTTTTTTTTGCAACAGCTATTTCAGTTTCATATATCTAATAACTGTTGGACACAGTAATGTTTCTGCCTTGAAATGAGGTTTATTGTACTAACAGAAAATGTGCAATCTGCATTCAAACAAAATTTGACAGGTGCATAAGTATGGGCACCCCACCAAAAAAGTGACATTAATATTTAGTAGATTCTCCTTTTGCAAAAATAACAGCCTCTAGTCGCTTCCTGTAGCTTTTAATGAGTTCCTGGATCCTGGATGAAGGTATTTTTGACCATTCCTCTTTACAAAACAATTCCAGTTCAGTTAAGTTTGATGGTCGCCGAGCATGGACAGCCCTCTTCAAATGATCCCACAGATGTTCAATGATATTCAGGTCTGGGGACTGGGATGGCCATTCCAGAACAGTGTAATTGTTCCTCTGCATGAATGCCTGAGTAGATTTGGAGCTGTGTTTTGGATCATTGTCTTGCTGAAAGATCCATCCCCTGCGTAACTTCAACTTTGTCACTGATTCATGAACATTATTGTCAAGAATCTGCTGATACTAAGAGGAATCCATGCGTCCCTCAACTTTAACAAGATTCCCGGTGCCGGCATTGGCCACACAGCCCCAAAGCATGATGGAACCTCCACCAAATTTTACTATAGGTAGCAAGTGTTTTTCTTGGAATGCTGTGTTTTTTGGCCGCCATGCATAACGTCTTTTTGTATGACCAAACAACTCAATCTTGGTTTCATCAGTCCACAGGACCTTCTTCCAAAAAGAAATCGGCTTCTCCAAATGTGCTTTTACATACCTCAGCCGACTCTGTTTGTGGTGTGCTTGCAGAAACGGCTTCTTTCGCATCACTCTCCCATACAGCTTCTCCTTGTGCAAAGTGCGTTGTATAGTTGACCGATCCACAGTGACACCATCTGCAGCAAGTTGATGCTGCAGCTCTCTGGAGGTGGTCTGAGGATTGTCATTGACTGATCTCACCATTCTTCTTCTCTGCCTTTCTGATGTTTTTCTTGGTCTGCCACTTCTTTCTTTAACAAGAATTGTACCTGTGTTCTTCCATTTCCTTACTATGTTCCTCACAGTGGAAATTGACAGGTTAAATCACTGAGACAGCTTTTTGTATCCTTCCCCTGAACAACTCAGATCATTAGACAGTTGTTTTGAGAAGCCCATGATGCCACTCTTCAGAGGAGATTCAAACAGGAGAACAACTTGCAAGTGGCCACTTTAAGTAGCTTTTCTCATGATTGCATAAACCTGGCTATGAAGTTCAAAGCTCAATGAGGTTAGAATACCAAAAAAAAGTGCTTTAGTAAGTCAGTAAAAAGTAGGTAGGAGTATTTAAAACAAGAAAATGATAAGGGTGCCCATACCTATGCACTTTTTTGTATGAATGAAGATTGCACATTTTCTGTTAGTACAATAAACGTCATTTCAAGGCAGAAACATTACTGTGTCCAACAGTTATTAGATATATGAAACTGAAATAGCTGTTGCAAAAAAAAACAATTTTTATAAAACATTAAGCTTAAGATTAATAGGGGTGCCCAAACTTTTTCATATAACTGTATAAGCCTCATTTTACTTTGAAGCAGCCTCCTCAAGGGAAAGAGACAGGAGTGCCATTGACCAATCTACACCAGCTTACGCACTTTTTCTGGAAGCTACCCAACCAGACAGAAAGTCTCCTTTGCATGGTTTTGAGTAACAATGAAGTAATTACAGGATATGTCCCAAAGAGTGACGAGGTTTTTGGAGTATATTACTCAGGAGACGGGCAGTGCTGCAGAGCTCAGGCCTTAGTGTGGCAATGACCATGTTTCAATATGTGTAAGGCTGCGGCCTAAATAGGTCTGTGGAGCATATTAACCCAGTCTCTTAGGCCTGCTTAAAATGTACAACCAAATAACCTATAATCCTCAATTAACTATATAAAACAATACTTTTATTGATTAAAACCATAGACACAACCACAAACATAAATTGACTAACAACCGTGCTCTCTAAATGTACCCTATCAAGGGGAACCTTAATGCCTACTACCTGGCAGTGGAGGTTGGCACCCTAAACATAAACGAGATTGGCGCCCCCACTCAACGACGACTCACCTTAGAACTCCTATTGCTGCCCTACATATGTGTCACACCCGGGCTCACAAATATGCAACAGGAAAAGATGGGTAGATATTAGTGTTGAGCGATACCTTCCGATATCGGAAAGTATCGGTATCGGATAGGATCGGCCGATATTCAAAAAATATCGGATATCGCCGATACCGATACCCGATCCCAATGCAAGTCAATGGGACCAAAATATCGGAATTAAAATAAACCCTTTCTTTCCTTGTAGGTTCATTCTACATGAAGGAAAACAACTAAGAATAATGCCGGATGTATTTGGGGAGGTGGCGGAGACATTAAAGTCATAGAGGTTTATCCCAATCAAATAGAATAGCATGTTTTTTGTTTTTTTTTAAGACGTTCGGAGTGACAAAGATATTGACTATGTAAATTTTTTTTTTATTTTGTCAGATATTGATGTTTCACTATTCCACGCCCTTCCCCTTCTTTTTTTTCTTTTTTTTTTTCTTTTCCCACACTTTCATCTTCATCATCATCAGCATCTTTGACATCAACTTCTTCACCTTATTCATCTTCTTCTTCATCTTCTACCTATTTTTTTTTTTTTATTACATTCTTCATATTCATTTTATTCAACTATTATTATTCTTCTTATTCTACATATTCTTTTTATTCCACTGTTATTATTCTTCCTATTCTACTTCTTCATCATATTCTCATTTGTGACAGGCATTCCCGTAGTTGTTATCTATAAAAGTTGGAAGATTACACCTTCCGTTCTGCCAGTCACAAAAGTTACATTTGTCCGCGTTCAGTTTGGCCTGCAGCATCAGGCTTTATCCAGGGGCACCACGAGGAGGAACGGACTCACCCCCATACACTGCTTAGTCTTCTTCTGCATATAATTTAGATAATATCTTTTGCTCTGATATTAAGTCTTATGCTTAATGTTCTTCTGCTCTTTGTTCTGCAGCCTCTTGTTCTTCTGCTTCTCGGTCTTCCATGTTGTCGTCTCCAGGGTCGTCGTCTCCAGTGTCGTCATCTCCGCCGTCGTCGTCTCCGCCGTCGTCGTCATCGGGGTGGTCTTCCGTGTCGTCGTCATCGTGGTGGTCTTCCGGGTCGTCGACGTTAGGGTCTTCAACTTGGAAATGTAGCAGAAGGTACAAGAAGGCTGAGAAAATGCCAAGAACCAGCTGATGGAACTGGAACTCGGATGGCTACCCGAAGGTTCAAGAGCCTATGGAACTACCGAGGACCAGCTGACGTTACTGGAACCCGGTTACTAAGCAGGAGGTACCCGTGCTAAAAAGCACTACCAAGGACCGCCTGACGTTGACGGAACTCGGATACCCAGAAGGAGGCACCTAAGCCAAAGGCTCTGCCCGGAACCAGCTGACGTTACTGGAACCAGGATGGGGAGCAGAAGGTACAAGAGCAAAAGACACTGCCGAGAACCAGCTGACGGTACTGGAACCCGGATGGGTAGCCGAAGGTCCAAGAGCCAATGGAACTACCGAGGACCAGCTGACGTTACTGGAACCCGGTTACTAAGCAGGAGGTACCCGTGCCTGAAAGCACTACCAAGGACCACCTGACGTTGGTGGAACTTGGATACCCAGAAGGAGGCACCTAAGCCAAAGGCTCTGCCCGGAACCAGCTGACGGTACTGGAACCAGGATGGGGAGCAGAAGGTACAAGAGCAAAAGACACTGCCGAGAACCAGCTGACGGTGCTGGAACCAGGTGGTGGACCCGAAGGCCCACAGGAGAGGAGAGAACAGCTAGGCCGCGAGGCAGCCGCAGTTACCGAACCCCAACAGTCCTACAGGGGGAGCTGGGCCTACTGGCACTACATAACCAGCCTTGACTACCAGTTCACGCAGCCCACATAGGAAGCTCCTAAACTGGAGGCACCCTGGAGTTGGCTAACCCGACCGCACCACGACGAGGCAAGCATAGGCGTCTCAGTGAGCTTGACACAACCCGGAAACAGCTGACGGTGCTGAAACCAGGCTTGGCACGAGGGAGTACCTGTGACAAAAACACTGCCGAGAACCAGCTGGCGGTGCTGGAACCCGGATGCGTTGCCCCAGTGTGCAAGAGCCAATGGCACGACCGAGGACCAGCTGACGGTGCTGGAACCCGGTTACTAAGCTGTAGGTGCCCGCGCTTAAAAGCACTACCAAGGACCGCCTGGCGTTGGCGGAACTCGGATACCCAGGAGGAGGCACCTAAGCCAAAGGCTCGGCCCGGAACCAGCTGACGGTGCTGGAACCAGGTGGTGGACCCCAAGGCCCACAGGAGAGGAGAGAACAGCTAGGCCGCGAGGCAGCCGCAGTTACCGAACCCCAACAGTCCTACAGGGGGAGCTGGGCCTACTGGCACTACAGAACCAGCCTTGACTACCAGTTCACGCAGCCCACATAGGAAGCTCCTAAACTGGAGGCACCCTGGAGTTGGCTAACCCGACCGCACCACGACGAGGCAAGCATAGGCGTCTCAGTGAGCTTGACACAACCCGGAAACAGCTGACGGTGCTGAAACCAGGCTTGGCACGAGGGAGTACCTGTGACAAAAACACTGCCGAGAACCAGCTGGCGGTGCTGGAACCCGGATGCGTTGCCCCAGTGTGCAAGAGCCAATGGCACGACCGAGGACCAGCTGACGGTGCTGGAACCCGGTTACTAAGCTGTAGGTGCCCGCGCTTAAAAGCACTACCAAGGACCGCCTGGCGTTGGCGGAACTCGGATACCCAGGAGGAGGCACCTAAGCCAAAGGCTCGGCCCGGAACCAGCTGACGGTGCTGGAACCAGGTGGTGGACCCCAAGGCCCACAGGAGAGGAGAGAACAGCTAGGCCGCGAGGCAGCCGCAGTTACCGAACCCCAACAGTCCTACAGGGGGAGCTGGGCCTACTGGCACTACAGAACCAGCCTTGACTACCAGTTCACGCAGCCCACATAGGAAGCTCCTAAACTGGAGGCACCCTGGAGTTGGCTAACCCGACCGCACCACGACGAGGCAAGCATAGGCGTCTCAGTGAGCTTGACACAACCCGGAAACAGCTGACGGTGCTGAAACCAGGCTTGGCACGAGGGAGTACCTGTGACAAAAACACTGCCGAGAACCAGCTGGCGGTGCTGGAACCCGGATGCGTTGCCCCAGTGTGCAAGAGCCAATGGCACGACCGAGGACCAGCTGACGGTGCTGGAACCCGGTTACTAAGCTGTAGGTGCCCGCGCTTAAAAGCACTACCAAGGACCGCCTGGCGTTGGCGGAACTCGGATACCCAGGAGGAGGCACCTAAGCCAAAGGCTCGGCCCGGAACCAGCTGACGGTGCTGGAACCAGGTGGTGGACCCCAAGGCCCACAGGAGAGGAGAGAACAGCTAGGCCGCGAGGCAGCCGCAGTTACCGAACCCCAACAGTCCTACAGGGGGAGCTGGGCCTACTGGCACTACAGAACCAGCCTTGACTACCAGTTCACGCAGCCCACATAGGAAGCTCCTAAACTGGAGGCACCCTGGAGTTGGCTAACCCGACCGCACCACGACGAGGCAAGCATAGGCGTCTCAGTGAGCTTGACACAACCCGGAAACAGCTGACGGTGCTGAAACCAGGCTTGGCACGAGGGAGTACCTGTGACAAAAACACTGCCGAGAACCAGCTGGCGGTGCTGGAACCCGGATGCGTTGCCCCAGTGTGCAAGAGCCAATGGCACGACCGAGGACCAGCTGACGGTGCTGGAACCCGGTTACTAAGCTGTAGGTGCCCGCGCTTAAAAGCACTACCAAGGACCGCCTGGCGTTGGCGGAACTCGGATACCCAGGAGGAGGCACCTAAGCCAAAGGCTCGGCCCGGAACCAGCTGACGGTGCTGGAACCAGGTGGTGGACCCCAAGGCCCACAGGAGAGGAGAGAACAGCTAGGCCGCGAGGCAGCCGCAGTTACCGAACCCCAACAGTCCTACAGGGGGAGCTGGGCCTACTGGCACTACAGAACCAGCCTTGACTACCAGTTCACGCAGCCCACATAGGAAGCTCCTAAACTGGAGGCACCCTGGAGTTGGCTAACTCGACCGCCCCACGACGGGGCAAGCATAGGCGTCTCAGTGAAGTTGACACAACCCGGAAACAGCTGACGGTGCTGAAACCAGGCTTGGCACGAGGGAGTACCTGTGACAAGAACACTGCCGAGAACCAGCTGGCGGTGCTGGAACCCGGATGCGTTGCCCCAGTGTGCAAGAGCCAATGGCACGACCGAGGACCAGCTGACGGTGCTGGAACCCGGTTACTAAGCTGTAGGTGCCCGCGCTTAAAAGCACTACCAAGGACCGCCTGGCGTTGGCGGAACTCGGATACCCAGGAGGAGGCACCTAAGCCAAAGGCTCGGCCCGGAACCAGCTGACGGTGCTGGAACCAGGTGGTGGACCCCAAGGCCCACAGGAGAGGAGAGAACAGCTAGGCCGCGAGGCAGCCGCAGTTACCGAACCCCAACAGTCCTACAGGGGGAGCTGGGCCTACTGGCACTACAGAACCAGCCTTGACTACCAGTTCACGCAGCCCACATAGGAAGCTCCTAAACTGGAGGCACCCTGGAGTTGGCTAACCCGACCGCACCACGACGAGGCAAGCATAGGCGTCTCAGTGAGCTTGACACAACCCGGAAACAGCTGACGGTGCTGAAACCAGGCTTGGCACGAGGGAGTACCTGTGACAAAAACACTGCCGAGAACCAGCTGGCGGTGCTGGAACCCGGATGCGTTGCCCCAGTGTGCAAGAGCCAATGGCACGACCGAGGACCAGCTGACGGTGCTGGAACCCGGTTACTAAGCTGTAGGTGCCCGCGCTTAAAAGCACTACCAAGGACCGCCTGGCGTTGGCGGAACTCGGATACCCAGGAGGAGGCACCTAAGCCAAAGGCTCGGCCCGGAACCAGCTGACGGTGCTGGAACCAGGTGGTGGACCCCAAGGCCCACAGGAGAGGAGAGAACAGCTAGGCCGCGAGGCAGCCGCAGTTACCGAACCCCAACAGTCCTACAGGGGGAGCTGGGCCTACTGGCACTACAGAACCAGCCTTGACTACCAGTTCACGCAGCCCACATAGGAAGCTCCTAAACTGGAGGCACCCTGGAGTTGGCTAACCCGACCGCACCACGACGAGGCAAGCATAGGCGTCTCAGTGAGCTTGACACAACCCGGAAACAGCTGACGGTGCTGAAACCAGGCTTGGCACGAGGGAGTACCTGTGACAAAAACACTGCCGAGAACCAGCTGGCGGTGCTGGAACCCGGATGCGTTGCCCCAGTGTGCAAGAGCCAATGGCACGACCGAGGACCAGCTGACGGTGCTGGAACCCGGTTACTAAGCTGTAGGTGCCCGCGCTTAAAAGCACTACCAAGGACCGCCTGGCGTTGGCGGAACTCGGATACCCAGGAGGAGGCACCTAAGCCAAAGGCTCGGCCCGGAACCAGCTGACGGTGCTGGAACCAGGTGGTGGACCCCAAGGCCCACAGGAGAGGAGAGAACAGCTAGGCCGCGAGGCAGCCGCAGTTACCGAACCCCAACAGTCCTACAGGGGGAGCTGGGCCTACTGGCACTACAGAACCAGCCTTGACTACCAGTTCACGCAGCCCACATAGGAAGCTCCTAAACTGGAGGCACCCTGGAGTTGGCTAACTCGACCGCCCCACGACGGGGCAAGCATAGGCGTCTCAGTGAAGTTGACACAACCCGGAAACAGCTGACGGTGCTGAAACCAGGCTTGGCACGAGGGAGTACCTGTGACAAGAACACTGCCGAGAACCAGCTGGCGGTGCTGGAACCCGGATGCGTTGCCCCAGTGTGCAAGAGCCAATGGCACGACCGAGGACCAGCTGACGGTGCTGGAACCCGGTTACTAAGCTGTAGGTGCCCGCGCTTAAAAGCACTACCAAGGACCGCCTGGCGTTGGCGGAACTCGGATACCCAGGAGGAGGCACCTAAGCCAAAGGCTCGGCCCGGAACCAGCTGACGGTGCTGGAACCAGGTGGTGGACCCCAAGGCCCACAGGAGAGGAGAGAACAGCTAGGCCGCGAGGCAGCCGCAGTTACCGAACCCCAACAGTCCTACAGGGGGAGCTGGGCCTACTGGCACTACAGAACCAGCCTTGACTACCAGTTCACGCAGCCCACATAGGAAGCTCCTAAACTGGAGGCACCCTGGAGTTGGCTAACCCGACCGCACCACGACGAGGCAAGCATAGGCGTCTCAGTGAGCTTGACACAACCCGGAAACAGCTGACGGTGCTGAAACCAGGCTTGGCACGAGGGAGTACCTGTGACAAAAACACTGCCGAGAACCAGCTGGCGGTGCTGGAACCCGGATGCGTTGCCCCAGTGTGCAAGAGCCAATGGCACGACCGAGGACCAGCTGACGGTGCTGGAACCCGGTTACTAAGCTGTAGGTGCCCGCGCTTAAAAGCACTACCAAGGACCGCCTGGCGTTGGCGGAACTCGGATACCCAGGAGGAGGCACCTAAGCCAAAGGCTCGGCCCGGAACCAGCTGACGGTGCTGGAACCAGGTGGTGGACCCCAAGGCCCACAGGAGAGGAGAGAACAGCTAGGCCGCGAGGCAGCCGCAGTTACCGAACCCCAACAGTCCTACAGGGGGAGCTGGGCCTACTGGCACTACAGAACCAGCCTTGACTACCAGTTCACGCAGCCCACATAGGAAGCTCCTAAACTGGAGGCACCCTGGAGTTGGCTAACCCGACCGCACCACGACGAGGCAAGCATAGGCGTCTCAGTGAGCTTGACACAACCCGGAAACAGCTGACGGTGCTGAAACCAGGCTTGGCACGAGGGAGTACCTGTGACAAAAACACTGCCGAGAACCAGCTGGCGGTGCTGGAACCCGGATGCGTTGCCTTGCCTATTAAAGATTGTCTTCCTAGAGCCCCAACTAGCGGTGTTGGAGCAAAGGGTAAGCAGGGGGAGATGAGTGTAGGCCGAAGCCTGCACTGGAGGCAGCTTTGTGTCTGCGTTGCGTTTGCAGGACACTTTGCCGGCTACACACTGGGGGAACAGCTGGCGTTGCTGAACCCCACTAACACAATGGCGTGTTTTTCTCTGTGCAGCTAGCACTTGCGGGCAAAAACTAGCGATGTTAGAGCCCGTGTTGAAGCAGGAGGAGGAGGAGAGGAGCAGAGTGTAGGCCGAAGCTTAGTTGAACCAATTTCAAAGGAAACCTTTAACCCCCCCCTCAGGTGTTACAAAGTACAAGAGACACACCTTGTGCAGTATTAATGCTGCACAAGTGAAAGGTTGCTCTATTAATTTGTCTACTTGCACACGCTGAATGAAAGACATACACAATTTACCCCATTCTACAGTCAAACTGTAGTGGATGCGTGACTTGGTTTTTTGATGAGACGCAGCACAGGTGTCCAAAATAACGCCTTGGTGCTTGGAGCAGCTTCCTGAGCGTTGTTATTTGCTGTACAGGAGTCTGCGCTCTTGTGTTATCCCTTGGCAATGCCCTGTTAGCGCTGCCCATCTTATGACATCATTTCATGTTGGCCGGTGCGGTTAACGATGGCCATAAATCCCAGACCCACAGTGTCTTTTCATAAAGCCACACTGCGGTGCTGGGATTCGTGGCCTTGAGCAGTAAATATTTTGGCCGCTCACACACGTCCTTACACCTGCTTCAGACTGGGCGGCCTCTGCTGATCCCTTCTCGCATGCCGCGGCCATGAGGCTGCACAGTCTGAAGAAGGCTGAAGGAGATGAGTTAAGACAGGCGAAGATATGCACTGCTCGTGCCCATCAATCACACCCTCGCAGTCAAAATAATTAAGACAACGAGGAGCATTTTATTCAGGCAGGGCGGACGAACAGGCGCAAGTAGCCAACCAATGATGTCAGAAGACGGGAAGCGCTACCAAGGGGGGTGCTGCGTATCATTAGAAAGGAAAGTCACACCTCAGGGACAGTGGAATGGTCTCAAAGAGACACATTTTGTACGTGTTGAGTTCCACGTGGGCAAGGAGAAAACATCAGCCACCTTGTACAAATGCAGCAGTACTGCTGTACAAGGTGGCTGTTATACATAGAAACACCTGGGGGTGGGGGCCAGGCTCCCTTCAATTTCAGTTCATGTGCCTGCGTGGCGTTTGCAGGTCACGTTGCAAGCTGCACAGCAGGGGAACAGCTGGCGGTGCTGAACCCCACTAACACATTGGCTGGTGTTTTTCTCTGTGCAGCTAGCATTTCCGGGCAAAAACTAGCGGTGTTTGAGCCCAGGGTCAGCAGGAGGAGGAGGAGAGGAGCAAAGTGTAGGCCGAAGCCTGCACTGGTGGCAGCTTTTGGTCGGTTGTGCCAGCGTGGCTTGTGCTGGACACGATGCCGGCTACACAGCGGGGGAACAGCTGGCGTTGCTGAACCCCACTAACACATTGGCTGGTGTTTTTCTCTGTGCAGCTAGCATTTCCGGGCAAAAACTAGCGGTGTTTGAGCCCAGGGTCAGCAGGAGGAGGAGGAGAGGAGCAAAGTGTAGGCCGAAGCCTGCACTGGTGGCAGCTTTTGGTCGGTTGTGCCAGCGTGGCTTGTGCTGGACACGATGCCGGCTACACAGCGGGGGAACAGCTGGCGTTGCTGAACCCCACTAACACATTGGCTGGTGTTTTTCTCTGTGCAGCTAGCATTTCCGGGAAAAACTAGCGTTGTTACAGCCCAGGGTCAGCAGGAGGAGGAGAGGAGCAGAGTGTAGGCCGAAGCCTAGTTGAACCAATTTCAAAGGTTACCTTTAACCCCCCCTCAGGTGTTACAAAGAACAAGAGCCACTCCTTCTGCAGCATTAATGCTGCACAAGTAAAAGGTTGCTCTATTAATTTGTCTACTTGCACAAGCTGAATGCAACACGTAGAGTATTTAGCCCATTATACTGTTTAACAGTAGTGGAGGCGTGACTTGTCTTTTTAAAGAAAAGCAGCACAGGTGTCGAAAACAACACCTTTTTGCATGTGCGCAGCTTCCTGAGCGTTGTTAGTTGCTGTACAGGAGTCTGCGCTCTTGTGATCCTTTGGCCATGCGCTGTGAGCGCTTCATGTCTTATGACCTCATTTCATGTTGGCCGTTGCGGTTAGCGATGGACATGAATCCCAGACCCACAGTGTGTTTTTAAAAAATCACACTGCGGTGCTGGGATTCGTGCCCTGGTGCAGTAAATATGTTTGCCGCTCACACATGTCCTTACACCTGCTTCAGACTGGACGGCCTCATCTGATCCCTTATCGCCTGCCGAGGCCATGAGGACACCCAGTCTGAAGAAGGCGGAAGGAGATGAGTGAACACAGGCAAACATATGCACTGCACATGCCCATCAATCACACCCTCGCTGTCCAAAAAAATAAGACACCGAGGGCCGTTGTTTCGAGCAGGGGAGATGCACAGGCGCAGCCAGCTAACCAATGATGTCAAAAGACGGGCAGCGCTAACAAGGGTGGTGCTGCGTGTCATTACAAAGGAAAGTCACACCTCAGGGACATTGTAATGGTCTGTAATGAGACACATTTTGTACGTGTTGAGTTCCACGTGGGCAAGGAGAAAAAGTCAGCCACCTCGTACAAATGCAGCAGTACTGCTGTACAAGGTGGCTGTTATACATAGAAACACCTGTGGGTGGGGGGCAGGCTCCCTTCAATTTCAGTTCATGCGCCTGCGTGGCGTTTGCAGGTCACGTTGCAAGCTACACAGCAGGGGAACAGCTGGCGTTGCTGAACCCCACTGACACATTGACTGGTGTTTTTCTCTGTGCAGATTGCATGTCCGGGCAAAAACTAGCGGTGTTAGAGCCCAGGGTCAGCAGGAGGAGGAGGAGAGGAGCAAAGTGTAGGCCGCAGCCTGCACTGGTGGCAGCTTTTGTTCTGTTGTGCCAGCGTGGCTTGTGCTGGACACGTTGCCGACTACACAGCAGGGGAACAGCTGGCGGTGCTGAACCCCACTAACACATTGGCTGGTGTTTTTCTCTGTGCAGCTCGCATTTCCGGGCAAAAACTAGCGGTGTTTGAGCCCAGGGTCAGCAGGAGGAGTAGAGGAGCAGAGTGTAGGCCGAAGCCTAGTTGAACCAATTTCAAAGGTTACCTTTAACCCCCCCCTCAGGTGTTGCAAGGTACAAGAGCCACACCTTGAACAGCATTAATGATGCACAAGTCAAAGGTTGCTCTATTTAATTTTGCTCCTTGCACACGCTGAATTAAACACGTACACTATTTAGCCCATTATACTGTCAAACAGTTGTGGAGGCGTGACTTGTCTTTTTAACGAGACGCAGCACAGGTGTCAAAATTTGCACCTAGGTACTGGGCGCAGATTCCTGAGCGTTGTTATTTGCTGTACAGGAGTCTGCGCTCTTGTGTTATCCCTTGGCAATACCCTGTTAGTGCAGGCCGTCTCATGACCTCATTTCATGTTGGCCGGTGCGGTTAACGATGGCCATAAATCCCAGACCCACAGTGGCTTTTCCTAAAGTCACACTGCGGTGCTGGGATTCGTGGCCTTGTGCAGTAAATATGTTCGCCGCTCACACATGTCCTTACACCTGCTTCAGACTGGGCGGCCTCAGCTGATCCCTTATCGCATGCCGCGGCCATGAGGCCGCACAGTCAGAAGAAGGCGGAAGGAGGGGAGTGAAAACAGGGGAACATATGCACTGCTCGTGCCCATCAATCACACCCTCGCAGTCAAAATATATGAGACAACGGGGGGCGTTGTGTCGGACAGGGGGGACGCACAGGCACAGCCAGCCAACCAATGATGTCAGGAGACGGGCAGCGCTAACAATGGGGGTGCTGCGTGTCATTAAAAAGGAAAGTCACACCTCAGGGACATTGTAATGGTCTGTAATGAGACACATTTTGTACTTGTTGAGTTCCACGTGTGCAAGGAGAAAAAGTCAGCCACCTCGTACAAATGCAGCAGTACTGCTGTACAAGGTGGCTGTTATACATAGAAACACCTGTGGGTGGGGGGCAGGCTCCCTTCAATTTCAGTTCATGCGCCTGCGTGGCGTTTGCAGGTCACGTTGCAAGCTACACAGCAGGGGAACAGCTGGCGTTGCTGAACCCCACTGACACATTGACTGGTGTTTTTCTCTGTGCAGATTGCATGTCCGGGCAAAAACTAGCGGTGTTAGAGCCCAGGGTCAGCAGGAGGAGGAGGAGAGGAGCAAAGTGTAGGCCGCAGCCTGCACTGGTGGCAGCTTTTGTTCTGTTGTGCCAGCGTGGCTTGTGCTGGACACGTTGCCGACTACACAGCAGGGGAACAGCTGGCGGTGCTGAACCCCACTAACACATTGGCTGGTGTTTTTCTCTGTGCAGCTAGCATTTCCGGGCAAAAACTAGCGGTGTTTGAGCCCAGGGTCAGCAGGAGGAGTAGAGGAGCAGAGTGTAGGCCGAAGCCTAGTTGAACCAATTTCAAAGGTTACCTTTAACCCCCCCCCTCAGGTGTTGCAAGGTACAAGAGCCACACCTTGTGCAGCATTAATGCTGCACAAGTAAAAGGTTGCTCTATTTGTTTTGCTCCTTGCACACGCTGACTAAAACACGTACACTATTTAGCCCATTATACTGTCAAACAGTTGTGGAGGCGTGACTTGTCTTTTTAACGAGACGCAGCACAGGTGTCAAAATTTGCACCTAGGTACTGGGCGCAGATTCCTGAGCGTTGTTATTTGCTGTACAGGAGTCTGCGCTCTTGTGTTATCCCTTGGCAATACCCTGTTAGTGCAGGCCGTCTCATGACCTCATTTCATGTTGGCCGGTGCGGTTAACGATGGCCATAAATCCCAGACCCACAGTGGCTTTTCCTAAAGTCACACTGCGGTGCTGGGATTCGTGGCCTTGTGCAGTAAATATGTTCGCCGCTCACACATGTCCTTACACCTGCTTCAGACTGGGCGGCCTCAGCTGATCCCTTATCGCATGCCGCGGCCATGAGGCCGCACAGTCAGAAGAAGGCGGAAGGAGGGGAGTGAAAACAGGGGAACATATGCACTGCTCGTGCCCATCAATCACACCCTCGCAGTCAAAATATATGAGACAACGGGGGGCGTTGTGTCGGGCAGGGGGGACGCACAGGCACAGCCAGCCAACCAATGATGTCAGGAGACGGGCAGCGCTAACAATGGGGGTGCTGCGTGTCATTACAAAGGAAAGTCACACCTCAGGGACATTGTAATGGTCTGTAATGAGACACATTTTGTACGTGTTGAGTTCCACGTGGGCAAGGAGAAACAGTCAGCCACCTCGTACAAATGCAGCAGTACTGCTGTACAAGGTGGCTGATATACATAGAAACACCTGTGGGTGGGGGGCAGGCTCCCTTCAATTTCAGTTCATGTGCCTGCGTGGCGTTTGCAGGTCACGTTGCAAGCTACACAGCAGGGGAACAGCTGGCGTTGCTGAACCCCACTGACACATTGACTGGTGTTTTTCTCTGTGCAGATTGCATGTCCGGGCAAAAACTAGCGGTGTTAGAGCCCAGGGTCAGCAGGAGGAGGAGGAGAGGAGCAAAGTGTAGGCCGAAGCCTGCACTGGTGGCAGCTTTTGGTCGGTTGTGCCAGCGTGGCTTGTGCTGGACACGATGCCGGCTACACAGCGGGGGAACAGCAGGCGGTGCTGAACCCCACTAACACATTGGCTGGTGTTTTTCTCTGTGCAGCTAGCATGTCCGGGCAGAAACTGGCGTTGTTTGAGCCCAGGGTCAGCAGGAGGAGGAGGAGAGGAGCAAAGTGTAGGCCGAAGCCTGCACTGGTGGCAGCTTTTGGTCGGTTGTGCCAGCGTGGCTTGTGCTGGACACGATGCCGGCTACACAGCGGGGGAACAGCTGGCGTTGCTGAACCCCACTAACACATTGGCTGGTGTTTTTCTCTGTGCAGCTAGCATTTCCGGGCAAAAACTAGCGGTGTTTGAGCCCAGGGTCAGCAGGAGGAGGAGGAGAGGAGCAAAGTGTAGGCCGAAGCCTGCACTGGTGGCAGCTTTTGGTCGGTTGTGCCAGCGTGGCTTGTGCTGGACACGTTGCCGACTACACAGCAGGGGAACAGCTGGCGGTGCTGAACCCCACTAACACATTGGCTGGTGTTTTTCTCTGTGCAGCTAGCATTTCCGGGCAAAAACTAGCGGTGTTTGAGCCCAGGGTCAGCAGGAGGAGTAGAGGAGCAGAGTGTAGGCCGAAGCCTAGTTGAACCAATTTCAAAGGTTACCTTTAACCCCCCCCTCAGGTGTTGCAAGGTACAAGAGCCACACCTTGTGCAGCATTAATGCTGCACAAGTAAAAGGTTGCTCTATTTGTTTTGCTCCTTGCACACGCTGACTAAAACACGTACACTATTTAGCCCATTATACTGTCAAACAGTTGTGGAGGCGTGACTTGTCTTTTTAACGAGACGCAGCACAGGTGTCAAAATTTGCACCTAGGTACTGGGCGCAGATTCCTGAGCGTTGTTATTTGCTGTACAGGAGTCTGCGCTCTTGTGTTATCCCTTGGCAATACCCTGTTAGTGCAGGCCGTCTCATGACCTCATTTCATGTTGGCCGGTGCGGTTAACGATGGCCATAAATCCCAGACCCACAGTGGCTTTTCCTAAAGTCACACTGCGGTGCTGGGATTCGTGGCCTTGTGCAGTAAATATGTTCGCCGCTCACACATGTCCTTACACCTGCTTCAGACTGGGCGGCCTCAGCTGATCCCTTATCGCATGCCGCGGCCATGAGGCCGCACAGTCAGAAGAAGGCGGAAGGAGGGGAGTGAAAACAGGGGAACATATGCACTGCTCGTGCCCATCAATCACACCCTCGCAGTCAAAATATATGAGACAACGGGGGGCGTTGTGTCGGGCAGGGGGGACGCACAGGCACAGCCAGCCAACCAATGATGTCAGGAGACGGGCAGCACTAACAATGGGGGTGCTGCGTGTCATTACAAAGGAAAGTCACACCTCAGGGACATTGTAATGGTCTGTAATGAGACACATTTTGTACGTGTTGAGTTCCACGTGGGCAAGGAGAAACAGTCAGCCACCTCGTACAAATGCAGCAGTACTGCTGTACAAGGTGGCTGATATACATAGAAACACCTGTGGGTGGGGGGCAGGCTCCCTTCAATTTCAGTTCATGTGCCTGCGTGGCGTTTGCAGGTCACGTTGCAAGCTACACAGCAGGGGAACAGCTGGCGTTGCTGAACCCCACTGACACATTGACTGGTGTTTTTCTCTGTGCAGATTGCATGTCCGGGCAAAAACTAGCGGTGTTAGAGCCCAGGGTCAGCAGGAGGAGGAGGAGAGGAGCAAAGTGTAGGCCGAAGCCTGCACTGGTGGCAGCTTTTGGTCGGTTGTGCCAGCGTGGCTTGTGCTGGACACGATGCCGGCTACACAGCGGGGGAACAGCAGGCGGTGCTGAACCCCACTAACACATTGGCTGGTGTTTTTCTCTGTGCAGCTAGCATGTCCGGGCAGAAACTGGCGTTGTTTGAGCCCAGGGTCAGCAGGAGGAGGAGGAGAGGAGCAAAGTGTAGGCCGAAGCCTGCACTGGTGGCAGCTTTTGGTCGGTTGTGCCAGCGTGGCTTGTGCTGGACACGATGCCGGCTACACAGCGGGGGAACAGCTGGCGTTGCTGAACCCCACTAACACATTGGCTGGTGTTTTTCTCTGTGCAGCTAGCATTTCCGGGCAAAAACTAGCGGTGTTTGAGCCCAGGGTCAGCAGGAGGAGGAGGAGAGGAGCAAAGTGTAGGCCGAAGCCTGCACTGGTGGCAGCTTTTGGTCGGTTGTGCCAGCGTGGCTTGTGCTGGACACGTTGCCGACTACACAGCAGGGGAACAGCTGGCGGTGCTGAACCCCACTAACACATTGGCTGGTGTTTTTCTCTGTGCAGCTAGCATTTCCGGGCAAAAACTAGCGGTGTTTGAGCCCAGGGTCAGCAGGAGGAGTAGAGGAGCAGAGTGTAGGCCGAAGCCTAGTTGAACCAATTTCAAAGGTTACCTTTAACCCCCCCCTCAGGTGTTGCAAGGTACAAGAGCCACACCTTGTGCAGCATTAATGCTGCACAAGTAAAAGGTTGCTCTATTTGTTTTGCTCCTTGCACACGCTGACTAAAACACGTACACTATTTAGCCCATTATACTGTCAAACAGTTGTGGAGGCGTGACTTGTCTTTTTAACGAGACGCAGCACAGGTGTCAAAATTTGCACCTAGGTACTGGGCGCAGATTCCTGAGCGTTGTTATTTGCTGTACAGGAGTCTGCGCTATTGTGATCCCTTGGCCATGCGCTGTGAGCGCTTCCTGTCTTCTGACCTCATTTCATGTCGGCCGTTGCGGTTAGCGATGGACATGAATCCCAGACCCACAGTGTGTTTTCAAAAAATCACACTGCGTGGCTGGGATTCGTGGCCTTGTGCAGTAAATAGGTTGGCCGCTTACACATGTCCTTACACCTGCTCCAGACTGGGCGGCCTCAGCTGATCCCTTATCGCCTACCACGGCCAGGAGGCCGCACAGTCTGAAGAAGGCGGAAGGAGATGAGTTAAGACAGGCGAACATATGCACTGCTCGTGCCCATAAACCACACCCTCGCTGACAAAATAAATATGACAACGAGGGGCGTTGTTTCTAGCAGGGCGGATGCACAGGCGCAGCCAGCTAACCATGATGACAAAAGACGGGAAACGCTACCAAGGGGGGTGCTGCGTATCATTACAAAGGAAAGTCACACCTCAGGGACAGTGGAATGGTCTCAATGAGACACATTTTGTACGTGTTGAGTTCCACGTGGGCAAGGAGAAAAAGTCAGCCACCTTGTACAA
The DNA here is from genome assembly GCF_032444005.1 of Ranitomeya imitator. NCBI lineage: Eukaryota > Metazoa > Chordata > Amphibia > Anura > Dendrobatidae > Ranitomeya > Ranitomeya imitator. Next base: position 77,512,766 of record NC_091284.1, read on the forward strand.
ATGCAGCAGTACTGCTGTACTAGGTGGCTGTTATACATAGAAACACCTGGGGGGGTGGGGCCAGGTTCCCTTTTAATTTCAGTTCCTGTGCCTGCATGGCGTTTGCAGGTCACGTTGCCGGCTACACAGCAGGGGAACAGCTGGCGTTGCTGAACCCCACTAACACATTGGCTGGTGTTTTTCTCTGTGCAGCTAGCACTTCCGGGCAAAAACTAGCGGTGTTTGAGCCCAGGGTCAGCAGGAGGAGGAGAGGAGCAGAGTGTAGGCCGAAGCCTGCACTGGTGGCAGCTTTTGTTCTGTTGTGCCAGCGTGGCTTGTGCTGGACACGTTGCCGACTACACAGCAGGGGAACAGCTGGCGGTGCTGAACCCCACTGACACATCACCTAGTGTTTTTTTCTGTGTAGACAACACTTCCAGGTGGCAACTGACAGTGTTGAAACCCAGGGAATCAAAGAGGAGCAGAGTGTAGGCCGAAGCCTGCAGTGGAGCAAGTTGAAAGGGAACCTTTAACCCCCCCCCCCAGGCATTTGTTGCTGAAAGAGCCATCTTGTACAGCAGTAATACTGCACATGGAAAATGGTGGCTCCGAAAATTATGCTCCTTGCAAACGCTGAAGTACACACTCATATAATGTGTCCCCTCACACCGTCAAACCATCCCGGAAGTGGGACTTTCCTTTGTAATGTGACACAGCACAGCCGTCATTCCAACCCCCTTGGTGCCGGGCACCACCTCCTCAACGTTGTTTGGTTCTGTCACGGAGCCCGCACTGTAATGTTATCCCTTGGCCATGCACAGTTAGCGGTGCCCGTCTTCTGACATCATGTAGGTGTCAGGCTGGCAGTGCCTGTGCGTCCAAGCTGCCCGAGATCCAACCTTGCAGTGTCATCTAATGTAGTCCCACTGCGGGCCAGGGATCCATGGGCATGCGCAGTGCATATCATCGCCTCTCACTCACCTCCTTCCTGCTTCTTCAGACTGTGCGGCGTCACGGCCGTGGCATGCTATTAGGGATCAGCTGACGCCGCCTAGTCTGAAGAAGCGTGAAGAAGGGGAGTGAGAGGCTAGTATATGCACTGCGCATGGCCATGGATACCAGGCCCACTGTGGGATCACATTAGACGACACTGCAAGGTGTGATTTCGGGCAGCGTGGACGCACAGGCGCAGCCAGGACGACAACAAATGATGTCAGAGGACGGGCAGCGCAAACTGTGCATGGCCAAGGGATAACATAACAGCGCAGGGTCCATGACGGAATCAAACAACGCTAAGGAGGCAGCGCACGGTGCCAAGGGGGTAGCAATGACGGCTGTGCTGTGTCACATTACAAAGGAAAGTCCCACCTCCGGGACGGTTGGACGGTGTGAGGGGACACATTACATGAGTGTGTAGTTCAGCGTTTGCAAGGAGCATAATTTCAAGAGCGACCTTTCCCTTGTGCAGTATTAGTGCTGCACATGGTGGCTCTTTCAGTAACAAACGCCTAGGGGGGGGGGGGGACAGGTCCCCTTACATTTTAGTTGTGCCAGCGTGGCGGTCGCATGACACGTTGCCGGATACACAGCTGGGGATCAGCTGACGTTACTGAACCCCAATAACAGAGGAGCGACTGTTGACTGTGCACACAGCACTTCCAGGCACCAACTGGCGGTGTTAGAGCCCAGGGACAGCAGGAGGAGCAGATTGGAGGTATTGCCGCACACACAGCTGGGGATCAGCTGACGTTACTGAACCCCAATAACAGAGGAGCGACTGTTGACTGTGCACACAGCACTTCCAGGCACCAACTGGCGGTGTTAGAGCCCAGGGACAGCAGGAGGAGCAGAGGAACAGAGTGTAGGCCGAAGCCTGATTGGAGCAAGTTGAAAGGAAACCTTTAACCCCCCCCCCCAAGACGTTTGTAGCTGAAAGAGCCATGTTGTGCAGCACTAAGGATGCAAAAGGAAAAGGTTGCTCTTTTAATTATGCTCCTTGCAAACACCGAAGTAAACACTAAAAATGTGTCCCTTTATACCGTTAAACCGTTCCGGAGGTGCGAATTTCCTTCGTAATGGGACACAGCACAGCTGTCATTCCTATCCCCTTGATGCCGTGCGCTGCCTCCTCAGCGTTGTTTTAAGCTGCCATGGAGCCTGCGCTGTTCTGTTAGCCCTTGGCCATGCCCAATTAGCGCTGCCTGTCTTCTGACATAATTTGGTGTCAGGCTGTCAGTGCCTGTGCGTCCACGCTGCTCCAGATCCCACCTCGCAGTGTCATCTAACGTAATCCCACTGCGGGCCTTGGAACCATGGGCATGCACAGTGCATAACCTCGACTCTCACTCCCCTCCTTCCCTCTTCTTCAGACTGTGCGGTGTCACGGCCGTGGCATGCTAGGGATCAGCTGACGGCGCACAGTCTAAAGAAGGCGGAGGGAAATGAGCGAGAGCCCGAGGGGAAGATATGCACTGCGCATGCCCATGGATCCCAGGCCCGCAGTGTGACTCAATCAGAAGACACTGCGAGGCGGGATCTCGGGCAGCGCGGCCGCACAGGCGCAGCCAGCCTGACACCAAATTATGTCAGAAGACAGGCAGCGCAAATAGGGCATGCCCAAGGGATAACAGAACAGCGCAGGCTCCGTGACAGCTTAAAACAACGCTGAGGAGGCAGCGCATGGCACCAAGGGGGTAGGAATGACGGCTGTGCTGCGTCACATTACGAAGGAAAGTCCCAGCTCCGGGACGGTATAACGGTATCAGTGAACACATTTTATAAGTGTTAAGTTCTGCGTGTGCAAAGAGCTAAAAAAAAAGAGCTACCTTTTCCTTGTGCAGCATTACTGCTGCACAAGATGGCTCTTTCAGTAACAAACGACGGGGGGGGGGGGGGGACAGGTTCCCTTACATTTAGGTTGTTGTGCCAGCGTGGCGGTCGCAGGACACATTGCCGGCTACACAGCTGGGGATCAGCTGACGTTACTGAAACCCAATAACACTGGGTCGTATGTTTTTACTGTGCAGCCTGCACTTCTGAGCCGCAACTGGCGGTGTTGGAGCCCAGGAATAGCAGTTCAGGTGGTAGAAAGATGAACACAGCAGGAGACCTGGATGACACCCAATTACTTAATCAGGCAGAGGAGTGGCAAATTCCTGCGAGATCCAGGCCTGGTTCATTTTCAGGAAAGTAAGCCGGTCAACGTTATCGGAGGATAGTCGCATGCGACGGTCTGTTAGTACACCACCTGCGGCACTAAAGACACGTTCCGATAAGACACTAGCCGCAGGGCAAGCCAGCACCTCCAATGCATACTGGCTTAGCTCTGGCCATGTATCCAGCTTAGAGACCCAAAACTTGAACGGGGAAGAGCCGTCTGGGAGTACAGTAAGAGGGCAAGCCATGTAGTCTGTCACCATCTGACGGAACCGTTGCCTCCTGCTGACTGGAGCCGCCGGTGATGGTGTAGACATTTGGGGCGGGCACACAAAAGTGTGCCAGAGTTGTGCCATACTGGGCTTGCCTTGGGCAGAGGCACTGCTTCTGCTCCCTCTTTGGGCAGAGCCTCCCCCACTGCCTCGACGCACTGAGCTGCTTTGTAAAGCACTAGCAGCACTCCTCTCAGTTGGACAGGAGAAGATGATGGAATTCACCAGTGTGTCGTGGTACTCCCGCAATTTACGCTCCCGGGTCAACGCAGGGATGAGGTTTTGGACGTTGTCCCGGTAGCGAGGATCGAGGAGGGTGAACACCCAATAATCAGGCATGTTGAGAATGTGGTCGATGCGGCGGTCGTTTCTCAGGCACTGCAGCATGAAATCCACCATGTGCTGCAGAGTGCCAACCGGCCCAGAAACGCTGTCCCCTGCTTGAGACATGATCTCTGCCCGCTCGTCATCACCCCACCCTCGCTGTACACACTGACCACTGGACAATTGTGTCGCTCCCTCCTCTGGACGGAGCTCTTCCTCCTCCATTGACTCCTCCTCATCCTCCTCACAAATTGGCCCCTGCGTACCCCTTTGTGAGGAACCACGTGGCGCTGACTCTCCAGAAGCTGATGGAAAAGGTGACTCCTCATCCTCCACCTCTTCCACCACATCATCCCTTAACCCTTGCAAAGTTTGCTGAAGCAGGCAGATAAGGGGGACAGTCATGCTGACTAGTGCATCATCTGCACTTGCCATCCGCGTGGAATAATCAAAAGGACGCAAAACCTGGCAGACGTCCTTCATAGTGGCCCACTCTGTGGTTGTGAAGTCTGATCGGCGCTGACTGCGACTTCTTTGCGCCTGATGCAGCTGGTACTCCATAACTGCTTGCTGCTGCTCACACAACCGCTCCAACATATGTAACGTGGAATTCCACCGGGTAGGTAGGTCACATATGATGCGGTGTTCCGGAAGGCGGAATCGGCGCTGCAGAGCAGCAATGCGGGATCTGGCCAAGCTGGAACGCCGCAAGTGAGCACACTCTAGGCGGACCTTGTGCAGCAGGGCATCAAGATCCGGATAGTCCCTCAGAAAACTCTGCACAACCAAATTGAGCACATGTGCCAGACATGGGATGTGAGTGAGGTTGCCAAGGGCCAAAGCTGCCACCAGATTTCGGCCATTGTCACACACTACCATGCCTGGCTGGAGATTCGCTGGCAGTAACCACACATCGCTCTCCTGCTTTATGGCATTCCAGAGCTCCTGCGCTGTGTGGCTTCGATGCCCCAATGAAACTAGTTTCAAGACGGCCTGCTGACGTTTGGCCACGGCTGTGCTCATGTCGGTCATAGGTAAACGTTCACGGGTCCATGTGGGGGTGGACTGTGACGGATCCTGCAGAGAGGAATCAGAGGAACTGGTGTAAGAGGAGGAGTCGATGCGTACAGACTGGATTCCTGCAATCCTTGGAGTGGGCAGGACACGTCCTGCGCCACTCGCACGATCTGTACCTGGCTCAACAACATTAACCCAATGGGCAGTGAGGGAAACATATCGCCCCTGTCCATGCTGACTGGTCCACGCATCGGTGGTGAGGTGGACCTTGCTACTGACGGCGTTCAGTAGCGCATGTTTTATGTTTGCCTCAACATGCCTGTGCAGGGCAGGGACAGCCTGCCTGCTGAAGTAAAAGCGGCTGGGCACCTTGTACTGTGGGACTGCCAATGCCATCAAGTCACGGAAGCTGTCAGTCTCCACCAGCCTGAACGAGAGCATTTCCAGGGACAACAGTTTGGCAATGCCTGCATTCAGAGCCTGTGCTCGGGGGTGGTTGGCCGAGAATGCCCGCCTTTTCTCCCATGCCTGTACTACCGATGGCTGTAGAGTAGACTGGGAGTGTGAGGATGACTGGGAAGGTGGTGCTGTGGGTGGAATTACACAAGGTCTCTGGGAGGAAGCCAAACCAGCTGTGCGTGAGCTGGAGGAAGAGGCAACACGAGCTGAAGAGGTGGTAGCTGCCGCTGTTGGTTGGCCTACATCTTCAGTGTGTTTCTGTAACTCCACCGCGTGCCTGGTCCGCACATGTTTCCACATATTTGTGGTATTGAGGTTGCTGACATTTTTCCCTCTTTTTACTTTATGATGACACAGCTTGCATTTGACAAAACAAATGTCATCTGCAACTGTGTCAAAAAAGGACCAGGCACTGCAAGTCTTGGGAGCGCCCTTTTTGGCTTTGGAAAGAGACAGGCTCCTAACGGGTGCCAAAGTGGAGGCTACAGGCTCCGCAGTCTTCCCCCTCCCTCTCCCTCTTTGGCCCGTAAGAGGAAGCTCTTCCTCTGAGCTGCTCCCACCACCTTCCTGTTCCTCACGCCACGATGGGTCAAGGACCTCATCATCTCCACTACCCTCTGCCACCAACTGCTCCTCCTGGGTAGTCTCAGCAGCACAGTACGCACGAGAAAGCGGCACCTGAGTTTCATCATCAGATGCGTACTGCGCTGTGGTCACCGGAGGCACTGGCCCACCTGCCTCTTCAGAGTCAGAGAGATAAAGCTTTTGGGCATCACTGCACACTGCCTCTTCTTCCATTTCTCCAATGCTGCTTGGCTGGCCCCCTGTTTCCAAGCCAAGAGATTCAGAGAACAGAAGTAGAGACGGCTCCTGTCCTGGGCTCTCTGACTGCCTGGCCAATTTGGCAGGTGGTGAAGAGACAGATGGCTGCTCTCCAGTGCTCTGTGCCTGAGAGGATGTGGCACTAACTGAAGTCGATGCCGAGGCGTTAGCTGCCATCCACCCGACAACGGCTTCAATTTGGTCTTCACGCAGCAGCGGTGCACGGCGCTCTCCGACAAAGCTGCGCATGAAGGACTGTTCCCTGCTGAAACTGAGTGACGACGAGTCACCGGCGCCCGCAGCAGGCACAGAATCACCACGTCCTCTCCCTGCTCCTCTCCCTGCTCCGCGCCCACGCCCACGTGCCTTACTCCCTGCCCTCTTCATCTTGGTTGACAGATAAAGATAAGCAGAAAAGTACTAAGGCCTTAGTGTGCTTATTCCTGTAATGCTCCTCCTAACAGGTGTAAGAAACACTAATGTTGTAAATTGTGGACTAAACTTTATTATTTTTCAAATGTGGCCTACACAAGTGTAAGTTGTGTTTGGTGAACTTAACCTTTTTTTTGGTGCAGATCGGGCTACAGAGCTAGTTTAAATCACACGGAGACCGTGCAGACAGCCGTAAACGGCGCTGCAAGGCCAAGAAACCCTCCTCTAGGTTATCCTATATAGTGTTTTTCCACTATTTAGCTGGATACGAGTGGAAAGACACTAATAGGAATTTTTTTTTTCAAATTTTAAACTGGCTGCACTATTTGAAAAAAAGGAAATTGTTTTTCAAGGTATGAGGCAGTAACGCACCCTGAGCTGAATCCAACCGGCTATGGCTGCACACAGACTACAGGGCGAGCTGGGCTCACACGGAGACCGTGCAGACAGCCGTAAACGGCGCTGCAAGGCCAAAAAACCCTCCTCTAGGTTATCCTATATAGTGTTTTTCCACTATTTAGCTGGATACGAGTGGAAAGACACTAATAGGAATTTTTTTTTTCAAATTTTAAACAGGCTGCACTATTTGAAAAAAAGGAAAATTTTTCTCAAGGTATGAGCCAGTAACGAACCCTGAGCTGAATCCAACCGGCTATGGCTGCACACAGACTACAGGGCGAGCTGGGCTCACACGGAGACCGTGCAGACAGCCGTAAACGGCGCTGCAAGGCCAAAAAACCCTCCTCTAGGTTATCCTATATAGTGTTTTTCCACTATTTAGCTGGATACGAGTGGAAAGACACTAATAGGAATTTTTTTTTTCAAATTTTAAACAGGCTGCACTATTTGAAAAAAAGGAAAATTTTTCTCAAGGTATGAGCCAGTAACGAACCCTGAGCTGAATCCAACCGGCTATGGCTGCACACAGACTACAGGGCGAGCTGGGCTCACACGGAGACCGTGCAGACAGCCGTAAACGGCGCTGCAAGGCCAAAAAACCCTCCTCTAGGTTATCCTATATAGTGTTTTTCCACTATTTAGCTGGATACGAGTGGAAAGACACTAATAGGAATTTTTTTTTTCAAATTTTAAACAGGCTGCACTATTTGAAAAAAAGGAAATTGTTTTTCAAGGTATGAGGCAGTAACGCACCCTGAGCTGAATCCAACCGGCTATGGCTGCACACAGACTACAGGGCGAGCTGGGCTCACACGGAGACCGTGCAGACAGCCGTAAACGGCGCTGCAAGGCCAAAAAACCCTCCTCTAGGTTATCCTATATAGTGTTTTTCCACTATTTAGCTGGATACGAGTGGAAAGACACTAATAGGAATTTTTTTTTTCAAATTTTAAACAGGCTGCACTATTTGAAAAAAAGGAAAATTTTTCTCAAGGTATGAGCCAGTAACGAACCCTGAGCTGAATCCAACCGGCTATGGCTGCACACAGACTACAGGGCGAGCTGGGCTCACACGGAGACCGTGCAGACAGCCGTAAACGGCGCTGCAAGGCCCAAAAACCCCCCTCTAGGTTATCCTATGTAGTGTTTTTCCACAATAGAGCTGGAGACTGGTGGAAAAACACTAATAGGAAATTTGAGAAAAAATGTGCAGCAGGCTGCACTAAGAGCAAAAAAGAACAACTGTGTGAGGCAGTGTGAACCCCCCCTGAGCTGAATACAACCGGGTATATGGCTGCACACAGACTACAGAGTGAGCTGCACACACACACACACAGAGACCTTGCAGAACGCTGTTAAAACAGCGCTGCAAGGCAAGAGCAAGGTGAACAGTGAAGAACACACAGCGTTTTGCTAAATTAGCCTTTGGAAAGGAAAATAAAGCAATTAGCAAGCTCAACTGGCCCTCAGTTAGAACACAGCGTCCTGTCCCTAACTGAAATCACAGCAGAGTGAGCGCAAAATGGCGGCAGCGCTTTTTTATAGTGCAGAGTGACATCATTTCAGCAGCCAATCCAAGCCTTGCCAGTACTTACATGCCCACCATGCTAAACAGGATGTGCCCACACTTTCATTCATTCCTCATTGGCTGCTGCGTTCAATTTGAATTCTGGGAACTTCCGATTCCGGTATCCGATACGCGGGAAGTATCGGAATTCAGTATCGGAATTCCGATACCGCAAATATCGGCCGATACCCGATACTTGCGGTATCGGAATGCTCAACACTAGTAGATATATATCAGTATCCAAAATTGCCCATTGGTAGATAAGGCAAAAAAACTTTTTATATGTATATATATTGATAGGGTGAGAGACACAGACATACCACGTGCAAAATAGTGCAGAAAAAAGTGCTAAAAGTGAACAAAAATCCTAACTGCACTGCTCCCTAAACTCGTTGCCTGCCTTGCTGTGGAGGTTGGCACCCTACTGTACAGCGGAAATGGCGCCCCCACTCCTCGACGGCTATCCCTTGGATTCCCTATGGGTAGCTAGGAAAAAATGGCACAAAAAATAATAAATATGCCAAAATACATTGATATACTCTAGCAAGCAAAGCAGCAAAAAATAGGTGCACTGACTAAATAATCAGTAGCACAAACATACTACCCATGTACACATATGATATATAGCCAGCTCAAAGATAATGCATTTCTAGTATAGATCAACATGGTATGCATATTATTTTAAAGAGGCCACCCTCATCAATAAACTGAGATACAACACTCTGATATAAAGATAAACGTATTATTAATAGTTATTGTATGAACTAGTCTAATACTGTACATGGATAACAATACAGTGGAGCAGTGAGCTAGGAGCCATACTCATCGTTCTGAAGATGTCATAGTGCGCCTCAACGCGTTTCACCTTCACGGATCATCAGGAGGCTTTGATGTATGGATGTGTCATGGAATATCCCAATATCTCTCACTTATATAGGTTTTGAAGTTGATAAATAATTGATGCCACTAGAGACATAGATCCCCCTGTCTTTAAGTTGTCTCCTGTTTCAGATCGTTATTAGCCCCGGAGTGATTAGCAGGGTATAAAGAATACATGTACTGACCGCCATGTTCTTGTGGCCCGTTTGGCCTGAACGGTGTGTCCACTCAGCAAATATGTCTTAACTTCTAGTGCGCCGCTCTAACCGCGTTGTCCCTGGCGTGCGTTCCAGCTGGAGCGCATATCACCGCGCCAGCGGTAATGCGCATGACCGGAAATGGTCAGCGCTGTTCAGGGACTTAGCTGCGCATGCCCATACCATATGTGTTATTGCTTCAAGCGATGCACAGCTTCAACCAGACCAGCCCCCCCGGGCATGCGCATCAGCTGGAGCGCTCATAGCCGCCTCTACAGCACAGCGCATGACCGGACATGTCAATTGGTTACTAGGTAACGGGCAGAACACCAAGACATAGCGGCCATAATAATAGGGCAGCCAGTCAAAGACGCACAATATAAATAATGGCCGGCATATTTACTATGCCCTAGCCCTTATAGCAGCGATTTCTTATCATAGCCGCCACTACAGCACAGCGCATCTATCGCGCATATGTCCCGTTTAAAGTTACTAGATGTCGGGCAAAACATAAAGACAAAAAGACATAGCAGCCATAATAATAATTGGGCAACCTGTCAAAAACATACAGTATTTACATTGACCAGCATACTAACTATGCCCTGACCCTTACAACAGCGATTTCTTATTAGCCGCCTAGAATAATATTAGAATACCGCCATATTGATAGCAAGGCACTCGATACTAGATACTCCTATATATATCATCGTGAGAGAGAGTAGATACTAAAATATCATAAGATAAATACTAATGTTTACGGTAAATACCGTGTATCCTGTATTAGACAGGGTACAAAACAGGTGGTACGGAAAGTATACAAATACAATAGTTCAGGTAACCTGCCATAAAATCACAGTTGCACAGTAAAGATACTTAAGTCTATTATTAAGATCTTAAAATGTACAGAAACTGGCTAATACCTCACCACAATTTTTTTAACCAAAATTTAGAAAATGTAAGGGAATCAACAGTTTAATAAAGAGACACAAGTCTCATTTAGGAGCCTGGAAAAGCCAGCAATGGTCTTTGGCCAGCACAGGACAATGTAAAATGCTAACAAATATGTATGCCCTATCTACAGTAACAATTTGGGAAGAGACATATATGCTGACAAGGGAAAACTGAACACTGTGCTGAGACAATGAACAGGAAGTGGTTGTTGAATGTTCTTACTGTATGTGCAACTGCATGTTGTGGGCAAAAGGCATCAGCACCTGCTTCCTGAAAGCAGATTGGAAAGGACGTAACACAGGGGAAGGGGCAGTGGCTTCACTCTCAGACACAGATTTTGTACCCAGACGCTCCACCCACCTACTGGGGTGCTGCGTATGGCAGCAATATATGGCGTATGCTAACATAGGTATTATGTCAAATTTTGTGTGGTTAAGATTTCCAAACTAGCAGCATATATAAAGATAAAAAAAAAAAAAACTCCACATTTACTTGGAGTTTTTTTTTTTTTTTTATCTTTATATATGCTGCTAGTTTGGAAATCTTAACCACACAAAATTTGACATAATACCTATGTTAGCATACGCCATATACTGCTGACATACGCAGCACCCCAGTAGGTGGGTGGAGCGTCTGGGTACAAAATCTGTGTCTGAGAGTGAAGCACTATAAATAGTGCTTATTGTATTGTTTGTTCTTTTTGTTTTTTTACTACCTGATGAAGGCTGCACTGTAAAAATAGCAGCCGAAACGCGTTGTACTGTTTTTAAAAAAATTTTTTACAAATATATTTTATTTTTTTTATTTTGAGAAAATAAATGAATTTTTTAACATTTTTCACTTGAAGTGGATGAATTCTAAAAATCCGTAGGTGCTTAGCGCCACATTTACTTGGAGTTTTTTGTTTTTTTTTCTCTTTGAAATCGCCACCTATGTGGATCTGAAGCAGGATCAACACATAGTTCTCCAAAGTGAGCTGCACACCTTATTGGATTATACAACATACGAAGAAGAGTTGCCTAAAGAATTGATTCCTTGAGAATCTCAACGTGCATTTCTTACCGATAGAAGGTGAGCATAACTACAAATAAAAGAAATGTTTTTAACTTGTTGGTAAAAACATATTACGCTCAGAGGAAGCGCCGCACTTGTCTCTTTTTTTCCCCTCTTTCCCTAAACCAGGGTATTTCTAAAGCATATATAAAGAGCATATTTCGTTACTTATATTATTATTCTGTGTAAGGCTGGAACCTGAAGAAGTGTGTGGAGTATATTAATGCATTGATGGGCACTGATATAGAGCTTGGATAAAGGACCTGACAGTTCACAACATACGAATTGTGCTGTTCCACAGTGTCCAAGTGCATACCCAAAAATCAACATCAGGCTCCCAGATACACGCTGAAAGAGACCATGAGAAGGGCAACACAATAAAAAAAGTGTTATAATCATGGAACATATAGAGATTGAGAGTAGAAATTTGACCATTGCACAATGTAAAAAGGTTTCCAAAAATTACCCAAGGGGTCTGTATCATACACGCTGAAAGAGACTGTGATGGGGACCTCACAATAAATTTTTTTGTTATAATTGCTAGAGATAGGGAGTACAAGTTTCACCATTGCATAATGTACAAAGTAGGGTTGAGCGAAACGGATCGGTCATTTTCATAAGTCGCCGACTTTTGGCAAAGTCGGGTTTCATGTGTGGGGCCGGCCACGCGGTACGCGACCTTCGCACCAAAGTCGCGTTTCATATGATGCGTTCAGCGCCATTTCTCAGCCAATGAAGGAGGACACAGAGTGTGGGCAGCGTGATGACATAGTTCTCGGTCCCCACCATCTTAGAGAAGGGCATTACAATGATTAGCTTGCTTTCTGCGGCGTCACAGGGGCTATAAAGGGGCGTGCATGCCGACCGCCATCTTACTGCTGCTGATCTGAGCATAGGGAGAGGTTGCTGCGGCTTTGTCAGAAGCAGGGATAGCGTTAGGCAGGGAATATAAACCCCCAAACCGCTTGTGCTGTAGCGATTTCCACTGTCCAACACCACCTTTTCCTTGCAGGGACAGTGGAGGCTAGATTTCTGTGCATCAGCTCTGTAGCTTATAAGGCTGCCTTATAAGGCTCCCTGATAGCTGCATTGCTGTTTGTACACCGCTGTGCAAACCAACTGCTTTTTCCAAAGCAAAAATCCTGTTGTTCCTTCCTTTCTGCACAGCTATCTTGTTTGTTTGTCCACACTTTTGTGTGCAGCAGTCCTTTTTATTGCTGCCTGCCATACTTTTCTGAGATTACTGTAGGGAGAAAGTAATTGTAGTACAGTCCCTTTTTTTTAAATATATCTTCAAGCCACTTTCTGCCCCTGAAACTGTGTAGTGTGAAACAGTGGGCCTGTATTTTTCTGCACTGTCCCACACCTAAAAAGGGGGATTTATATTGCCAATCAGTGCATCTGTGCCAGTCCAGTCTGTTGTATCTGTCAGTCATTTTGTGCCACAGAAACAATACTGTAAAACAGTGGGTGAGATTTATTCACTAGTCTTCCATATAAAAACAAAAAGGGGAGATTGTTATTGGCAAATCTGTGCATCTGTGCCAGTCCAGTCTGTGGTATCGGTCTGTCATTTTGTGCCACTGAAACAATACTGTAAAACAGTGGGCCAGATTTATTCACTAGTCTCCCATCAAAAAAAAAGAAGGGGAGATTATGATTGGCAAATCTGTGCATCTGTGCCATCCAGTCTGTGGTATCGGTCTGTCATTTTGTGCTACTGAAACAATACTGTAAAACAGTGGGCCAGATTTATTCACTAAGTAAATAAGGCAGCACACTGTAGCGCTAGAACATGCAAACTTGAAAATACGAAATTTGAACTGCATTACTGCACTAGAAATATGAAAAATGAGAGCGTTTAGCGCATAAAAATGGCCAATTTTATGTGTACCTGGTAGCCCCTTTACGGCATCTCTCTTATACCAGGTCCTACACTTGCCTTACCTCACTGAGAATAAACATCTCCATCTGAATGGGTACATGTGAAACCTCTTCCTAGACTCAAATTCTCTCTCTCTATGGAGGGGTATTGGACCTGCTGTAATTAAAACACCTGTGGCTAGGAGGCGGAGTGCACGATAAGAAGGCTAAAGAATACATTTCAAAAACCTGACCAGGACATCCAAACATAGACTAAGTGTGAACAGGTGCTGAACCTAGAGTCGCCAACTCGTATATAGTTAAGTAAATAAGGCAGCACACTGTAGCGCTAGAACATGCAAACTTGAAATACGAAATTTGAACTGCATTACTGCACTAGAAATATGAAAAATGAGAGCGTTTAGCGCATAAAAATGGCCAATTTTATGTGTACCTGGTAGCCCCTTTAAGGCATCTCTCTTATACCAGTTGAAATGTATTCTTTAGCCTTCTGATCGTGCACTCCGCCTCCTAGCCACAGGTGTTTTAATTACAGCAGGTCCAATACCCCTCCATAGAGAGAGAGAGAGAGAAAATTTGAGTCTAGGAAGAGGTTTCACATGTACCCATTCAGATGGAGACGTTTATTCTCAGTGAGGTAAGGCAAGTGTAGGACCTGGTATAAGAGAGATGCCGTAAAGGGGCTACCAGGTACACATAAAATTGGCCATTTTTATGCGCTAAACGCTCTCTAGGTTCAGCACCTGTTCACACTTAGTCTATGTTTGGATGTGCCGGTCAGGTTTTTGAGATTTATTCACTAGTCTCCATAAAAAAAAAGAAGGGGAGATTAATATTGGCAAATCTGTGCATCTGTGCCAGTCCGGTCTGTGGTATCAGTCTGTCATTTTGTGTCACGGAAACAATACTGTAAAACAGTGGGCCAGATTTATTCACTAGTCTCCCATCAAAAAAAAAAGAAGGGGAGATTAATATTGGCAAATCTGTGCATCTCTGCCAGTCCAGTCTGTGGTATCTGTCTGTCATTTTCTGCCACAGAAACAATACTGTAAAACAATGGGCCAGATTTATTCACTAGTAGTGTTGAGCATTCCGATACCGCAAGTATCGGGTATCGGCCGATACTTGCGGTATCGGAATTCCGATACCGAGATCCGATACTTTTGTGGTATCGGGTATCGGTATCGGATCCATAGGGATGTGTAAAATAAAGAATTAAAATAAAAAATATTGATATATTCACCTCTCCGGCGGCCCCTGGACATCACGCTGGTAACCGGCAGGCTTCTTTGTTTAAAATGAGCGCCTTTAGGACCTGCGAATGACGTCGCGGCTTCTGATTGGTCGCGTGCCGTTCATGTGACCGCCACGCGACCAATCAGAAGCCGCGACGTCATTCTCATTCACTAAACTCCTAATTCTAGGAATTTAGGACCTGCGAATGACGTCGCGGCTTCTGATTGGTCGCGTGGCGGTCACATGAGCGGCACGCGACCAATCAGAAGCCGCGACGTCATTCGCAGGTCCTAAAGGCGCTCATTTTAAACAAAGAAACCTGCCGGTTACCAGCGTCATGTCCAGGGGCCGCCGGAGAGGTGAATATATCAATATTTTTTATTTTAATTCTTTATTTTACACCTTAATATGGATCCCAGGGCCTGAAGGAGAGTTTCCTCTTCTTCAGACCCTGGGAACCATCAGGATACCTTCCGATACTTGGTGTCCCATTGACTTGTATTGGTATCGGATATCGGTATCGGCGATATCCGATATTTTTCGGGTATCGGCCGATACTATCCGATACTTTCAAGTATCGGACGGTATCGCTCAACACTATTCACTAGTCTTCCATATAAAAAAAAGAAGGGGAGATTTTTATTTCCAGTGTGTGCATCTGCGTCAGTCCTGTTAGTAGCATATCTGTCAGCCACTGTCTGCCACTGAAACTGTGTACTGTAATACAGTGGGCCTGATTTTCCCTGCAGTCTCACACACCTATAAAGGGAGATTTAAATTCACAACAATTTTGCGTCCACCTTGTAACTGGTTTTACAGTACCAAATACCGTTTGTTAGTTTGGTTACATATTTCCAAGAATGAGGAAGTCGGGTGGAAGAGGTCGTGGCCGTGGGCGGTCATTGCCAGCTGGTAATGATGGTAGTGGTGGTGGAGCATCAGGTGGTCGTGGGAAAAGCAATATAGCACCTAAGTCTCGAGTTGTTCAGCCACTGTCATCGTCTGGCTACACAAGGCCTCGAATGCTCCCTTTTCTGGTAGAAGGAAAACCGCTTTTAAAGCCGGAGCAGCAGGAACAAGTTTTGGCTTTCCTTGCTGACTCTGCCTCTAGCTCTTTTGCCTCCTCTTCGGAAAGTGCAAAATGTAAAAGCAGCGCATCGTCAGTGGATGTTCCCGGTCAGGGACAAGTCGCTTCCTTGCGTTCTTCACCCAGAACAACAGAGAAGGATGCGTCAGGCGACACAACGGGTTACTCCATGGAGCTCTTTACACATACCGTGCCTGGGTTAGAAAGGGAAATTGTTAACAGGCCATGCCCATTACAAGATGAATCGGACATGGAGTGCACAGATGCACAGCCACAGCCAGATTATTATGCTGTTCCTTTGACTCAGATCACAACATTGCCCTCGCAGTGTACTGATCCAGAATCTGACCCAGATGAGACTATGGAGCCCCGTTACGAACGCTATAGCACCGACTTAAACGGTGACACAGAGGAAGGTGCACAGGACATAGAAGAGGAGGTCATAGATGACCCAGTTGTTGACCCCGATTGGCAGCCATTGGGGGAACAGGGTGCAGCCGGCAGTAGCTCTGAAGCGGAGGAGGAGGAGCCGCAGCAGGCATCAACATCGCAACAGGTTCCATCTGGCAGGTCCGTATCTGGCCAAAAACGTGTGTCAAAACCAAAACCAGTTGTAGGACAGCATGGCCATCCGGTTAAAGTAGCTCAGTGTGCAATGCCTGAAAAGGTATCTGATAGTAGGAAGAGTGCAGTCTGGCATTTTTTTAACCAACATCCAAATGATCAGTGCAAAGTCATCTGTAAGAAATGCTCAAGGACCTTCAGCAGAGGTCAGAATGTCAAACATCTAAATACAAGTTGCATGCGTAGACATTTAAACACCATGCACTTGCAAGCCTGGACTAACTACCAAACGTCCCTTAACGTTGTTGCACCCTCTCACAATGAAGCTAGTCAGCAATGCTACATCCCTTCCCTCACTGTAAGCCCAACGTTTACCACACCACCTGCAAATGTGGAGGTTTCGTCGGAAGGCCAAAGCCGTCAGGGAATCACCAGGTTCTTGGTAGGAATCACTGTATGTAGGCCAACAGCAAGAATACCATCACCAACCCTCTCTCAGTCTGCCATGTCCACCGGCACCCCCGCTAGTACCACCATATGCAGCTCTCCAGTCCAGCTCACCCTACAAGAGACTCTCGTTAGGAAAAGGAAGTACTCATCCTCTCATCCGCGTACACAGGGTTTGAATGCCCACATTGCTAGACTAATCTCGTTAGAGATGATGTCCTACCGGTTAGTTGAAAGCAAAGCTTTCAAAGCCCTGATGGACTACGCTGTACCATGCTACGAGCTACCCAGTCGACATTTCTTTCGAGAAAAGCCATCCCAGCCCTCCAGCAGCATGTAAAAGACATGTCCATGCACTCAGGCAATCTGTGAGTAGAAAGGTGCACCTGACAACAGATGCATGGACCAGTAGGCATGACCAGTGGCATTACGTGTCCATCACGACACACTGGGTTAATGTGGTGGATGCAGGGTCCACAGGGGACAGCAATATTGGGACAGTTCTGCCTAGCCCATGGTCTAGGAAACAGTTGGCTGTAGGCGTTCACCACCCCTCCTCCTCATCCTCCAGCAGAAGTGACAGCTCGTCCACAGACCGCAGTCGCACGACCACTCCATCCGCAGCTGCCACTGTTGCACACGAGGTGTCCCATTATGGAACAGCTAGTGGCAAGCATCAGCAGGCTGTATTGGCAATGAAGTGTTTGAGTGATAACAGATACACTGTGGAAGTTCTGTCTGAGTTCTTGCAGCAAGAAACTCAGTCATGGCTGGGCAGTGTACATCTTGAGGCAGGCAAGGTAGTGAGTGATAACAGAAGGAATTTTATGGCTGCCATAGCCCTTTCACAACTGAAACACATTCCTTGCCTGGCTCACACCTTAAACCTGGTGGTGCAGTGCTTCCTGAAAAGTAATCCGGGGTTACCCGACCTGCTCCTGAAGGTGCGCAGACTTTGCTCGCACATCCGCCGTTCGCGCGTACACTCCAGCTGTATGCAGAACCATCAGCGATCTTTGAACCTTCCCCAGCATCGCCTAATCATCGACGTTGCAACAAGGTGGAACTCCACACTGCACATGCTTCAGAGACTGTGCGAACAGAGGCGTGCTGTTATGTATTTGTGGGAGGATACACATACACGGGCAGGCAGTTGGATGGCAGACATGGAGTTGTCAGGTGTGCAGTGGTCGAAGCTACAAGACCTCTGTCAAGTCCTTCAGTGTTTTGAGGAATGCACATGGCTGTTTAGTGCAAACAATGTCATAATAAGCATGAGCATCCCCCTAATGCGTCTGCTGATGCGAAGTTTGACGCACATAAAGGAGCAGGCGTCTGCAGCCGGGGATGAGGGAAACCATGATGACAGCCAGCCATTGTCTGGTCAGGGAAGTCTACCGGATGAGGTGGTGGGCGAAGAGGAGGAGGACGAGGAGGATGATGAGGATGAGTATTTTTTGGATGAGGAAGCTTCTCAGGGGGCAATAGAAACTGGTCACGTTGCAAGGCCAGGTTCAGGGTTTTTGAGAGAGGCAAGTGGCATTGATTTGCCCAAAAGTGCTCCTCAACCCAGCACAAGCAGTGAATTGACAACTGGAACATTGGCCCACATGGCAGATTATGCCTTGCGTATTCTAAAAAGGGACCCCCGCATTATTAAAATGGTGACCGATGACGATTACTGGCTGGCCTGCCTCCTGGTTCCACGCTATAAGGGGAAACTGCAAAACATCATGCCACATGAGAACCTTGAACAAATATTGGCATCCAAACAAGCAACTCTTGTTGACCGTTTGATTCAGGCATTCCCAGCACACAGCGCCGGTGATGGTTCTCACACGAGCTGCAGGGGCAACAGGGCAGAGATGTTAGAGGTGCACAAATTAGAAGTGGCGTTGGACAGAGGGGTTTTCTGACCAGGTTGTGGAGTGATTTCGCAATGACCGCAGACAGGACAGGTACTGCAGCATCAATTCAAAGTGACAGGAGACAACATTTGTCCAGTATGGTTACTAACTATTTTTCCTCCTCTATCGATGTTCTCCGCCACCCGTCATTCCCATTTGATTACTGGGCATCCAAAATAGACACCTGGCCTTAATTGTCCGAATATGCATTGCAGGAGCTCGCTTGCCCAGCAGCTAGTGTGCTATCAGAAAGAGTATTCAGTGCTGCTGGTTCAATACCGAAAAAAGTACTCATCTGGCTACCCAAAATGTTGATGATCTAATCTTCATTAAAATGAATCACTCATGGATTTCTAATTATTTTGCCCCACCTTTCCCGGCAGACACCTAGCTTTCCTTTAAAAATGTCTTGCTTTTGGACTGGTCTTACTGAGTGTTCCAATTTCTCCATTTGCAGCTGCTGAATGTCCAGCAAACGACATGTTTACACCTCCCTAAATGGGCTGACTCCCCCCACATGGCCGTGGTCTCGCCACTTGGTGGAAGCACCCGTGAGAGTGCCTTTTTTTTCTGAAGAGGTGGGTGTGCCCACTTTTGGTTGACGGCACTGACACCGGGTCCCTCATAGTACAATGAAGTGTCTCTGGCAGTGGTGGCGCGCACCCAACGTCAGACACACCGTTGTAACATGAGGGGCCTTGGGCCAGTACCGCCGGGCACGAGAGAGTGCCCCCCACCCCCCAGCTCAAACTGTGCTCTACCACTTGCAAAATTATCTGTCAGTGCTCCACCACTGTTTAGTCTATGCAGTGAAATCCTTCAATGTCTGGCACTGACAATACCATGATGCTACTTAAAATATTCAGTGGCCCTGTCCTACATTAACACCAGTAAATACTTTGCGCCAAATAACAATGTCTGAAAGTCATCAGAGGAGCCCACCCCTGTACCTAAGTATGCCACCCTTTTTTTTGTTTGTTTTGTTTTTTTGCGATACATTAACATCTATGTATTATTTTGGAGTACTAACTGTGTCAGACACTCCTTCCAATTGTTCTCCGCTGACCACACCAATGCTGCCTGTGTACCCCTGCAAGATAATTGAAACTGCATTGAGCCTCCTTTTGTTATTTGAGGCCTACTAAGTCTGTCTGCGGTCCCTCCTTCCAATAGTCCTCCACTGACCACACCAATGCTGCCTGTGTACCCCTGCAAGATAATTGAAACTGCATTGAGCCTACTTTTTTTATGTTAGGCCTACTAAGTCTGTCTGCGGTCCCTCCTTCCAATATTCCTTTGCCACCAATGCTGCCTGTGTACCCCTGGAACCTATTTAAAAGTGCATAGCGTCACTTTTTTTTATGTTAGGCCTACTAAGTCTGTCTGCGGTCCCTCCTTCCAATAGTCCTCCGCTGACCACACCAATGCTGCCTGTGTACCCCTGGAACCTATTTAAAAGTGCATAGAGCCACCTTTTTTATGTTAGGCCTACTAAGTCTGTCTGCGGTCCCTCCTTCCAATAGTTCTCCGCTGACCACACCAATGCTGCCTGTGTACCCCTGGAACCTATTTAAAAGTGCATAGAGCCACCTTTTTTATGTTAGGCCTACTAAGTCTGTCTGCGGTCCATCCTTCCAATAGTCCTCCGCTGACCACACCAATGCTGCCTGTGTACCCCTGCAAGATAATTGAAACTGCATTGAGCCTACTTTTTTATGTTAGGCCTACTAAGTCTGTCTGCGGTCCCTCCTTCCAATAGTCCTCCGCTGACCACACCAATGCTGCCTGTGTACCCTTGCAAGATAATTGAAACTGCATTGAGACTACTTTTTTTATGTTAGGCCTACTAAGTCTGTCTGCGGTCCCCCCTTCCAATAGTCCTCCGCTGACCACACCGATGCTGCCTGTGTACCCCTGGAACCTATTTAAAAGTGCATGGACACTGATTGTGGACCCACAAATTTGGTTCACCAAGTCAGGTGCTTGGATGACATGTGCCTGAGCATGGTGGTCAGGCTGGTAGTGGTCTGGCCCCTACTAAGCTTGGTAAAACACAGGTTGAAAATGACTTTTTTTGTCTTCTGCACTTTACGTAAGAAAGCACCTGACTTAAGAACACCTTATCTTTGGCCTGGGATCTGGCCGCAAGTGAGTGCTCTGGGAAACAGTTGACCACCTCCTCCCTCTGTCAGCCCAACTGCCTCTTCCTGCCTTTTATGGTGGTGTGGATCCCTGCTCCTCTGCGCTGCTGTGCTTGCCCTGCATGCCACCTTGCCAGGTTGGGACAGTAACTTCATCATCCACCACCTCATTTTCCACTTTCTCACTTTGGTCCTCCTCCTGACTTGTTGTCTTAACATGACTGGTTGGCAATTGTGTCTCATCATCATCCTTCTCTTGAGACAGTAATTGCCGTTCACCACCGTCAGCTTCTTCTGATCATGGCTGCTAAAATATTTGGGCATCACCACACACAGTCTCCTCATGCCAGAAGCTATTAAAGAAAATGTAAAGTGCTCCTTGCAGTATCCAAGTATGGGGTTACTTGTCTCCTGGGACTCGCCATGGTGGGAGGAAGGAGGATCAGGGTGAGGATTATGTGGTCTAAACTCTTTGCTAGTAAGACTGGACCGTGTTGAAGAGAAGGTGGTGCTGAGAAACAGACTGGATGCATTATCTGCCACCCAGCCCACAACCTGCTCGCACTGATCTGGCTTCAACAGTGGTATCTTGCTTCCCCAGCAAAGTGGAACAGGAAGCTAGGTCTCATGGATGAGATGTGTTTGTTGTGCTGCCGCAGCAGGCACAATTTCTACTATTCTACTATACTTGACTACTATTTACCCTGAGCTTAAATGTAACTGAATAATTATGAAAACAGCCAAATGCTCAATTATAGTAGGTTGTAACTTATGCAACCACATTATTTTATTTTTATTTTCCCTCTCAAAATGATTTCAGTTTGTTTCCCAATTGTTTACTGGTGAAATTAAAGGTGGACAAGTTGTGACATGATTCTTCATGATATGATATTACTACATGAGAAAAACATGGAACTTTAACTGGGGTGTGTAGACCTTTTGCATCTGCAGTATATATATATATATATTTTTTTTTTTTTTTTTTTTTTTTTTTTTATTATTATTTTTTTTTCGACAGATACAAAAGTTGTTAACTGTTGAATTAAGTTGCTTATGGACTTTGCATTCCATTTCCATAATGGCATAACTTAGTATATGAGAAATTAAAGAAATCAATTAAGATGAGACAGGTCTTGCTTTAGCTGCGCTCTTTGAATTTAATTAATGACTATGAGATTGAATATGCAATGTGAGACTGATATCTATAATAGCTTTCTGCACATTTACTGCAAGTCCTCTGCTGCAGGTTGCTTCATTTGTTCCCTGTCTGAGTAATGTAATGGTTTTCAATTATTCCTTAGGTTTGTTTAGGGTTAACATATATTTTTTTCAAGCTCTGTCTTTTTCCTCATAAATTCACATTTATTTCATTATGTTTGTAGGAAACATTTAGATGCTTGTGCCGAATATTTGAATAATCTTTTCTCTCATTATATGTTGCCGGGAAACTATTATGAAAATAGATGATCAGTCAATGGAGGACAACCTGAAATAAATATTTTACTGTCGGTTATTGAGGATTTATTATTACTTTCCAGAGACTTGAATTTCATTGCATGGTAGGAGTTACATGTATGTGTATGAACACAAAATATATACTGTACATAAAATATATATAATTTCTAATATAATTTCTTATGTAATTTCAGTATATTACAACATTGAAATGACCCCTCAAATTTCAGATACACTATAGATCAAATGGCCAAGAAATTGACCTAATTCAAGGATAAAAAGGATGAAAATGCATGTAGATCATTATAAATATATGGAGTGCAAAACTGTAATAGAGAAGGTAGGCAAACAAACAAACATGAACTTGAATGTTCACCAATGTGGGATATAGTATGATGCTGTGATGCTAGTCACTACTCAGGGACAAGCCATAAGGTAATCAAAAGGTCTGAGGTCAGAAGCCAGGAGGCTAAGTCATAGACAGAGGAGTGATAAAAAAGGAATAGTCAGGTCATGGTCCGGGGTCAAAATACCAGGAAGATAACTGGTCAAGTAAAGAGTTAAGGCAAAGGAAGGTCAGAGTGTGGTCAGAGGTCAGGCAGCAGTAAATCAGATCACAGTGAAACAAAGCAAACATACACCAGTGAGCAAGAAGCTAAAATTTGCACTAGTCTGAGGTGGAGAGCTGGTATTTATCCAAAAAGGAGACACATGGATGAATCTCAGGGAACACCCTAACTCCGATTGGATGGCTAAACTGTCATTCAAGACAATAATAGCTCAGCATGCCTCTTCTCTAGATTGGATGGCAGACAGAAATTTACTATGTCCAGACACACTGAAAGGTGGAATTCTGACAGTTGCCTTCCAGAAACATTAACATGTGGCCTATATGGATAGGTTTGACAAAGTCTGACAAACTCTGCAAATAGACAGATGCCTCTAATCTTCAATCAAATATAAACATCTTAATATAATTTAGCAGTAGTGGTAGATAACATTGCTATAGAGGAACTGTATGCCAGAATTAATGAACCTTAAAGTAATAGTTAAATTATTCACTTATTTCAGCACTATATTGTGATTTTATGTGACTTATCTATGACAGCACAGTCTTGCCACTATATTGAAGCTTGGCAGTATTATACAAGCTTGAGAATATCTGTGGTTGTGGGTTGTAATAATCACATTAGCTGTTTAACGATGCAAGTATTTTTTATTCTTTATTTCCATGGTTGTATAACAAATCCAGGTAAATGGCCAAAATACAATGTCCTCAGTCCTCAAGTTCCCAACCTGTGATCGGCAGTTCCATTGCCCCGGTACGAGGCGATACCCACTGTCTCCAAACTTTTGGTTGGCTCACAGTTTCTGGTTTCTCCAGATGCTATAGTGCACAGTCACAGCCTATGGATTCAGCTCATGGATATCCCTCCAACCAAAAAACGATCTCTAAACTCCATAGGCCATCCATCCATGTGCTCCAGGACATCATCTTCGATCATCTCCCTTTGAAGTCACTCTCCCAACTACCTGACTAAAACAAGTGGCTTCTATTTATCCCTCCCCTTACACATTTGCTTTCAGATCAAAACAATTAAGAATATTCATAAGCCCATCACCTGAAACTGCATATGAGACCACCTGTAGTGATGGCTCCCTTGGGTCTACAATCCACATCCACATAATGGGCCTAGTGGCTGGAAGAACAATAGAATTATAGA
Organism: Ranitomeya imitator; assembly: GCF_032444005.1. Taxonomy (NCBI): domain Eukaryota; kingdom Metazoa; phylum Chordata; class Amphibia; order Anura; family Dendrobatidae; genus Ranitomeya; species Ranitomeya imitator. The sequence goes on from NC_091284.1 coordinate 77,536,718, forward strand.
GTTCCTTGATTACTAATCTTGAGTTTGGCCTTATGTATGCATAAGATCTATCCGACATGTCTGCTTACTGTCACTGTCTGCTTACTATCACTGAATGGAAACATTGATTCCTGAGGCAGAACTGTCAATCAAGGAAATCTCTAATAAAACACAGCAAGTAAATCTGTAACAAAATACAACAAAAATATTGACGCAACCAATGCTCTGTGATAGAAAAAGTCGGCATCCCTTAGACCTGTGGACTCCGCTCTACGTCCATTCGTCCCATAGTCTTTATTAAGTGGCCAGATCCTCACAAAGATAAATTTAGCAAAAATAAATAAAGGCCTCAATTCAACAAGTCAAGAGATTTTCTATAGAGACAAAATGCCCAGGTCAAAAAAGGTAGAGCAACGTCAAAGAAATGTGCCGGAGCATATGTTTAATTACTTCAGGGTATTTGCTCATTTTGTTTTTATCTTGGTTTGTATTTGTTAATGGCCATAGTGTTAATGTTCAACTACACATTACACTTATACAAACATATGCTCTGGCTTATTTCTTTGGTTTTTGCTTTAGTTTTTTTTTTACTTTGTACGAACAGGGGCACAGCTCTCTCTTTTGAGCTGGGCATTTTGTTTGTATAGCTTTTGATGAACAGGTATCTGAACAGTTGGGTCTGAGTCCTCCTCTCATCCCATCCATATTGATGTCTGCTGACACATAGAGAGGTTGAATAGTAGAGTTAGTACCATCCTGATTGGGTACATCTTGTTGTGGCTTTTACACTTTTTTGATCAAAATAGTGTTAACTAAATACCATATGTTATTTACATGTACTACTTTTACGTATTTATTACAAGGTATTTGCTAATCTAGGTTAAGCCTGTAAGTAGTTTAACATACGGAGCAGGAACACTGAGGCAAAGATCTAGCCATGTTTTTTGTAATCCATCTCATTGTCTCAGCTGCTAGAGAAGGATTACACTAGAAAACAGGCAGTGGACAGCAAGTTACTAACGATAAGAAAATGAATTTGATACTAATTGAATTAGTTTTAATCTTTTAGGATTTTATTGAACCTGGCAAACTTTTTTGTGTGTAAATCTCCTAAAATGGTGCCACAATTTTACACATTGCAGAATATTGTGTCAACCAGAAAAGGATTACATGACCTCTAAAGGTTATCCCCATTGTGTCTTACAGCTATCACATGACATCACATCGTATAAATCAGCCAGTCAGAATGGAGTCTTTGCCTGTATAAAAGCTAGACTAGGATTGCAGGAGACAATTTCTGGTGAATCTGGATAGGGAGATAATGTCACAGTTCACAGCTTAGCTCTAGAGAAAGATGAAAAAAGCCATAAAATACTGGACAAAAACTGTGCAGATAGTGTGTGCAGCACAACTGCTAAGAAGATTAGTGTGTAAAAAGAAGAATAATGTCATTCATGGTTTTGAGGGTAATTGAAGGATTTGGAGTTCGTTTTAATTGAATTTCTTAGGAAAATGTGATTACTTTGTCAAATTCAAATTTCAAAAGATTTGCTTATGTCTACTAATTACAAACATGGGATATACCTTTCACAGTTTTTTTTCCAGGGATAAAACAACACATTTTTTTCATAAATAAAGTGATCTCACTATTGCACATTATCTTGCAAATGCAATACAGTTGTCTGGACGTACAGTGACCATTTACAGTGGCATGTAAAAATGTGGGCACCACTGGACAAAATTACTGCTTTTGTGAACAGTTAAGCAAGTTGAAGACAAAATTACCTTTAAAGGGAACCTGTCAGCAGGATTCTGCACAGTAACCTAGAGATAGTGTCAGGTCGGCGCCTTTATACTAATTAAAATGATACCTTGGTTGATGAAATTCCTCTTGTGGTTGTTTTTTGATCTTTATTTTCAGTTTATAGTTAATGATATGCTCAGTTACCTGCCCCCTAGTTTGCATAATGAATACCTGTACATAGAACAGAAAAAAAGACCTTCTGCAGGCGGGTGCCAGCAGCATAATAGCATGTGTAATGTGTAGTTACTTCATTTGGCTGCTTTTCCTGAGGTGTATAACAAAAAATAAAGTAGCATTTATCAGTGTACACAGCTGTGATCCGATAGCTGCTATTGCGCAGGCGCGGCGGGCGCCATTTTCATTTTTTTGTTATACATCTCAGGAAAAGTTCAACCACATGTAGTAACTACACATTAAACAAGCTATTATGACACATGTGAGGGAGAAAACTACTGTTTGGGCGCACAGCAGGGCTCAGAAGGGAAGGAGCGTCATTTGACTTTTTGAATGTAAAAAATTTCCTGGAATCATTAGCGGATGTCATGTCCCATTTGGGGAGCCCCTGATGGCTTAAACAGTGGAAGCCCCCCACAAGTGACACAATTTTCTAATCTAAACCCCTCAAGTAGGGTTGAGCGAAACGGATCGGACAAATTCATAAATCGCCGAGTTTCGGCAAAGTCAGGTTTCATGAAACCCGACCCGATCCTAGTGTGGGATCGGCCATGAGGTCGTCGATCTGCTGTCAAAAGTCGCATTTCATATGACGCTTTCAGCACTGTTTTTCAGCCAATGAAGGAGGATGCAGAGTGTGGGCAGCGTGATGACATAGGTCTCGGTCCCCACCATGTTAGAGAAGGGCATGACAGTGATTGGCTTGCATTCTGCGGCACACAGGGGCTATAAAGGGGCATGCACGCCATCTTACTTCTGCCGATCATAGCATAGGGAGAGGTTGACGCAGCTGCATCAGAAGAAGGGATATAGTTAGTGAGGGAAGATTAAGCCCCAAAACTGCTTGTGCTGTAGTGATTTCCACTGTTCAACACCACCATCTGTTTGCAGGGACAGTGGAGGCTATATTTTTGTGCATCAGCTCTGTAGCTTATTAGGCTGCCTTATAAGGCTCCTTGATAGCTGCATTGCTGTTTGCACGCGGCTGTGCAAACCAACTGCTTTTTTAAAAGCAAAAATCCTGTTGCTCCTTTCTGCACAGTTATCTTGTTTATTTGTCCACACTTTTGTGTGCAGAAGTCCTTTTTATTGCTGCCATACTTTTCCTGAGATCATTGTAGGGAGATTGAAATTGTACTACAGTCCTTGTATTTTTTCATATATCTTCCAGCCACTTTCTGCCACTTACATTGTGTCGTTTTATGCACTGGGCCTGAGTTTTGGTTCAGTCTCGCCCCAAAAAAGTGAGATTCAAATTCTCACAAAGTGGATATACTGCAGTCCTGTTAGTTTGTTGTATATCAGCCAGCCACTTTCTGCCACTTAGATTGCGTTGTTATATACACTGGGCATGAGTTTTGGTTCAGTCTCCCCCCAAAAAAGTGAGATTCAAATTCTCACAAGGTGGATATACTGCAGTCCTGTTAGTGTGTCGTATGTCAGCCAGCCACTTTCTGCCACTTAGATTGCATTGTTAAATACACTGGGCCTGAGTTTTGGTTTGGTTTGGTCTCCCCCCAAAAAAGGGAGATTTAAATTCTCAACAAGTTTTTATACACCTTCTACCTTGTTTTACAGTACCACATAACGGTTGTTATTTTGGTTAGATTTTCCAAAAAATGAGGAAGTCTGGTGGAAGAACCCATGGGCGGTGGTTGCCAGCTGGTACTGATGGTGGTGCGTCTGGTGGTAGTGGCAAAAGGCCTCGAAGGCTCCCTTATCTGAGAGTAGGGAAACAGCTTTTAAAGCTGGATGATCTAACCTTCATTAAAATGAACCAATCATGGATTTCAAATTATTTTGTCCCACCTTCCCCTGCTGACACATAGCTTGCCTGAAAAATGTCTTGCTTTTGGCATCATCTTACTGACTTCTCCAATTCCTCCATTTGCAGCTGATGAATTTCCACCATAGGCCATTTTTATACCTCCCTAAATGGGCTGACTCCCCCCACAGGGCCGAGGTCACCACCTGGCGCAAGCACCCATGCGAGTGCTGTTTGCCTGGACAGGTGAGTGTGCCCACTCTTGGGCGAAGGCACTGGCACAGGGTCCCTCATAGTACAATGAAGTGTCTCTGACGGTGGTGGTGCACAACCAACGTCAGACACACCTTTGTAATATGAGGGGCCCTGTGCCAGTACCGCCACCCATGAGAGAGTGTTCCCCCCAGCTCGAACAGTGCTCTACCACTTGCAATACTTCTCCCTGCTCCACCACTGTGTAGTCTGTGCTGTTAAATCCTTCAATGCTATGATGATAGTTAAAATATACAGGGGCCCTGGCATCCATTTAGACCAGTTAAAACTTTGCGCCTACTACCACTGTCTGCTACTCAGCAAAGGAGCCCACCTCTGTACCTAGCTATGCCACCTGTTTAGTCCTGTTAACAATTTTGAACTGCATTTAGCCTACTTTATTATTTGGTCCTACTAACTGTGTCTACCACTCATTACAGTTGTCCTCCACTGAACAAAGCAATGCTGCCCGTTTAGTCCTGTTACCAATTTTGAACTGCATTTAGCCTACTTTATTATTTGGGCCTACTAACTGTGTCTGCCACTCATTACAGTTGTCCTCCACTGAACAAAGCAATGCTGCCCGTTTAGTCCTGTTACCAATTTTGAACTGCATTTAGCCTACTTTAGTATTTGGGCTTACTAACTGTGTCTGCCACTCATTACAGTTGTCCTCCACTGAACAAAGCAATGCTGCCCGTTTAGTCCTGTTACCAATTTTGAACTGCCTTTAGCCTTCTTTATTATTTGGGCCTATATCTGTGTTTCCTCCTCAACCTGCCCATTGCCCAGCCACTGCTAGATGAATCTGCTGGTACATTGACCCAGACCACTACATTCCCCTTGCACTCTACACAGCCGGAATCTGACCCTGCTGAAAGTCAGGTTCCCCTTCCCGCATACTATACCACCTTACACAGGGGCAAAGAGGAAGGTGCAGATGAAAGTGCAGGTTCCTTTATCAGGTGGGGGGGAGATACTTGTTGGGAACGTCACTGGCACAGGGCCCCTCATAGTATGCAAAAGTGTCTCTGCCAGTGGGAGGCGCCACCCACCATCAAACACACCGCCATACTGTGAGGGGCCCTGTGCCAGTGCCAACGAGTGGGCCCCCCTGCTTGCTCTGGATCACAGCACTTGCAAAGTTGAAATACTTACCTCTCCCTGCTCCACCGCCGTCACATATTCCGTGTTTCCTGGGCCCACGAAAATCTTGAGCCAGCCCTACCCCCCCACAACTTTAGCCAAATGACCCCCAATTTTCAATGCCTAACTATTATTATAAATTAAATTAAGATTGACAAGCTTAAGAAATAAGAATTGATGTTTTTGGCATTAAAATGGGCACTGTTGGTGTTTTCCTGTCCTCCACTCACTGCCGACTTTGATTCCCCATTGACTTGCATTGGGTTTCGTGTTTCAGTCGGCGCCTGTCTTTTCGCAATAATCGGCCGATTTCACCCGACCTGACTTTTGACAAAGTCGGGTTTCGCGAAACCTGACTCGATCCAAAAAAAGTAAAAGTCGCTCAATTCTACCCTCAAGGAATTTACTTACATGCGTGGTAAGCATCTTGAACCCCCAGGTGCTTCAGATAAGTTTATAGCATTGAGTCTTGAAAATGAAAAAAAATCACATTTTCCCCACAATGTTATTCTGATCCCAAATTTTGCATTTTCATAAGGGTAACAGGAGAAATTGACCCATATAGTTTCTATTAAATTTCTCCTGAGTATGCCAATACCCCATATGTGGGGGAATACTACTTTTGAGGCACAGTGAAAGCTCAGAAGGCAAGAGGCGCCATATTGGAGTTTAAATTTTGCTGCAATGGTTTGAGGGTGCCATGTCACATTGGTAGAGCCCCTGAGGTGCTAGAACAACCGAAACCCCCATATGTGAACTAATTTTACAAACTATACTCCCCAATGAATTCATCTAGTGGTGCAGTGATCATATTGACACCACATGTGCCTCACAGAATTTCATACCACTGAGCGGTTAAGAAAGAATACTTTTAATTTTTACCAACTAAAATGTTGTTTTAGCCCCAAGTTTTTAATATTTCTAAGGGCTAATAGGATTTTTTTTACAACAAACTGAGGTCCATTTTTTCTTGAGTGCGCCAATAAACTACATGCAATCGGGAAATATTTTTCAGTCACAGTACAAGGCTCAGAAGGCTAGGAGCACCAGATTTTACTGTAATGGTTTGCAGGTGCCATGACTCACTGGGAGAAGTGCCAGAACAGCAGAACCAACCCATAAGTGACCCCATTTTACAAACTACACCTCTCAATGAATTTATCCAGGGGTGCAGGGATCATATTGACACCACTGGTGTGTCACAGAATTTTATACCATTGGGCAGTGAAGACAAAACGACTACAATATTACCAACAAAATTTAGTTTTAGCCCCAGAATTTCCATTTTTACACAAGAAGTGGGTAAAAATGGCACCAAAATTTGTCCGACAATTTCTACTGAACATGGAAATACCATATATTAGACTGTACAGTACTATGTAGCCATACGGAGAGACGGGAGGAACGGAGCGCTAATTGCCTCCTGCAGTGCAGAAGTTTCTAGAACAGTTTGCGGACTCAATATACAGAGCCCCTAAGTGCTAGAAGAGCAGAATCCCCATCAAGCGACCCCATTTTGGAAATTATAACCCTTGGGGGGAATTTATCTACAATAATCGTGTAAGGACGATTTTGACTCTATGGGCATTTTCCAGAAACAAGCAGCAATTAATGTTGCTGAGTGAAAATTGCAAACTGCCATTGTAGTGACCAGTACGCTGTAGTGACCAGTACGTTATGACCAGCTCCTGGAGGCATGCACCCGTAAGTTAGACAGGCTCTCATCATTTCAGAAATGCCAAACATGGATGCAAAATGTGGTTTATGTACACTGTGGGGCTCATAAGGGAGGGGGGCATTTGGATTTGAGAGCGGACAATTTGCTGAATTTGTTAAGTGGGTGAGGAGCCATTTTGTTTTTCCAGAGCCTTTGTACTACCAGTAACATAGAAAACCCCTTTATTTCCATTAACAGATGACAGACCTGAGTGGGGACTTTTTTTTGTGAATTGAGTTGAAGATTTTATTGGGAACATTTTACTTAACATTTGGGATCACATTTATCCAGTTGCTCTGTGCTGACCACTTATTTTGGGGTTTTCATCTAAATCTCTCAGTGACGTGATTCAGATGAAACCCCTGAACCATTCACTATAATGAGGCAGCAGAGTTACTCTGGACTCCCTCTGGCCTCTGCTCAGCTTTGTCCTTCGTTTCAGAAGTGCACAAAACTGTGACCGACGGCACTTTTATGTAATCCTGAAAAGACGGACACCGACAGATCACAGGTCAGATGGCGTCCACCTTGCCTCCATCTTCCTCCAGAGGTTCCGCCAGAGGTTCAGCCTGAATCACATATTTACAGATTTACACAGAAACCCGGGAGCAAACGCTCTGCGCAGGGTGCAGGATTCATGTGCATCAAGCCTGCGTTCTTTGGGACGCATAATGGAAAAATCAACAGCAGGTAAAGAATTGGTTTTTATTTTTTTTTTACACTGTTTCTCATGCAGTATAAGTGATTAGTTGACTTTATTTTTCCGGTTGGTGCAATTCCAGCGATAGATTTATATCGGGTTTTTATGTTTGGCAGCTGTCACACACTAAAAGACGCTTTTTATTGCAAAAAACAGTTTTTGCATCACCATATTTTGAGAGCTATAATTTTTCCATATTTTGGCCCACAGAGTCCTGTGAGGACTTGTTTTTTTGCAGGACGAGTTGATGTTTTTATTAGTACCATTTCTGAGCATATGACATTTTTTGATCCCTTTCTATTACGGTTTTTGGGAGGCATAATGAACAAAAACCAGCAATTCAGGAATTTGCTTTTTTGGGGGGTTTATGCAGTTCCATGTTTGGTAAAATTGATAAGGTAGTTTTATTCTTCAGGTCAGAACGATTACAGCAATACCCCACTTATATAGGTTTTTTATTCTTTGGCGATTTTAAACAATAAAGTTATTTTATAGACAAAATAATTATTTTTGCATTGCTTTATTCCGAGAGCTATAACTTTTTTATTTTTCCACTGATGGAGCTGTATGGCAGCTTGGGTTTTGCGGGACAAGATGACGTTTTCAGTGGTACCATGTTAATTTATATTAGTGTTTTTGATCGCGTTTTATTCCATTTTTTGCTTGGCAATATGATGATAAAGTATGTTTTTTATCGCTTTTTTTCCTTTTTTTGTTTGGCGATATGATGATAAATGATAAATGATAAAGCAGTTTTATAGGTTGGGTCTTGCAGATACCAAACATGTGTACTTTTATTGTTTTTTTTTTCATTCAAATATTTGTTCATAGATACAATATCTTTACATTTTTTCATTATTATTTTATATTTTTTTTAAATATTTTTACAATTGTTTACATTTTTTTTTTAACTTTATTTAACTTTTTTACTTTGTCCCACTATGGGACTATCATTTTTTGCAGCCTGATTGCTTCTGCAGTATGGGAATGCAGCAGAAGCATCCCCATTCTGTATAAACAGTCAGCTCTGCACTGACAGGGAAAGTTTCCTAGCTCTGGTGAACTGGATGTCGACATGATGACATCGGTTCACCATGGCAAAGATTGGGACCCTACATCAAGCCGTGGGGTCTCCGATCCAAAGGTAGAGAGGCTGTTAGCCCTCTGCCAGTTCCTGGAACGCTGCGATCTCATTCAATCACAGCATTTTGGGGGTTAAAGTGCTGGTACTTACTGCTGGGTGTCAGCAATCAGAATTAGCTGACACCTGGTGGCGATCGCACGCACACAATAATAATACGCACACATAATAATCCATCCCTGGTCAAAAAGGCCCAGTTTACATGTATGGATTATTACATCCGATGTCAGAAAGGGGTTAGCTTTAGCTCTTTTAGAGATCATTTAATCTGCATCTTGCTTAAGTGTTCACAATTAGAAATGGGCGAGTCAGAATGGTAAAGTTTGGGGTTTGTATTGAACACCTGGTGTCCGTGCACGGACCCCAAACATATACTTCTCCCTGAAGTCCGTGTCACTTTTCAGATTCAGCAGCCTGAACATCTGATGTTTCCCACTCTGTCATCTGTGTGACAGCGCAAGAAACACCGACTCTGTTACCGTCAGTAAGAGCACTGCGGTTCCCACGCTGTCATACAGATGACAGTGTGTGAGCCAGCTGTGGCCTACAAAAACCATTTACAAACTGTGAGACTGAAAAAGGGAGTGCTACTAGATACTAACCTTGAAGGATGCTTACACATTTGCATCAGTCCATTTTCCTTTTTGTAATTTTCAAAATGTAAAAGATTAAAATATTTAATATATTTGCCTAGAATACAAAGGGAATGTGCCATCTTTAACCTTAGGCCTTTTCGAGAGCATTTCATCTTCAACTTGCTTAACTGTTCACAATAGCAGTAATATTTACATGGGGTGACCAAACTTTTGCATGCCACTGTAGGTAGTTAAACCTTAACTGAGTATTCCTTGATGAATACAAGTGTACCAGTTCATATAGGATATATATCTGCAAATGAATAACACAAGATCACTTGGTGCATATTTATTGACACTGATCATGTACAACATGCCATCTGGAGTTCCATTTTTAAATACTTACCCAGATTTTGAAATATTCTCAATTGGCTGAACTTGTCTAATTTCCACAAGACTCCCACACTCCATCTGATAGAAAAATGCCTTCCCAAATATTACTTTCTATAAATGTCAAATGCAATTAGTTCTCGCATTTTTCTTTTTTTGGTCTTTTGACATAAAAAGATCAAAAATAGTAAATATCAATAATCAAGCATGGTCTTCTGCTTTCTTTGTTTTTTTATACACAAAATCTCTGAGCGAGTTCATCTCAGTTTATTTTCTTCCTGAACGGTGTAATCTGATCATATCCGCAGTGGTAATCTGGTCAGATTCTATTTAATTTTGCCAGCAAAGTGAAATAATAAAAAAGATATCCTTATTTAAAAATAGTAAATAATGCTGACATTTTTAATAAAAATGTTGTTTAATTAGATTGATGCAAATAAATGTGTTTGTTAAAGTAAAACTCAAATTTTAAATGCTTCAAAATCTGATAAAACATAACTCAGATGCTTCAGAACATCATACTACTCTATTCAACTTCTGCATAAGATTACATTAAATATCGTAGCTGCTGCAGATCATTATACTTTATACCTTAGATACTACAGAACATAATTATAAACACATTAGAAGTTGCATAACCTCATAGTACACATTCGAGCTTCTGCGTTACTCAACCTCATATTTAGCAGAATGTGCAGAATTTTTTGCCTGCATAAGGCCATGTGCACACGTTGTGGATTTTACCGCGGATCTGCGATGTTTTTCTCGCTGCGGATCTGCAGCAGTTTTCCATGTGGTTTACAGTACCATGTAAACCTATGGAAAACCCAATCCACTGTGCACATGCTGCGGAAAAAAACACGCGGAAATGCAGCATGGTTTTTGCTGCAGCATGTCAATTCTTTGTGCGGATCTGCAGCGTTTCTGCACCCATTGACTTGCATTGAGTCGGGCATATCCACAGCAGAACCGCAGATGTAAAAAAAATCTGTGGTTTAGCTGCGGGGGAAATGCTGCAGATCAGGATGAGGGAAGTGTGTGGGCGGAGACTGTGCATGTCTGTGTGTGCGGGTGGGGTCTGTGTGTGTGTGTGTGGGTCTGTGGGGCTGTCGGGGGTCTGTGCAGGCTGCCGGGGCATCTGCCAGGGCTGTCGGGGGTCTCTGCGAGCCTGTTGAAGGTCAGTGCAGGGCTGTCGGCTGTGTGTGCAGGCATCGTCTGATGGGACTACAAGTCCCATCCAGCTATGCCTGCTACAGTGACAGTGATTGACACATTAGCCAATGATGGGGCAGTAGTAGTTCCATCATCCGGCTAATGTGTTAAATGTAAAAAAAAACACAAACATATAACAGTACATACAACATACAACAATACATACAACATCCAAGAGTACATGCAAAATACAACATACAACATGTAGCATATAACAGTACATACAACATACAACATATAACAGTACATACAACATATAACAGTACATACAACATACAACATATAACAGTACATACAACATATAACAGCACATACAGCATACAACAGTACATACAACATATAACACATAACAGTACATACAACATATAACATAAAAAATATAACATATAACAGTACATACAACATACAAAATATAACATGTAACAGTACAAACAACATATAACATATAACAGTACAAACAACATACAACATATAACATACAACAGTACATACAACACACAACATATAACATATAACATTACATGCAACATACAACATATAACATAACAGTACAAGCAACATACAACATATAACAGAACATACAACATACAGCATATGGCATATAACAGTACATACAACATATAACAGTACATACAACATACAACAGTACATACAACATACAACAGTACATACAACACACAACATATAACATATAACAGTACTTACAACATACAACATATAACAGTGCATACAACATCCAACATCCAGCAGTACATACAACATATGACAGTGCATACAACATACAACATATAACAGTACATACAGCATCCAACATCCAACAGTACATACAACATATGACAGTACATACAACATAAAACATATAACAGAACATACAACATATAACAGTACATACAACATACAACAAACAACATATAACAGTACATACAACTTACAACATACAGTGCATACAACATACAACATACAATACATGCTGTACATTCATACATTACATACAATACAAACATAGACATACAGTACATACAACATAGAGTACATACTCACCATCACCTTGTCACCTTGATCCCAGAAGCCATTGTCACCTGTAAAAACTATTAAAATAACAAACAAACAATATACTCCCTGATCCGCAGATATCCAATTAAAACGAGTGTCCCACGACGATCTCCCAGGGAGAGCAGCCACAACAGCTGATGCGACCTCTCTCCAGGGGCTCCAGGTATACAATGACAGAAGGTATCCTTCTGCAATGTATTCCTCCGCCACTGTAAAAAATAGTCCCTAGTCTCACTTGTGGCACTGCTGTGTGGGAAAATTCCCATGCAGCTTTGCCACAAAGTGAGACTATGAACTAAGATAATCTCAGTGATACACTGCAGGAGCCATTGTCTCCTGTCAGTGTTTCACTGAAGGTCTATAGAGCGGTGACATCACCCGATGTCACTGTTCTATTGGGGAGATTGTCGTGGGACGCTCTTTATTAATTGGACTATGGTGGAAAGTGAGTATAAGGTTTATTATTTTTAATTTTTTGCAGGCAATCGAGTATGGTAAGTATGTTTAAATTAAGAATATTAAAATACTTTTTTCTGGCTGTGTCTTCATTTTTTTAACTCTTTCACTACTCTAGGATTAATAATGGATAGGCGTCTTATTGACGCCTCTCCATTATTAACCAGGCTTAATATCACCTTACATTAGCAAGGTGACATTAACCCCTTATTACCCCATATCCCACTCCTACAGGAGAGTGAGAATAGAAGGGCTAAATGCTGGAATTGGTGCATCTTACAGATGCACCATTTCTGGGGCAGCTGGGGGCTGGTATTTGTAGCCGGGGTGAGCAAATATCCATGGCCCCTCTCTAGGCTATGAATATCAGCCCGCAGCTGTCTGCGTAGCCTTTCTGGCTATAAAATATAGGGGACCACGTCATTTTTGGGGGGGTCACCCTATTTTAATAGCCAGTAAAGGCTACGCAGACAGCTGTGGGCTGATATTCATAGCCTGGGAGGTGGCCATGGGTATTAACCCTTCCCAGGCTACAAATATTGGCCCCTGGCAGTCGGCTTTCCCCCTCTATCAAAAAAAGCGTTTGCACAGCTCTAAAGAATGGTGCCCAGGTAGGTTCCAAAACCTTAGCGATATATATAACAAAACCTGGCACTCAACTTTGTGATATATGCAAGCGGTTTTTATTCCAAATGCAGTAACAGCAAAACATTTCAGTCATAAACAATGACTTTCATCAGTTACTGTATGTTGCAGAATTACCAAAATTAAGAATATAAAAAATAAAGTATATACAAACATTACATGGCAAAATGTTAGATATTTAGTGAAACATAATTGGAAGAGATAGATACTTCCTGGCACAGTCACATAGGAATTGATGGACAAAATGAGTAAAGCTACGTATTGTGAGTAATGGTTAGGTAAGTATTGTGTCCTGATTAACAGACTAAAATTTTTATGGCTGAAATTAAACAAGAGCGAATGTGTCAAAAAGACTGGGAGAGTAACTCTACTGCCATAGACCAGTGTCGACATAACGTGTAAGCATACCCCTTTTCAGGAAGGCACAAATTAGAGGACATAGATAATACCCTGTATTGGAAATATATATGGTTAAGGTACTAGCCCCCCAAAAAGAAACAGTACTTGGGTCGGTGATTGGAGTGCTGCGCGGTATCTTACCCGACTGTGGTGCTGCAGACGCGGACTCCACTGCTCGTCTGTAGTGTGCGGTCAGACTGCCCCATAAAATACACATGGAGGGGGTGGGAAGTGTGCAGATGCCGAAAATCGGAAGTGGGCGGGAGCCGGTAAGCGCTGCTGTATGATGGGAGCGGATGTGACGTCGCCAACATCGAGGTGCCTTCCACGGACGCACTGGGTGCGTTCCACCCATATAAACCATGTAAATTCACTATTCGCTGATTGTAAAGACAAGTTGTGCATGGCCTAGGTGTTGCAGAGGGATCGTCTAATATGAAACTGTTAGAGGCCGCTCTATATAATGAGATAAATTGTCCTAATAATATGTAGAGGTGGAAAATGTGTTATAAGAATAAAGAGACCTGAACTATCGTCATAGTAGAGGCAGTGCAGGGAATACCACAATAAATCCAGTGTGACATTAATGGAAAGCGACATGAGCTCATACACGGTGCAAAAGATGGTGAAGACCAGAAGGTGCTCGTGAACAGTCGTGTCCATGGGTCAGTATAGGTGACTCTAGGGGAATAGAGAGAACATAGTTATTGATCATGGCAACTAGATACAATGCAGTTCAGACATAATCTATATAAATGGTAACAGATTGTACTCTCTATTTAACTTAGGGGTGAGCGTCTACAGAGTGTGTATCCAGCATGCTTCGTGTTTTTTTTTAGAAGAGAGATCCTATCACCTCCCCGTCTAGGTGGGGGGACAGAATCAATGACTTGATATTTCAATTGGGAGATTGCGTGACCCTGTGAATGGAAGTGGTATGGAATGGGCAAAAGTAGGTTTTCACAACGGATGGTCGATTTGTGCTTTGAGATTCTGTCTCGTACAGGTTCCGTGGTCTCCCCAACATAAAGTAAGCCGCAAGGGCACTTGATTAGATACACTACGAAGGATGCCTCACATGTGTAGTATTCCCTGATTTGATAGCTTTTACCTGATTGAGGATCATAAAAAATGCTGCCTTTTTGTACATTGCCGCACTGTGCACAATGCAGACAGGGAAAAGTTCCCATTTTAGGTTTAGATAGAAACAGTGGTCTCCTAGTCAGTGTAGGGCCAATGTCAGCCTTGACTAAACAGTCTCTGAGATTAGGGGGTCTTTTGAAACATGGTAAAAATGGGACTCTGAATTCCAGGATATTCGGATAAGTTGTTGATAATAATGGCCAATGTTTCTTGATGTTTTTATGAAGAATAAATGAGAAGGGATGATACGCATGTACAAATGGTATCCTTTTGTTATGGTTAGTATTGCGGATTCTGGGTGGAGGATTCAATTGCTCATTTAGTACTAAGGCAGGGTATCCTCTATTAAGGAATTTGGACGTCATGTCACGCAAACGTTGTCCGCGTGTCTCACTATTTGAAACAATGCGATTGACACGTTGGAATTGTGACCTAGGTATGGAATGTTTTACTGAGGGTGGGTGAAAGCTCTGATAGTGTAAAATACTATTCCTATCAGTAGGCTTGATGTGAAGGTCAGTAGTTAAATGACCCTCTGAATCTTTGATGACAATTGTGCCCAAGAAGCTGACCGAACTTACATCATCATGAGTCATGGTAAATTTTATACCAGGTCAGGAATCATTAAGGACTATGAAAAATAGATTTAGGGACTCCAACAAGCCCCCCCCAAAGGCAGAATACATCATCGATGTAACGTGTCCATTGTAGGACATTGGAGATGAAGAGGGGATGTTTATAAATCACTGATTCCTCAAAGTGTGTCATATAGGCATTAGTGTAAGCGGCGCTACGTTGGAGCCCATGGCGGTCCCCCTGGTGTGAAGATAGAAGTTATCCTAAAAAAGAAAGAAGTTATTGAACAGTACCATTGTGAAAAGATCTATACATAGGTTTATTTGATCCATTTCCATACCGGTTGATGTTAGAAGGTGGTGTACTGTATTAATCCCCTCAATGTGGGGGATAGAAGTATATACAGTGGGGCAAAAAAGTATTTAGTCAGTCAGCAATAGTGCAAGTTCCACCACTTAAAAAGATGAGAGGCGTCTGTAATTTACATCATAGGTAGACCTCAACTATGGGAGACGAACTGAGAAAAAAAAATCCAGAAAATCACATTGTCTGTTTTTTTAACATTTTATTTGCATATTATGGTGGAAAATAAGTATTTGGTCAGAAACAAACAATCAAGATTTCTGGCTCTCACAGACCTGTAACTTCTTCTTTAAGAGTCTCCTCTTTCCTCCACTCATTACCTGTAGTAATGGCACCTGTTTAAACTTGTTATCAGTATAAAAAGACACCTGTGCACACCCTCAAACAGTCTGACTCCAAACTCCACTATGGTGAAGACCAAAGAGCTGTCAAAGGACACCAGAAACAAAATTGTAGCCCTGCACCAGGCTGGGAAGACTGAATCTGCAATAGCCAACCAGCGTTGGAGTGAAGAAATCAACAGTGGGAGCAATAATTAGAAAATGGAAGACATACAAGACCACTGATAATCTCCCTCGATCTGGGGCTCCACGCAAAATCCCACCCCGTGGGGTCAGAATGATCACAAGAACGGTGAGCAAAAATCCCAGAACCACGCGGGGGGACCTAGTGAATGAACTGCAGAGAACTGGGACCAATGTAACAAGGCCTACCATAAGTAACACACTACGCCACCATGGACTCAGATCCTGCAGTGCCAGACGTGTCCCACTGCTTAAGCCAGTACATGTCCGGGCCCGTCTGAAGTTTGCTAGAGAGCATTTGGATGATCCAGAGGAGTTTTGGGAGAATGTCCTATGGTCTGATGAAACCAAACTGGAACTGTTTGGTAGAAACACAACTTGTCGTGTTTGGAGGAAAAAGAATACTGAGTTGCATCCATCAAACACCATACCTACTGTAAAGCATGGTGGTGGAAACATCATGCTTTGGGGCTGTTTCTCTGCAAAGGGGCCAGGACGACTGATCCGGGTACATGAAAGAATAAATGGGGCCATATATCGTGAGATTTTGAGTGCAAACCTCCTTCCATCAGCAAGGGCATTGAAGATGAAACGTGGCTGGGTCTTTCAACATGACAATGATCCAAAGCACACCGCCAGGGCAACGAAGGAGTGGCTTCGTAAGAAGCATTTCAAGGTCCTGGAGTGGCCTAGTCAGTCTCCAGATCTCAACCCTATAGAAAACCTTTGGAGGGAGTTGAAAGTCCGTGTTGCCAAGCGAAAAGCCAAAAACATCACTGCTCTAGAGGAGATCTGCATGGAGGAATGGGCCAACATATCAACAACAGTGTGTGGCAACCTTGTGAAGACTTACAGAAAACGTTTGACCTCTGTCATTGCTAACAAAGGATATATTACAAAGTATTGAGATGAAATTTTGTTTCTGACCAAATACTTATTTTCCACCATAATATGCAAATAAAATGTTAAAAAAACAGACAATGTGATTTTCTGGATTTTTTTTTCTCAGTTTGTCTCCCATAGTTGAGGTCTACCTATGATGTAAATTACAGACGCCTCTCATCTTTTTAAGTGGTGGAACTTGCACTGTTGCTGACTGACTAAATACTTTTTTGCCCCACTGTAAGTCTCTAACGTCCATAGTGACTAAGATAGTATTAAGTGGTACAGTGTCAAGTTGCCGAATAGTACTTAGAAACGCCCCAGTATCAAGGAGAAAAGAAGGTGTTTTATGAATTATTGGTGTAAGAATTTTCTCCAAGAAAATTGATATTGGTGATAAAATAGATTCAGTAGAGGCCACTATGGGCCTCCCTGGGGAGTTCTGTAAATCCTTATGGATTTTGGGTAAGGTATAAAACACCGGTGTAACCGGGTTCTTTTTCCTAAGGAAATCTGTGGTTTTGGCATCCAGGACTCCAAGATGGGAGTATTTTAATAGAATAACTTCTATTTTATTACGGATATCCTGGGTGGGGCCCCTGGTGAGTCTACCATAAATAGATGTATCTGCCAGTTGTCTGGTGATTTCAGATAAATAGCTGGATCTATCCATGACTACGATGCCACCCCCCTTATCTGCCGGTTTAATAATAAGGTTTCTTTCTCTCTGGAGTGTCCTAAGTGCCTGATGTTCAACTACAGATAAATTAGATGGAAAGAAGAGTCTCCCCTTCTCAATGTCTTCACAGATGGTATGGAAAGAATTTTGTATAAAGTTAATAAACGTCTCTACCGCATGTGACCCATGGGATGGCTGGAAGCAACTTTTGTTCTGCAATCCCAAGTTAGTAATGGACAGGGTGTTACAGATTGTGACAGGATCAGAGTCCTGAGTGGGAGTAGTGGAGAAATGAACCTACAATCTCAGGAGACGGAAACCGTTGTTAGTCCATCTCCAATTCAAATGTTTTACATTTGTAGGAGGGACAGAAAGAGGGACAGAAAGAGAGGCCCTTCTGTAGGACATTTAATTCAGCAATACCCAGGGATCTTGATGATATATTGAATACCAATGATTCCCTACCTGGGACCTCGTCACTCTCAGTAAGCCCGGGTTGATGTCTCTGTGAACGCCCTCGTCTTGTCTTCTTCATGGGAAGAAATGTTTCTGTCCTAAAAAAAGACCCTGTTTGGAAGGAAGTGTACTCCTTTCTTGCTCTGATCCTAAAGTGGAAAGGTCCGTTGAAGATCTTTGCCTGTGGGATGGTGGTCGTCTGGTAGAAGAGCTGTCTCGCCATCGGTATACCTGAATCAATTCATAATCAGTGGTGTCCCTGGAGAACTTGCTGCGTTTGTGGCTCTCAGTGTCCTTTCTGTGTTATTCCACATGGGTCTGAATCTGGACCTTGAGAGAGTTGAGTTCCTCTGTCGAGCCTGCTGCTACCAGTTGAGTCTCGATGTTCTTGATATGGGCTGTGTTGCTCTCAATGCTCTTGTGGAGGAGTTCTACCGTGAGTGTCATCAAATCAAAAGAACATTTGTTTAGTATGTGTTCATATTTAGAACAGTAATCCGAATTATCATGAAAGAGGATGGGGCATAAAGGAACCCTTAATTCCCTTGGTATTCTTTTAAACCGGAGGTACTCAGAAAGTGTGGCATAATGTAGTTCAATGTTAACTTGGTGCTGAAGTGCCCTCTCAAGATCGCGACCACGTGTTTCTTGTGGAGGAATTTTAAGGAAGTCACAGGAAAATTTAGACTGTGCCAAGATGTTAGAGGATTCTTCTATATTGTATGAAAATGTGGTTAAAAACATAGCCGATAAGGGTGTGCAAACACGTAGAGGTAAACTCAGTATCAAAAAAGTGTGTGCACAGCTCTAAAGAAAGGTGCCCAGGTAGGTTCCAAAACCTTAGTGATATATATAACAAAACGTTTCGGTCATAAACAATGACCTTCATCAATTACTCTAGGTTACAGAATTACCAAAAGAAAGAATATAAAAAATAAAGTATATACAAACATTACATGGCAAAATGTTAGATATTTAGTGAAACATAATTGGAAGAGATAGATACATGCTTGCACAGTCACATAGGAATTGATGGACAAAATGAGTAAAGCTACGTACCGTATTGTGAGTAATGGTGAGGTAAGTATTGTGTCCTGATTAGAGTTGAGCGACCTTGACCTTTTTAGAGTCGAGCCGGGTTTCGCGAAACCCGACTATCTCAAAAGTCGGGTCGAGTGATATCGGCCGATTATGACGTAAAGTCGGGATGGACCGAAACACGAAACCCAATGCAAGTCAATGGGGCAGCATAGTCGGCAGTGAGTGGGGGCCAGGAAAATACCTAGAGTGCCCATTTTAATGTCAAAACCATCCATTCTTCTTAATGAAGCTTGTCAAGCGTAATTTACCTTATAATAATTGGAAGGCATTTGAAATTGGGGGTCATTTGGCTAAAGTTGTGTGGGGTAGGGCTGGTTCAAGTAATTAGTGGGCCCAGGAAATCTGGACCACGTCACGGCAGTGGAGCAGGGAGAGGTAAGTATTTCAACTTTGCAAGTGCTGTGATCCTGAGCAAGCAGGGGGGGCCCACTTGTTGGCATTGGCACTGGCACAGGGCCCCTCAAAGTACAGCGGTGTGTTTGCACGGCGGGGGCGCCTCCCACCGGCAGCAACACTTTTGCGTACTATGAGAGGCCCTGTGCCAGTGATGTCGCCAACTAGTATTCCTCCCCCCACCTGATGAAGGAACCTGCACTTTCATCTGCACCTTCCTCTTTGTCCCCGTGTAAGGTGGTATGGTATGCGGGAAGAGCAACCTGACTTAGAGCAGGGTCACAATGTTGTTGTGTAGCATGCACGGGGAATGTTGCGTTATGGGTCAATGTACCAGCAGACTCATCTATCACTGGCTGGGCAATGGGCACGATGAAGTGGAAACACAGATATAGGCCCAAAGAATAAAGTGGGCTAAATGCAGTTCAAAATTGGTAACACAGGAATAACCAGGGGGCATTGCAGTGGAGGACAACTGGAATGAGAGGCTGACACAGAGAGTAGGGCCAAATCAGTAAGTAGTCGAAATGCAGTTCAAAATTGGCAACCGTAGTAAACAGGCGGCACAGCTTTGTTCAGTGGAGGAGAACAGCAAGGAGTGGCAGACACCGATAGTAGGCCCCAAACCAACTAGTACGCCAAATGCAGTTGTTCCATTTAACCACAATTTAATGAGAGCCTGAAGATAGAAGCTCAGGAAAGGCAACCTGGGGAACACCTTGGAGTGTAACACACCATCTCTCTCCACCCCATACCCATTTTGTAGGCCTAATGCAGTGTACTTTTCTACAACTACTAAACGAGAGTCAGAAGACCGAAGCAATGGCAAGGAAACCTGGGGAACACCTTGGAGTGTAACACACCATCTCTCTCCACCCCATACCCAATTTGTAGGCCTAATGCAGTGTAGTTTCCAAGAACTACTAAACGAGAGCCGGAAGATCGAAGCTCAGGAAAGGCAACCTGGGGAACACCTTGGAGTGTAACACACCCTCTCTCTACACCCCATACCCAATTTGAAGGCCTAATGCAGTGTAGTTTCCAAGAACTACTAAACGAGAGCCGGAAGATCGAAGCTCAGGAAAGGCAACCTGGGGAACACCTTGGAGTGGAACACACCATCTCTCTCCACCCCATACCCAATTTGTAGGCCTAATGCAGTGTAGTTTCCAAGAACTACTAAACGAGAGTCGGAAGATCGAAGCTCAGGAAAGGCAACCTGGGGAACACCTTGGAGTGTAACACACCCTCTCTCTACACCCCATACCCAATTTGAAGGCCTAATGCAGTGTAGTTTCCAAGAACTACTAAACGAGAGCCGGAAGATCGAAGCTCAGGAAAGGCAACCTGGGGAACACCTTGGAGTGTAACACACCCTCTCTCTACACCCCATACCCAATTTGAAGGCCTAATGCAGCGTAGTTTCCAACAACTACTAAACGAGAGCCGGAAGATCGAAGCTCAGGAAAGGCAACCTGGGGAACACCTTGGAGTGTAACAAACCCTCTCTCTACACCCCATACCCAATTTGTAGGCCTAATGCAGCGTAGCTTCCGACAACTACTAAACGAGAGCATGAAGATCGAAGCTCAGGAAAGGCAACCTGGGGAACACCTTGGAGTGTAACACACCCTCTCTCTACACCCCATACCCAATTTGAAGGCCTAATGCAGTGTAGTTTCCAAGAACTACTAAACGAGAGCCGGAAGATCGAAGCTCAGGAAAGGCAACCTGGGGAACACCTTGGAGTGGAACACACCATCTCTCTACACCCCATACCCAATTTGAAGGCCTAATGCAGCGTAGTTTCCAACAACTACTAAACGAGAGCCGGAAGATCGAAGCTCAGGAAAGGCAACCTGGGGAACACCTTGGAGTGTAACACAACGTCTCTCTACACCACGGAAGGGCTGATTCTTAGGAAGGAAGGCTGTTGGAAATAAGCATTGCGCGTCCGAGGGTGATTATATTCTTATTACGTATATACTCACCCTCGGACGCGCCCTGCTTCTTTATTTGGAATGAATGTTTATTTGCAATGTGGTGTTGACTTTCTCTATTATTTTGGTAATTAATGATTTTATTATTTTCATTGTTTTGCATCTTCTCGGCAATAATATAAAGAAGACGCGACAGGACAACACTCGGTGGATGCCATATCTGTGTTTTCAATTTAAAAAACCTTTCAGTTAACTACTTGCAGGAGAAAGTAAATGTAGCTGGTGGCCATTTTTAGTACTGTACCAGATTTTAGTTGTGTGTTTGTTTTTAATGTTAAAATGTCTGCATTTGATATCTCACCAGTATTTTCTTTTTTATAAGCAAAATACTTTTTTTTTTATTTTCTGATGTTGGTTCAAGGGGTACACGGGCAGCAGTAGACAGGTCAGTGGAGGCCTAGTGGAAGGAGGGACCGCAGACAGGCTTCGAAGCCCTAACATAATAAATTGGGCTGCCTGTAGGCAATTTAAAATTGGTTCCAGGGGAACACGGGCAGCAGTAGACAGGTCAGTGGAGGCCTAGAGGAAGGAGGGACCGCAGATGCGCCAATGTTTCCCCCATACCAAATTTGTAGGCCTAATGCAGTGTAGTTTCCAACAACTACTAAACGAGAGCCGAAATATCGAAGCTCAGGAAAGGCAACCTGGGGAACACCTTGGAGTGTAACACACCCTCTCTCTACACCCCATACCCAATTTGAAGGCCTAATGCAGTGTAGTTTCCAAGAACTACTAAACGAGAGCCGGAAGATCGAAGCTCAGGAAAGGCAACCTGGGGAACACCTTGGAGTGTAACACACCCTCTCTCTACACCCCATACCCAATTTGAAGGCCTAATGCAGTGTAGTTTCCAAGAACTACTAAACGAGAGCATGAAGATCGAAGCTCAGGAAAGGCAACCTGGGGAACACCTTGGAGTGTAACACACCCTCTCTCTACACCCCATACCCAATTTGAAGGCCTAATGCAGTGTAGTTTCCAAGAACTACTAAACGAGAGCCGGAAGATCGAAGCTCAGGAAAGGCAACCTGGGGAACACCTTGGAGTGGAACACACCCTCTCTCTACACCCCATACCCAATTTGAAGGCCTAATGCAGCGTAGTTTCCAACAACTACTAAACGAGAGCCGGAAGATCGAAGCTCAGGAAAGGCAACCTGGGGAACACCTTGGAGTGTAACACACCCTCTCTCTACACCCCATACCCAATTTGAAGGCCTAATGCAGCGTAGTTTCCAACAACTACTAAACGAGAGCCGGAAGATCGAAGCTCAGGAAAGGCAACCTGGGGAACACCTTGGAGTGTAACAAACCCTCTCTCTACACCCCATACCCAATTTGTAGGCCTAATGCAGCGTAGTTTCCGACAACTACTAAACGAGAGCATGAAGATCGAAGCTCAGGAAAGGCAACCTGGGGAACACCTTGGAGTGTAACACACCCTCTCTCTACACCCCATACCCAATTTGAAGGCCTAATGCAGTGTAGTTTCCAAGAACTACTAAACGAGAGCTGGAAGATCGAAGCTCAGGAAAGGCAACCTGGGGAACACCTTGGAGTGGAACACACCATCTCTCTACACCCCATACCCAATTTGAAGGCCTAATGCAGCGTAGTTTCCAACAACTACTAAACGAGAGCCGGAAGATCGAAGCTCAGGAAAGGCAACCTGGGGAACACCTTGGAGTGTAACACAACGTCTCTCTACACCACGGAAGGGCTGATTCTTAGGAAGGAAGGCTGTTGGAAATAAGCATTGCGCGTCCGAGGGTGATTATATTCTTATTACGTATATACTCACCCTCGGACGCGCCCTGCTTCTTTATTTGGAATGAATGTTTATTTGCAATGTGGTGTTGACTTTCTCTATTATTTTGGTAATTAATGATTTTATTATTTTCATTGTTTTGCATCTTCTCGGCAATAATATAAAGAAGACGCGACAGGACAACACTCGGTGGATGCCATATCTGTGTTTTCAATTTAAAAAACCTTTCAGTTAACTACTTGCAGGAAAAAGTAATTGTAGCTGGTGGCCATTTTTAGTACTGTACCAGATTTTAGTTGTGTGTTTGTTTTTAATGTTAAAATGTCTGCATTTGATATCTCTCCAGTATTTTCTTTTTTATAAGCAAAATACTTATTTTTATATTTTCTGATGTTGGTTCCAGGGGTACACGGGCAGCAGTGGTGTGGTCAGTGGAGGCCTAGTGGAAGGAGTGACCGCAGACAGGCATCGAAGGCCTAAAATAATAACACATGGCTGTAGGCAATTTTAAATTGGTTCCAGGGGTACACGGGCAGCAGTGGTGTGGTCAGTGGAGGCCTAGTGGAAGGAGTGACCACAGACAGGCATCGAAGGCCTAAAATAATAACACATGGCTGTAGGCAATTTTAAATTGGTTCCAGGGGTACACGGGCAGCAGTGGTGTGGTCAGTGGAGGCCTAGTGGAAGGAGTGACCACAGACAGGCATCGAAGGCCTAAAATAATAACACATGGCTGTAGGCAATTTTAAATTGGTTCCAGGGGTACACGGGCAGCAGTGGTGTGGTCAGTGGAGGCCTAGTGGAAGGAGTGACCACAGACAGGCATCGAAGGCCTAAAATAATAACACATGGCTGTAGGCAATTTTAAATTGGTTCCAGGGGTACACGGGCAGCAGTGGTGTGGTCAGTGTAGTAGTAGTTGAAAGAATGGACCGCAGACAGGCATCGAAGGCCTAAAATAAAAAAATTGGGCTGGCTGTAGGCAATTTTAAATTGGTTCCAGGGGTACACGGGCAGCAGTGGTGTGGTCAGTGGAGGCCTAGTGGAAGGAGTGACCGCAGACAGGCATCGAAGGCCTAAAATAATAACACATGGCTGTAGGCAATTTTAAATTGGTTCCAGGGGTACACGGGCAGCAGTGGTGTGGTCAGTGGAGGCCTAGTGGAAGGAGTGACCACAGACAGGCATCGAAGGCCTAAAATAATAACACATGGCTGTAGGCAATTTTAAATTGGTTCCAGGGGTACACGGGCAGCAGTGCCCTGGTCAGTGTAGTAGTAGTTGAAAGAATGGACCGCAGACAGGCATCGAAGGCCTAAAATAAAAAAATTGGGCTGGCTGTAGGCAATTTTAAATTGGTTCCAGGGGTACACGGGCAGCAGTGGTGTGGTCAGTGGAGGCCTAGTGGAAGGAGTGACCACAGACAGGCATCGAAGGCCTAAAATAATAACACATGGCTGTAGGCAATTTTAAATTGGTTCCAGGGGTACACGGGCAGCAGTGCCCTGGTCAGTGTAGTAGTAGTTGAAAGAATGGACCGCAGACAGGCATCGAAGGCCTAAAATAAAAAAATTGGGCTGGCTGTAGGCAATTTTAAATTGGTTCCAGGGGTACACGGGCAGCAGTGGTGTGGTCAGTGGAGGCCTAGTGGAAGGAGTGACCACAGACAGGCATCGAAGGCCTAAAATAATAACACATGGCTGTAGGCAATTTTAAATTGGTTCCAGGGGTACACGGGCAGCAGTGCCCTGGTCAGTGTAGTAGTAGTTGAAAGAATGGACCGCAGACAGGCATCGAAGGCCTAAAATAAAAAAATTGGGCTGGCTGTAGGCAATTTTAAATTGGTTCCAGGGGTACACGGGCAGCAGTGGTGTGGTCAGTGGAGGCCTAGTGGAAGGAGTGACCACAGACAGGCATCGAAGGCCTAAAATAATAACACATGGCTGTAGGCAATTTTAAATTGGTTCCAGGGGTACACGGGCAGCAGTGGTGTGGTCAGTGGAGGCCTAGTGGAAGGAGTGACCACAGACAGGCATCGAAGGCCTAAAATAATAACACATGGCTGTAGGCAATTTTAAATTGGTTCCAGGGGTACACGGGCAGCAGTGGTGTGGTCAGTGTAGTAGTAGTTGAAAGAATGGACCGCAGACAGGCATCGAAGGCCTAAAATAAAAAAATTGGGCTGGCTGTAGGCAATTTTAAATTGGTTCCAGGGGTACACGGGCAGCAGTGGTGTGGTCAGTGGAGGCCTAGTGGAAGGAGTGACCGCAGACAGGCATCGAAGGCCTAAAATAATAACACATGGCTGTAGGCAATTTTAAATTGGTTCCAGGGGTACACGGGCAGCAGTGGTGTGGTCAGTGGAGGCCTAGTGGAAGGAGTGACCACAGACAGGCATCGAAGGCCTAAAATAATAACACATGGCTGTAGGCAATTTTAAATTGGTTCCAGGGGTACACGGGCAGCAGTGCCCTGGTCAGTGTAGTAGTAGTTGAAAGAATGGACCGCAGACAGGCATCGAAGGCCTAAAATAAAAAAATTGGGCTGGCTGTAGGCAATTTTAAATTGGTTCCAGGGGTACACGGGCAGCAGTGGTGTGGTCAGTGGAGGCCTAGTGGAAGGAGTGACCACAGACAGGCATCGAAGGCCTAAAATAATAACACATGGCTGTAGGCAATTTTAAATTGGTTCCAGGGGTACACGGGCAGCAGTGCCCTGGTCAGTGTAGTAGTAGTTGAAAGAATGGACCGCAGACAGGCATCGAAGGCCTAAAATAAAAAAATTGGGCTGGCTGTAGGCAATTTTAAATTGGTTCCAGGGGTACACGGGCAGCAGTGGTGTGGTCAGTGGAGGCCTAGTGGAAGGAGTGACCACAGACAGGCATCGAAGGCCTAAAATAATAACACATGGCTGTAGGCAATTTTAAATTGGTTCCAGGGGTACACGGGCAGCAGTGCCCTGGTCAGTGTAGTAGTAGTTGAAAGAATGGACCGCAGACAGGCATCGAAGGCCTAAAATAAAAAAATTGGGCTGGCTGTAGGCAATTTTAAATTGGTTCCAGGGGTACACGGGCAGCAGTGGTGTGGTCAGTGGAGGCCTAGTGGAAGGAGTGACCGCAGACAGGCATCGAAGGCCTAAAATAATAACACATGGCTGTAGGCAATTTTAAATTGGTTCCAGGGGTACACGGGCAGCAGTGGTGTGGTCAGTGGAGGCCTAGTGGAAGGAGTGACCACAGACAGGCATCGAAGGCCTAAAATAATAACACATGGCTGTAGGCAATTTTAAATTGGTTCCAGGGGTACACGGGCAGCAGTGGTGTGGTCAGTGGAGGCCTAGTGGAAGGAGTGACCACAGACAGGCATCGAAGGCCTAACATAACAAAAATGTCAATACAATGGTATTGTCAGTGGCAGGCATTGAAGGATGTCAGCGCATAGACTAAACATTGGTGGAGCTGTGAGATAATTTTGCAAGTGGTAGAGCACTGTTTGAGCTGGGGTGGGGGGAAACTGTCTTGTGGCCGGCGGTACAGGCCCAGGGCCCCTCATATTACAACGGTGTGTCTGACGTTGGGTGCGCACCACCACCGCCAGAGACACTTTATTGTACTAGGAGGGACCCAGTGGCAGTGCCGTTGACCAAAAGCGGGCTCACCCACCTCTTCAGACAAACTGCACTCTCACGGGTGCTGTCGCCAAGTGTCGATACCACGGCCCCGTGTGGGGAGTTTGGCCATTTAGTGAGGTGTAAACATGTCGTATGCTGGACAATCAGGTGCTGAAAATTACGAGATTGGAAAAGGCATTCAGAATAGTCCACAGGCAAGACCTTTTCATAGGAAAGCTAGGTGTCAGCCGGGCAAGGTGGGGCAAAAGATTTCGAAATCCAGTTGTGGTTCATTTTAATGAAGGTTAGATCATCTACATACTGTTAGTATTGAACCTGCAGCACTGAATACTCTTTCTGATAGGACACTAGCTGCCGGGCAAGCAAGCTCCTGCAATGCATATTCTGCCAATTCTGGCCAGGTGTCTAATTTTGATGCCCAGTAATCAAATGGGAATGACGGTTGAGGGAGAACATCGATAAGGGATGAAAAATAGTTTGTAACCATACTGGACAAATGTTGTCTCCTGTCACTTTGAATTGATGCTGCAGTACCTGTCCTGTCTGCGGTCATAGCAAAATCACTCCACAACCTGGTCAGAAAACCCCTCTGGCCAACGCCACTTCTGATTTCTGCCCCTCTAACTCCTCTGGTCTGCTGGCCCCTGCAGCTCGTGTGAGAACGATCACGGGCGCTGTGTGCAGGGAATGCCAGAAGCAAACGGTCAACAAGAGTTGATTGTTTGGTTGCTAATATTAGTTCCAAGTTCTCATGTGGCATTATATTTTGCAATTTGCCTTTATAGCGAGGATCAAGGAGGCAGGCCAACCAGTAATCGTCATCATTCATCATTTTAGTTATGCGTGTGTCCCTTTTGAGGATACGTAAGGCATAATCCGCCATGTGGGCCAAAGTTCCAGTTCTCAAATCTGCGGTTGTGCTTGGTTGAGGGGCAGTTTCAGGCAAATCAACGTCACTTGTGTCCCTCAAAAAACCAGAACCCGGCCTTGCCGCGCCACCAATTTCCAGTGGCCCCGGAAAAGCTTCCTCATTAAAAATATAATCATCCCCATCATGCTCCTCGTCCTCCTCCTCCTCTTTGCCCGCTACCTCGTCCTGTACACTGCCCTGGCCAGACAATGGCTGACTGTCATCAAGGCTTTCCTCTTCCTCAGCTGCAGACGCCTGATCCTTTATGTGCGTCAAACTTTGCATCAGCAGACGCATTAGGGGGATGCTCATGCTTATTATGGCGTTGTCTGCACTAACCAGCCGTGTGCATTCCTCAAAACACTGAAGGACTTGACACATGTCTTGAATCTTCGACCACTGCACACCTGACAACTCCATGTCTGCCATCCTACTGCCTGCGCGTGTATGTGTATCCTCCCACAAAAACATAACAGCCCGCCTCTGTTCGCACAGTCTCTGAAGCATGTGCAGTGTTGAGTTCCACCTTGTTGCAACGTCTATGATTAGGCGATGCTGGGGAAGGTTCAAAGAATGCTGATAGGTCTGCATACGGCTGGAGTGTGCGGGCGAACGGCGGATATGTGAGCAAAGTCCACGCACTTTGAGGAGCAGGTCGGATAACCCCGGATAACTTTTCAGGAAGCACTGCACCACCAGGTTTAAGGTGTGAGCCAGGCAAGGAATGTGTTTCAGTTGGGAAAGGGAGATGGCAGCCATGAAATTCCTTCCGTTATCACTCACTACCTTGCCTGCCTCAAGATCTACAGTGCCCAGCCACGACTGCGTTTCTTTCTGCAAGAACTCGGACAGAACTTCCGCGGTGTGTCTGTTGTCGCCCAAACACTTCATAGCCAATACAGCCTGCTGACGTTTGCCAGTAGCTGCCCCATAATGGGAGACCTGGTGTGCAACAGTGGCAGCTGCGGATGGAGTGGTTGTGCGACTGCGGTCTGTGGACGAGCTCTCGCTTCTGCAGGAGGACGAAGAGGAGGAGGAGATGGTGCGAACGGCTACAGCCAATTGTTTCCTAGACCGTGGGCTAGGCAGAACTGTCCCAAACTTGCTGTCCCCTGTGGACCCTGCATCCACCACATTTACCCAGTGTGCCGTGATGGACACGTAACGTCCCTGGCCATGCCTACTGGTCCATGCATCTGTTGTCAGGTGCACCTTTGTGCTCACAGATTGCCTGAGTGCATGGACGATGCGCTCTTTAACATGCTGGTGGAGGGCTGGGATGGCTTTTCTGGAAAAAAAGTGTCGACTGGGTAGCTCGTAGCGTGGTACAGCGTAGTCCATCAGGGCTTTGAAAGCTTCGCTTTCAACTAACCGGTAGGGCATCATCTCTAACGAGATTAGTCTAGCTATGTGTGCGTTCAAACCCTGTGTACGCGGATGCGAGGCTAAGTACTTCCTTTTTCTAACCATAGTCTCATGTAGGGTGAGCTGGACTGGAGAGCTGGAGATCGTGGAACTAGCGGGGGTGCCGGTGGACATGGCAGACTGAGAGACGGTGGGAGATGGTATTGTTGCCGCCGGTGCCCTAGATGCAGTGTTTCCTACTACGAAACTGGTGATTCCCTGACCCTGACTGCTTTGGCCTGGCAAAGAAACCTGCACAGATACTGCAGGTGGTGCGGAAAATGGTGGCCCTACACTGCCGGAAGGGATGTTGCGTTGCTGACTAGCTTCATTGGCCGAGGGTGCTGCAACCTTAAGGGACGTTTGGTAGTTAGTCCAGGCTTGCAAATGCATGGTGGTTAAATGTCTATGCATGCAACTTGTATTGAGACTTTTCAGATTCTGTCCTCTGCTTAAGGTAGTTGAACATTTTTGACAGATGACTTTGCGCTGATCAATTGGATGTTGTTTAAAAAAATGCCAGACTGCACTCTTTCTAGCATCGGATACCTTTTCAGGCATTGCAGACTGAGCTTTAACCGGATGGCCACGCTGTCCTCCAACAGGTTTTAGCTTTGCCACGTGTTTTGGCCAAGATACGGGCCCGGCAGATGGAACCTGTTGCGATGTTGATGCCTGCTGCGGCCCCTCCTCCTCCGCTTCAGAACTGCTGCCGCCTGCACCCTGTTCCCCCAATGGCTGCCAATCGGGGTCAAGAACTGGGTCATCTATTACCTCTTCTTGTAGCTCGTGTGCAACTTCGTCTGTGTCACCGTGTCGGTCGGTGGTATAGCGTTCGTGATGGGGCAACATAGTCTCATCAGGGTCTGATTCTTGATCAGCACCCTGCGAGGGCAATGTTGTGGTCTGAGTCAAAGGACCAGCATAGTAGTCTGGCTGTGGCTGTGCATCAGTGCACTCCATGTCAGATTCAACTTGTAATGGGCATGGACTGTTAACTGCTTCACTTTCTAAGCCAGGGACGGTATGTGTAAAGAGCTCCATGGAGTAACCCGTTGTGTCGCCTGCTGCATTCTTCTCTGTTGTTGTTTTTGCTGAAGAGGACAAGGAAGCGACTTGTCCCTGACCGTGAACATCCACTAACGACGCGCTGCTTTGACATTTACCAGTTTCACGAGAGGAGGCAAAAGAGCTAGAGGCTGAGTCAGCAAGATAAGCCAAAACTTGCTCTTGCTGCTCCGGCTTTAAAAGCGGTTTTCCTACTCCCAGAAAAGGGAGCGTTCGAGGCCTTGTGTAGCCAGACGACGAACCTGGCTCCACAGCTCCAGACTTAGGTGCAATATTTTTTTTCCCACGACCAGCTGATGCTCCACCACTACCACTACCCTCATTACCAGCTGACAATGAACGCCCCCGGCCACGACCTCTTCCACCAGACTTCCTCATTGTTTTAAAAACGTTACCAAACGAACGGTATTTGTTGCTGTCACACAACTTACACGGTGAGCTATAACTTCAGTATGATTTAGCTACCCCTTTACAGGTGGGTGAGACCACAACGAAAATCAGCCACAATGTTACACACTCTGTTGTTGTTGGCAACAAATGAGATGGCACACACGCAGGACTGTCACTGAAGCGCAAATGTAAATATTTATCTCCCACTGATTTGTGTTTGTTTTTTTTAAAAGGGAGACTTCAGAAAAAAAAAAATTTAAAAAAAATTATTTTTTACAGAAGAATGTATAAAACAAATAAAATGAAATGATTGTTTCAGGGAGAATTTAGGGAAAAAAAAAAAAAAGGCTTTGTAGGGCCCACTGAGTGAGAGAGGAAGCACACAGGAGTCAGGAGTGACACACAAGCCCAGAGGCCAATATTAATCTCCCACCGATTGATTTAGTTATTTTTTTTGGTAGATTTTGGAACCCAAATCAAGCAAAAAAATTAATAGGCTTTCTATGGCCCACAATTGGGGAGAGAGAGAGAGATGGCACACCCAGGAGTCAAGACTGGCACACAAGCAGAAGGGGCAATATGAATCTCCCACAGATTTTTTTTTTTTTTTTTTCAGGGAGACTTGAGAGAAAAAAAAATACAAAAAAAATGATTTTTTTCAGGAATAATTTAGAAACCAAAGAAAATAAAATGATTGTTTCAGGGAGAATTTAGAAAACAAATAAAACAAAAAATAGGCTTTCTAGGGCCCACTGAGTGACAGATGACGCACACAGGAGTCAGGAGTGGCACACAAGCCCAGAGGCCAATATTAATCTCCCACTGATTGATTTAGTGATTTTTTTTGGTAGATTTTGGAACCCAAATCAAGCAAAAAAATTAATAGGCTTTCTATGGCCCCCAATTGGGGAGAGAGACAGAGATGGCACACCCAGGAGTCAAGACTGGCACACAAGCAGAAGGGGCAATATGAATCTCCCACAGATTTTTTATTTTTTTTTTTCAGGGAGACTTGAGAGAAAAAAAAATACAAAAAAAATGTTTTTTTTCAGGAATAATTTAGAAACCAAAGAAAATAAAATGATTGTTTCAGGGAGAATTTAGAAAACAAATAAAACAAAAAATAGGCTTTCTAGGGCCCACTGAGTGACAGATGACGCACACAGGAGTCAGGAGTGGCACACAAGCCCAGAGGCCAATATTAATCTCCCACTGATTGATTTAGTTATTTTTTTTGGTAGATTTTGGAACCCAAATCAAGCAAAAAAATTAATAGGCTTTCTATGGCCCACTATTTGTGAGAGAGATGGCACGCTCAGGACTGGCACACAAGCCCAGAGGCCAATATTAATCTCCCATTTTTTTTTTCCAGGGAAAATTTATAAACCCAATAAAAAAAATAATAATAAATAGGCTTTCTATGGCCCACTATCTGAGAGAGAGAGATGGCACGCTTAGGACTGGCACACAAGCCCAAAGGCCAATATTAATCTCCCACTGATTGATTGATTGATTTTTTCAGGTAGAATTATGAACCCAAATCAACCAAAAAAATAAATAGGCTTTCTATGGCCCACTATTTGTGAGAGAGATGGCACGCTCAGGACTGGCACACAAGCCCAGAGGCCAATATTAATCTCCCACTTTTTTTTTTTTTCCAGGGAAAATTTATAAACCCAATAAAATAATAAAAAAATATGCTTTCTATGGCCCACTATCTGAGAGAGAGAGAGATGGCACGGTTAGGACTGGCACACAAGCCCAAAGGCCAATATTAATCTCCCACTGATTGATTTATTGATTTTTTCAGGTAGAATTTAGAACCCAAATCAAGCAAAATAATTAATAGGCTTTCTATGGCCCACTGAGTGAGAGATGGCACACACAGGAGTAAGGAGTGGCACACAAGCCCTGAGGCCAATATTTTTCTCCCACTGATTGATGTTGTGATTTTTTCTGGTAGATTTTGGAACCTAAATCAAGCAAAAAAATAAATAGGCTTTCTATGGCCCACTGAGTGAGAGATGACACAGACAGAGATGGCACTCTAGCAGAAATGTCAATCTTAATCTCCCACAAAAAAAAAAAAAAAAAAAAAAGGAACTGTCCTTCAATTACTATCTCCCTGCAGTAATCTCAGCCAGGTATGGCAGGCAGCAATAAGGAGTGGACTGATGCACAAATTAAATAAAAAGTGTGGACAAACAAACAAGATAGCTGTGCAGAAAGGAAGGAACAAGAGGATTTGTGCTTTGAAAAAAGCAGTTGGTTTGCACAGCGGCGTACACACAGCAATGCAGCTATCAGGGAGCCTTCTAGGGCAGCCCAATGAGCTACAGCGCTGAGGAAAAAAAAAAAAAAAGGAGCTTCCACTGTCCCTGCACACCGAAGGTGGTGTTGGGCAGTGGAAATCGCTACAGCACAAGCGGTTTTGTGGTTAATGGACCCTGCCTAACGCTATCCCTGCTTCTGACGAAGCGGCAGCAACCTCTCCCTAAGCTCAGATCAGCAGCAGTAACATGGCGGTCGGAGGGAACTACCCTTTATAGCCCCTGTGACGCCGCAGACAGCAAGCCAATCACTGCAATGCCCTTCTCTAAGATGGTGGGGACCAGGACCTATGTCATCACGCTGCCCACACTCTGCGTTTACCTTCATTGGCTGAGAAATGGCGCTTTTCGCGTCATTGAAACGCGACTTTGGCGCGAAAGTCGCGTACCGCATGGCCGACCACGCACAGGGGTCGGATCGGGTTTCATGAAACTCGACTTCGCCAAAAGTCGGTACTTTTGAAAATGTTCGACCCGTTTCGCTCAACCCTAGTCCTGATTAACAGAGTAAAATGTTGATGGCTGAAATTAAACAAGGGTGAATGTGTCAAAAAGACTGGGAGAGTAAGAAAGCTTCCCCCTCTGGCACAGAAAATTGCGTGGGAGCCCACACCATTGTTTTCCGTTTTTTTAATCTTTTTTTTAAATAAATGTTCATTAATAAACATGGTTTCAGCTATTATATATCTATGGATATATCTATAGATATAAATCTAAATATAAATCTATATATCTATAGATGGATAACTATGGATATATCTATCTATAGATATATTTCTAGATATATAAATATATCTATAGATACATAGATATATCTATCCATATATCTATCTGGCTACTTTCACACATCAGGTTTTTGCCATCAGGCACAATCCGCCGAGTTTTGAAAACAACGGATCTGGGTTTTTTTTCCACCAGAACCGTTTTTCTCATACAGTTGTGTTAGCGCCGGATTGCGCCTTATGGCCTCACGTTTCATCCGTTTTTTGCCGGATCCATCAGAAAAGCTGTTTCCGGTGAATGGAGAAAACGTACAGAAGAACGTTTTCTCTGTCTGGCGAAAAAACGCACAGCAACGGATCCGGTGAAAAACGTTTGAAACTAAGATGTGAAATGTTGAATCCGGCCTCCGAATCAGGTTTTTCATGCATGTTTCCATTCAAATCATGTACATTTTCTATTCTCTCTGTCTCTCAAAAAAACGGATCAGTTGCATCAGTTTTACACTATTTGCAACGGATCCGTTTTTTCAAAAATTCGCCGGATCCTGCCTGACTGAAAAAAACTGATGTGTGAAAGTAGCCTACCTATCCATATATCTGTCTACATCTATCCATAGATATATGTATCTACATCTATCTATCTCATTCCTTCTATCTATCTATCTGTCTATCTGTCTATCTATGTGTGTAATAGAGTGTGGGTTGGACACATGTAAAAGAGGAGGTTGGACAAGACATAACATCACAAATCTTTTTTTGCTTAATAATACCTCTTTATTTTGCTTTCAAAACCGCGTACAAAAACGCATCAAAACAGCGCAAAAAACGCATCAAAAACGCCCCTGCGTTTTCTGCCAAGAGCTGCGGATTTAGTGCAGAAAAATCCACAAGCAAATCTGCAACGTGTGCACATACCCTAAAATTGGACATAGAGGAAGCTAAATGAAAAACCCTATTTAGAGATGATATGGGAGAACAGAAAGTGGCAGCAGTTTCTGTTGGAGGGCACATGGGTGAGAATTGAGAACCATATAAAAACAAATAAGCATTCAGCCAAAGCTGATGCATGAGCAAAAAACATATTTACCAGCATTGCTCTTGATATAGTATTGATTTTTAAGCCCCACTCACATTTCCTCCTGGCATGCCCCTATTTTATGGATTGGGTTTACATTAGTACCTTTAGATTTGGGGAAGCCCTGAATTTGCTATTTGTATGCTATTTGGGGAAGCTCTAAATTTGCTCTCCTAAAAAATGAGGTGGTCCCAGCAACTTCAGGACTATTGGCAATTAATGGAACCCAAAGAAGCATTCGGGTCGCATTTACTTCTCTGTTAAATTGCTTGTTTGTTGAATGGTTGCTTTCTACCTATTGTATCAGCCCTTGTTCTACTATCCTTGAGGCACAAAGGCGCAAGTTAGTTGAAAATCAATGTTTGTTAATTTGGTTAATGCCTGCTGACTACCTATTGTATCAGTCAATGCAGCTTGTTGTTCTGCAAACATTTAAGGACAAAATATGCAAGTTAATTGAAACAATGATAGATGACCCCACCAAACCTGTGAAAAATGGCCTGAAAAACAGCTGTTGCTATAAAAAGGGATGTCTATCCATTTACAGAGAAACTCTAGACAACAGCAGCCAAGGCACCATGGCTCCAACTGGAGGAATACAGATTTGATTCACAGCCTATCATCGAAACTACAGAGACATTTGGAGAGCCCAGGTTGGGCCAATCAGGTCACCTGGCCAGATACCTCAATGGACTGTCAGCTTCCTAAGCTTGCCACTACCTCCTCTCTGTGGGTGCCGACCAAAAGTGGGATAGTTGGCCCTGGAAGCTGCGAAGTTGCAGATGTCCTAATTCACGGCAAACCAGCGGTAGCATGAGACTCTGTCATTTGCACCACCTTATGCTGCTGGGACTGTACTATACGTTATTGAATGTTGTTGATACAATAAATTCTTACTCTGGCTCACAATCTAAATTCCCTATCAGTATGTCTTTGGAATGTGGGAGGAAACCGCAGTACCTGGAGGAAACCCACGCAAACACAGGGAGAACATACAAACTCTTTGCAGATGTTGTCCTTGGTGGGATTTGAATCCAGGACTCTAGTGCTACAAGGTGCTACAAGGCTTCAGTGCTAACCACGGAGCCACCGTGCTGCCAGGCCAGAAAACGAGAGCACCTACTGTCCCTTCCCTCACGTCTCCACACCATGTTATACCATGATGATACTTTTAATCATATCCTATCGAAGGGTCAGAGATGTGTGGCCAGAAGGGGCTGGTCCTTGGGCACAATATTGTCCCCTAGTATGTTTCAAAAACCTTCTAATGCTTTCAATTTGCTGTTAGTTAAAGATTTTCATAAATGTACAGAAAACAAATGTAAATGAATTTGCAAGAAAAACACAAAAATTAATGACCATTTGATAATCAATTCATTTAAAAACTGTGACACATGACATGTTGTTTATTGCATTGTTTGTGATATTTGTAACCTCAAACATATTGGCTGTACCGACTGTAAAATAAAGAAATGGATATCCAAACATATACAAAATATTAAGAGTAACAACAGAACATAGTCAGATGTAGTGAAACAATTTATTGATATTCATGACTGTAATATTAAATTAACCTATAAAAAATCCTAGTAATAGAATACAGTTAGGGCCAGAAATATTTGGACAGTGACACAAGTTTTGTTATTTTAGCTGTTTACAAAAACATGTTCAGAAATACAATTATATATATAATATGGGCTGAAAGTGCACACTCCCAGCTGCAATATGATAGTTTCCACATCCAAATCGGAGAAAGGGTTTAGGAATCATAGCTCTGTAATGCATAGCGTCCTCTTTTTCAAGGGACCAAAAGTAATTGGACAATGGACTCTAAGGGCTGCAATTAACTCTGAAGGCATCTCCCTCGTTAACCTGTAATCAATGAAGTAGTTAAAAGGTCAGGGGTGGATTCCAGGTGTGTGGTTTTGCATTTGGAAGCTGTTGCTGTGAGCAGACAACATGCGGTCAAAGGAACTCTCAATTGAGGTGAAGCAGAACATCCTGAGGCTGAAAAAAAAGAAAAAATCCATCAGAAAGATAGCAGACATGCTTGGAGTAGCAAAATCAACAGTTGGGTACATTCTGAGAAAAAAGGAATTGACTGGTGAGCTTGGGAACTCAAAAAGGCCTGGGCGTCCATGGATGACAACAGTGGTGGATGATCGCCGCATACTTAATTTGGTGAAGAAGAACCCGTTCACAACATCAACTGAAGTCCAGAACACTCTCAGTGAAGTAGGTGTATCTGTCTCTAAGTCAACAGTAAAGAGAAGACTCCATGACAGTAAATACAAAGGGTTCACATCTAGATGCAAACCATTCATCAATACCAAAAATAGACAGGCCAGAGTTAAATTTGCAGAAAAACACCTCAAGAAGCCAGCTCAGTTCTGGAAAAGTATTCTATGGACAGATGAGACAAAGATCAACCTGTACCAGAATGATGGGAAGAAAAAAGTTTGGAGAAGAAAGGGAACGGCACATGATCCAAGGCACACCACATCCTCTGTAAAACATGTTGGAGGCAACGTGATGGCATGGGCATGCATGGCTTTCAATAGCACTGGGTCACTTGTGTTTATTGATGACATAAGAGCAGACAAGAGTAGCCGGATGAATTCTGAAGTGTACCGGGATATACTTTCAGCCCAGATTCAGCCAAATGCTGCAAAGTTGATTGGACGGCGCTTCATAGTACAGATGGACAATGACCCCAAGCATACAGCCAAAGCTACCCAGGAGTTCATGAGTGCCAAAAAGTGGAACATTCTGCAATGGCCAAGTCAATCTCCAGATCTAAACCCAATTGAGCATGCATTTCACTTGCTCAAATCCAGACTTAAGACGGAAAGACCCACAAACAAGCAAGACCTGAAGGCTGCGGCTGTAAAGGCCTGGCAAAGCATTAAGAAGGAGGAAACCCAGCGTTTGGTGATGTCTATGGGTTCCAGACTTAAGGCAGTGATTGCCTCCAAAGGATTTGCAACAAAATATTGAAAATAAAAATATTTTGTTTGGGTTATGTTTATTTGTCCAATTACTTTTGACCTCCTAAAATGTGGAGTGTTTGTAAAGAAATGTGTACAATTCCTACATTTTCTATCAGATATTTTTGTTCAACCATTCAAATTAAACGTTACAATCTGCACTTGAATTCTGTTGTAGAGGTTTCATTTCAAATCCAATGTGGTGGCATGCAGAGCCCAACTCGCGAAAATTGTGTCACTGTCCAAATATTTCTGGCCCTAACTGTATATAAAGAAAAACAAAACCTTAAGAATAAGTTGCTTGAATCATGAGCTCTGATCACAAGCACTGCAGCATATAGACTTACCAGCCTGACTTTTGGATCTTTTATTTATCTTAATACTTGTCCATGTGACATCTATTAATTTCACCACCAGTGACTGTTCCCTGAGCCTCAACAGGTGATGTCGGGTATCACTTTCTAGCAACATATTATAGTCTTACAGCACTAATAGTGTTTATTATACTATTTTTTTCCATCTTCCACCCCTTATTTCCTTCATTTTAGCTGTTTTCCTCACATATTATTTATTGTATCATTATGTATATTACTGTTAGTAAACTTTGATATTTTTCTTCCTTAATCCTAGTCATTTTCTGGGTTTTTATATGATATTCACACTCAGATATTTACAGACACCCATGGTTGTTTTTGTTTTTGGTTATATGACTGTAATATTAATTGCTTTTTCTTTTTGACATTGAGAAGGTTAATCCTCCCATTAGAGGAGGAGAATGGAAAAATAAACTTTTTCTCAGGGAAGCCTTTTGGATCATTAGGTTGGAAACTAAGCAACCCAAAAGCATGAAATATAGAAGAGATACTCTGATTATATACTAAAATATGATTAAAAAGAGGCTACCTTATCAAATTTCATATATACAAATCTACCCTCTTTAGTTCCATACATATTAGTTGCACTACTTGTGTTTCTGCTTGACAAATTTCATGCTTCACACCTATGGTCTCTTTGTGTTTCATGCTCCATAAGTGATATAGTGTATTTCTATAGAACATAAGGTTATGTCTTGGTTGGTTATGAATTTCATAGCTTAATTTGATATGAAGCATTTTCGTTGGGAATTTTAATATTATCATTATGAAGCTATTTATGTGTGTATATGTTGTATGGTTGCATGCTATTTTCTGTAAACTCATTTAATGATCTGAAACATTCTAATGTCACAAATATGCCAAAAATCGAGCATCAATTTTTAAGGGGAAAGTTTATACATAAGATAGGTAAATAGAGAAGGCAAGGGAGACATATCATTTACATTCAGTATTAAATTCCCATTGTTTTAATAAATCACAATGAGTATGTTTTCATATTAGTCATATAATCATTTACGCATACTAATAATTTGTTTTCCTGAATTTTTCTACATTTTTAAGAAATCTACAGTACGGATCTTTAAATCTTAAAGTGCATTTAAATGATTTTCTAAGGAAAAAAAATGTTCCCGCAGTCTCCTGATTTACGCAGCAATTTTGGAATAATTGTTTTATACACCCTGTGGCTTTTGATAACTAAGATTCAGTCATGCTCACTCAACCTTTATTTTTTGGACACACCTCATTAATCTTCAGGCAATCAGCATTAAATGTCAATTATGTAAGGTTACTAACATGGCAACCACAGAAAACGGTGACAGGCATTGAACTTTTGTTTTTAAATATCAAACATTCTGGACTTGGATCTAATTAGTGCAAAATGTGATATAAAATTCATTCTAGCACAGACCAGGTTGTGCCATTTAGTTTGCGCACTAACAAAACTATCATAATTTTATTATATATATATATATATATATATACATATATATATATACAGTTAGGTCCACATATATTTGGACAGAGACAACATTTTTCTAATTTTGGTTATAGACATTACCACAATGAATTTTAAACAAAACAATTCAGATGCAGTTGAAGTTCAGACTTTCAGCTTTCTTTTGAGGGTATCCACATTAAATTTGGAAGAAGGGTTCAGGAGTTTCAGCTCCTTAACATGTGCCACCCTATTTTTAAAGGGACCAAAAGTAATTGGACAATCGGCTCCAAGGCTATTTCATGGATAGGTGTTGGCAATCCCTTCATTATGTCATTCTCAATTAAGCTGATAAAAGGCCTGGAGTTGATTTGAGGTGTGGTGCTTGCATTTGGAAGGTTTTGCTGTGAAGTAAACATGCGGTCAAAGGAGCTCTTCATGCAGGTGAATCAAGCCATCCTTAAGCTGCGAAAACCGAAAAAACCCATCCAAGAAATTGCTACAATATTAGAAGTGGCAAAATCCACAATTTGGGACATCCTGAGAAAGAAAGAAAGCACTGGTGAACTCATCAATGCAAAAAGACCTGGGCGCCCACGGAAGACAACAGTGGTGGATGATCACAGAATATTCTCCATGGTGAAGAGAAACCCCTTCACAACCGCCAACCAAGTGAACAACACTCTCCAGGAGGTCGGCGTATCAATATCCGAATCTACCATACAGAGAAGACTGCATGAAAGTAAATACAGAGGGTTCACTGCACGGTGCAAGCCACTCATAAGCATCAAGAATAAAAAGGTTAGACTGGACTTTGCTAAAAAACATCTAAAAAAGCCAGCACAGTTCTGGAAGAACATTCTTTGAACAGATGAAACCAAGATCAACCTCTACCAGAATGATGGAAAGAGAAAAGTATGGCGAAGGCGTGGTACAGCTCATGATCCAAAGCATACCACATCATCTGTAAAACACAGCGGAGGCAGTGTGATTGCTTGGGCATGCATGGCTGCCAGTGGCACTGGGTCACTAGTGTTTATTGATGACGTGACACAGGACAGAAGCAGCCGAATGAATTCTGAGGTATTCAGAGACATACTGTGTGCTCAGATCCAGCCAAATGCAGCAAAACTGATTGGTCGTCGTTTTATACTACCGATGGACAATGACCCAAAACATAAAGCCAAAGCAACCCAGGTGTTTATTAAAGCAAAGAAGTGGTATATTCTTGAATGGCCAAGTCAGTCACCTGATCTCAACCCAATTAAGCATGCATTTCACTTGTTAAAGACTAAACTTCAGACAGAAAGGCCCACAATCAAACAGCAACTGAAAACCACTGCAGTGAAGGCCTGGCAGAGCATC
The DNA here is from genome assembly GCF_032444005.1 of Ranitomeya imitator. NCBI lineage: Eukaryota > Metazoa > Chordata > Amphibia > Anura > Dendrobatidae > Ranitomeya > Ranitomeya imitator. The sequence goes on from NC_091284.1 coordinate 77,577,703, forward strand.
AAAAAGGAGGAAACACAGGGTCTGGTGATGTCCATGAGTTCAAGACTTCAGGCAGTCATTGCCAACAATGGGTTTTCAACCAAGTACTAAAAATGAACATATTACTTAAAATTATTGAATCTTTCCAATTACTTTTGGTCCCTTTAAAAACAGGGTGGCACATGTTAAAGAGCGTAAACTCCTAAACCCTTCATCCAATTTTCATGTGGATACCCTCAAATGAAAGCGGAAAGTCGATACTTCAACTGCATCTGAATTGTATTGTTTATAATTCATTGTGGTAATGTCTATAACCAAAATTAGAAAAATTTTGTCTCTGTCCAAATATATGTGGACCTAACTGTATATATTTATTGATATGATTTATAGGTTCTAAGTCACCTTCAAATGTGATGTCGTGTGCACTGGAAATGGCAACTCAATAACATAAGGCCATATTTTTCTCAATATGATAAAAACCATTATTAAATTATTGATTTATTAGAAAATGTTATATGCCTCAATACACCAAAGGCATCCTATAAAATTACTAGTGAATGCATTGTCCACTTTTATTATGACCTTGAACTGTAAAGTCATTTTTATATATTAGTTTTAACGCACCACTTCAGTGTTTGTTTTCTTTTACCACACAAATCCATGTTCTCTGCCCTTAGTAATATACTTACCAGCTGTCATCTTCTGCTCCTCCCGGCATCTCTCCGGTCCCACTCCGCCATCTTATGATTGCAACTTCTGACTGACCAGAAGTCTGAGGTAATGGTCACAAGCTCTCAGTGTAATTCAATAAGTCTCATTCTGGTTCTCATGGACTTACATTTTGATGTGACCTCTGGCTCACACTGGGAATGATCCGGCAGGTCACAACCTGCAGAAGATGACAGCAGTAGTGCCAAGAAAAGAAGAAGACATCAGCTTGTAAGTATATTATCCGGGGTCGGGGAACTTACATTAATGACACAACTCCTGCAAATAAGGAAAAACCCTCCTTGAAAAATATATTATGTATTAAAAATATATTCTATCTATTATAGCATTATATCAACAATAATAATAATAATAATGCATCCTCTCTATTTGACTTTACTTCTTTTACTTTGGAAATATGTATTTATTATACAAGCTACAGCTCTCAAAAAAGGTAGTCAAAATTTCCATGTTTATAACAGTTTTTCCCTGCGCAGCAAATCAAACCTCATTTGTAAGGAACGGCAACAAAATCCCATAAAATTAATTGTAAATGTATTGAATTTTCTATATGTTGGCTAAGCAAAATCTGGGCTGCATAGAGACACTATCGGTACATGTATCTGTGGTAACTATTACCTAAGCAATCATGAAGTGTCATAGAGGGGTGGTCTGAGTATTAGTTGGAGTGAAGTATAAAGTGGTTTTGAAGAACCTGGTCCATCCATGTATTATAGATTCTCTTTAGCATAATACCTGAAGTAAAGCTTATTGGAGTCAGACAAGAATGTTTGAAATGGTTAAAATGTTTTAAAGTACGAGTAGAGGAACTCATTTGATGAAGAACTTTGTGGCACAATTGATTTTTAATTGTCAGAACTCTTTCTGTGCAATATTGTAGAGCTTAGAACTGACGAGTTTATGTAAAGGTGAATTTATATACTTGTTGAAAAAGAATTTGTAATAATTTGTGAATAACCCAATTGTTGTCTTGATTCACAATGTAGCTCCTTGGATATTACAAGTATGTATTGAATCATCAATAAGCGCTCGCTATTTGTCTACATGTCCAACTGCTCAATGAAAAATTCCCAAATAATTTACAAAAAGATCAAAGCTCTGGTATAGTAGGGCTTAATGCTCGGTAAGCATTTGTGAAAACAATGAAGTGTCAGGATTTTATATCAGTCAGAATATGGATATTTTTGCAATTCACACTACATGAATTCCGTAAAAGGACGGGGAGCTGTGACCACAATTTTTTGCTATACTGTGGAGGGCTGGAAAACTGTTAAAAAAGAAAAGCAATAATACTCATACTTTCCCATTCTGCAAGATCTCCTGAGTCTCTTCACTCTTATGCCAGGTCTTTAAGGCTACGTTCAGACTAGCGTTGCGCGCCGCTGCGTCGGCGACGCAACGCACGACGCACACAAAAACGCGGCAAAACGCACGCAAAAACGCTGCGTTTTGCGACGCGTGCGTCGTTTTTTGCCGAAAATCGGACGCAAGAAAAATGCAACTTGCTGCGTTTTCTTGGTCCGACGCTAGCGGCAAAAAAGACGCAAGTGTTGCAAAACGCAACACACAAAAACGCATGCGTCCCCCATGTTAAACATAGGGGCGCATGACGCGTGCGTCGCCGCTGCGTCGCCCGACGCTAAGGCTACGTTCACATTGGCGTTCCGCCAATGTGCGTCGCTGTTGCGCCGGCGACGCAGCGGCGACGCAGCGGCGACGCAGCGGCGACGCAGCGGCGACGCGCCCCTATGTTTAACATAGGGGACGCGTGCGTCGTTTTGGTGGCGTTTTTCGCCACGTGCGTCGTTTCCGACGCTAGCGTCGGACGCAAGAAAACGCTACATTGTAGCATTTTCTGTGCGTCCGATTTTCGTCAAAAACGACGCACGCGTCGCAAAACGCGCGCGTTTTTGCGCGCGTTTGCGCGCGTTTTTACGTGCGTCGCGCGTTGCGTCGCCGACACAGGGCGGCGCAACGCTAGTGTGAACCTAGCCTAAGGCGACGCACACTAGCAGAACGCTAGTGTGAACGTAGCCTAAGCTTCACTAGGGTTCATACGTCATTGCATGCTCTGCTGGTGCAGCACACACTATCACATCAAGGCACAGTACAGCTTGCAGTTAAGTCTGAGACCTAGTCGAACCAAAACACCTATCCAAGGTTGAGGCTGCCAAATAGAATGTGCATCATGGAGAAAGGGGAAAAAGATGGAAAGGACTGCACTGCAGGCTGTGGGAATGTCAGAACAGTTGTTTGGTGGCGTGGATATTATTTTTCTTTATATCCTACTTTAATTTTGCTCTGGCCTATGGGAGCCCATAGCAAAATAAGAAAAATTCAATTTGCACAGAATAACTTTTCTGCGAATCGAATTTCCCTGTGAATCACACATGATTTGGCCAATTTGAATCTTGATGAATTTGATCGTCTCTAATTAACACCAAAAAATGGTGATCATTGAGGCACTAAATCAGAGTTGGCTACAGTTCATAGAAGTGTGATAGAATCAGCTAATATTTTAAAAGTGGAATGAGTCATGGATTACAGAGAAAGGACAGATAACATGTACGATTATTACAGTAAGAATATTACAAAGTGGGAATTTCTACATTTTTAGTATAATAAAAGTTTTTAAAATACATTTTTCACCCATCTGGCTAATTTAAAATTAAGATAAAAAAAAATTAATTGAGGTTTTGGAAAATCAATGCATTTGGTTTTTTTTTCCTTACAAATAAATTAAGTTTTTTACTACGACAGTTATATTGAAAAATGTCAACACAACTACATATAAAAATGTCATTATTTTAGCATATAACATAAACCTAACTCATTTCTATGGCTACTGCCAAAATTTCTGATTTGGTCATCGTCACATTTGGTATGAATACAACATTTCCACAAAACATGCAGCCACTTGTCTATTTAAGTAGGAAAAGATTTCCTGTTCTACAGATAGTTAGAATCCCATAGGTAGGATTGTACTCAGACATTTTTGCAATTTACTTTGAACAACATGTAATACTATGCAAAACTCAAAAATAACATACACTGTGCTATAATGGCACATGAGCAGTAAAGCTCAGTTGCTGTATATCTGTACTTTTGGCGTTTCTAAGCACCATTGCTAAATCATTAGCATTGTAGATATGGCCACATACTGTGCTTAATGTGTTATATTTTTTTCAGTTTTCATGTGAACTTTTCACCTTGTTCTGTACTTAGCAAATTCAACTGCAAAACATTACATACTGTACTTGCAAATGGGCATATATGACTAACAATAGATCATTCTCGCTATTCATTTTCTAAACTCTCTGAAACAACTAAGCGTAATGAAGTAAATGAAATGTGAAACAGCATTAACTCTCTTCATCTTACAGAACATTTTATAACTCCCAGTCAATCACAATTTTGTTGAGGTAGAGTAAAAACATTAAAAAGAGAATCAGCCACTTAAAACTATATAATTCCATATAAAATATCCTTGAGTTGTTCACTTAATGGCTTCAGGACCATCTGTAGACTTTAAATGACATTCTAAAACATCTCTTCATAGTAGCGCAGCTACACACGATCATGTAGCTGCAGGTGCGGGGGATATAGATGTCAGGGACAGCTGGAGTCCCCATACAGAACGCTGAGATGGTTTATTACCACTTATACCCTGTAGATCACAATGTATACAGCACTAACCAAGCACTGTTTATACAGTAGCAGGACATATGATGGCTGCGTGGCTAGCACTGCAGCCTTGCAGCGCTGAGGTCCTGGGTTCAAACCCCTTCAAGGACAACATCTGCAAGATGTTTGTATGCTTTTCCCATGTTTACGTGGGTTTTCTCCAGGTACTTTCATAATCTAAAGACATACCATGGATATTGGCCCTCCCCAACCTAAAAATTCTGGTCCAGCTCTTCTCGCTTACCCGGGTATGGTGACAAGTGGGTAAGATTTGTGGGGTTGATGTCTGCTTTGTAATGTTATCTGACATCAAGCCCACAGGTCACTAATAGAGAGGCATCTGTCTATAAGACACCCTTATTACTAACCCCATAGTCAAAGGTAATAAAAACACAGACATAGAAAAAGTCATATATTTGAAATAAAAACACAGACTTCTTTATTTGAAAGAAACACTCCCCTCATTTTTTTAATGTCAAACTATAATAATGAAACACCATATTCCTCACCTGTCGGACAACAATACATTTGTCCCATGGAGAGGCCAATTCTGCTTCATCTGAATTGCATGGCTGAGAAGTGGCATGCTGCGACTGCTCAGCCATGAATCCAGTAGACACTGAGTGGAGCCTGAAAACTGCTGCCTGTGACAGGCGGTAACCTCAATGAAGTCATCGCTTGTCAGTGAAGCTGCACTCTCAGACTCAGCTTACATTAGGAATGTGATGGGCTTTTTATTTTACAGTAATAAATATGTGAAAGATGGTGGGGAGTGTTTCTTTCGAATAAAGGAGTATGTGTTTTTATTTTAAATAAAGGACTTTTCTGTGTGTCTGTGTTTTTATTACATTTTACTATGGGGTTAGCAATGGGGGTGTCTGTCAACTATCGTTTCTTAATTATATTTCGACCTGAGGAAAGGGCAATGTGAAAACATTTTGCCATCTTCTTATGTATTCCTGCTTTGTGGGCATCCACTATTTTCAGAGTGCTAGGCAGCTTCTTAGAAAAAGCCATGGCTGATGTTTTTTGGCCCAAATTTAGAGGAGGCTGGGTTTTATAAAGATGAGAAACTTGCATCACATGGCCTTTCCTACCAATGATAGTGAACAAGCCATAACCCGAACAGGCTAATTAAAGGTCTGAAACCTTGGTCAAAGTTATCCGAGCACACAAATCTCCAAGGGTGCCCAAACTTCATCAGACCATTGCTTTTTGTAATTTTTTAAAACGTAAAAAAGTGACTATATATATATTTTTTTGTCTAAAGTACAAAGGAAATGTGTCACCTTTAATTTTAGGCATTTTAGAGATAATTTCATCTCCAACTTGCTTAACTGTTCACAATAACAGTAATTTTGTCCAATGGTGCCTTAACTTTTCCATGCCATTGTATAAGTTAGTAAAACAAAGCAATAAAATTAACAATAATAGCAAGCACTAATGGTGCTTCTTAGTCCATACACAGTGTTCATGTGGTCACAGTGTGTGGATAGTTTCCCTAGTAATTGAGGCTAATATATCATCCCCAGTTACAAGGAGATAGGATTATATTACAATTATTTAAATAATTAAATACCCTCCCCCCATCCGGTAAGTAAAAAAGGTCTTATATGACCATATGGGGGAACAATGTGTCAAATAAATAACAGGTAAAAACTAGATACAGTGGTGTGAAAAAGTGTTTGCCCCTTCCTAATTTCCAATTATTCTTGTGTTATCTTTAAATATAAATTTGTTTGGTGATCTGAAACATTTAAGGCTACGTTCACATTAGCGTCATGCGACGCTGCGTCGTCGACGCACGACAACGCATGCGTCATGCGCCCCTATCTTTATCATTGGGGACGCATGCATTGCGTTGTCGTGCGTTTTCGGTAAAACGCACGACGCATGCGTCGTTTCACCGCACCTGGCTGGCATCGGAGACGCTACATGTTGCATTTTTGTAGCGTCTAAAAAACGCACGCGTCGCACTTGCGTCGCTCGTGTGTCGTCATTGCGTTACAATTTCCCATTGAAAGCAATTGACAACGCACTTGCGTCGCGTGTGTGCGTCGTGCGTGCGTTGTGCGACGCATGCGTCGTTAGATAAAATTAAACAAAAAAGTGTCTAGACAGTGTCTAGACAGTGCAAACAGTGATAAAAACATCCCCCATATATAAAGAAAATGTTTGGATTGTTTGTCACTTCTGCTGCAGGCTACACATCAGACTACATCAGACCAGACTGTCTTTTCATCCGCTGTCCAGAGATGTAAGTATAGAATGATTCTCTGCATTTTCTACATGTTTTTTAAAATTGTTTTTGCAAGTTGTGTATTATATTCTGCACTGTGGTTGTTTAAAGATATTGTGGTATTTTTAGTCTGGCTGTGATGTATGGCGTTGTATAGGATGGCGTTTCATTGTCTGCGGCCTTGATTATTGTTCTTTCCAGGATAGATTTTTCTTTTCCATTTTTTGGTTTGGTGGTGTTTTTTTGGATTCAGTTGTGATGTTTTATTCTATATGAATTTTATTGTCTCCGGCCATGTTGGTTTTATTGTAAAGTATGGTAGTGTATAGAATGATTCTGCGCCCTTTTATTAAATGTAATAATTTTTTTTGCAAGTTGTGTATTATGTTCAGCACTGTGGTTGTGTAAAGACATTGTTCTATGTTTCTGGTTGTGATGTATGGCGTTGTATGGCCTTTTATTGTATCCGTCCCTGTTGGATTTATTGTAAAGTATAGTATAGAATGATTCTGCGCCCTTTTATTAAATGTAATAATTTATATTGCAAGTTGTGTATTATGTTCTGCATTGTGGTTGTGTAAAGACATTGTTGTATGTTTCTGGTTGTGATGTATGGCGTTGTATGGCCTTTTATTGTCTCTGGCCCTGTCGTTTTTATTGTAAAGTATGGTGTGTTATTATCGTTTCTGCCCTTAATTTTTGGGGGTTGTTAATTTTTTCCTTTCAAAAATCTATTGTGTTTTTTGGGTTGCTCCGTGCATACTGTATTTTTTTTTTTTTTAAAACTCTCTTTTGGGATTACGAAATAGGGTCTGTTGTAGATTAGTTTTGTTATCTTTAGGCTTTTGTTTACTCTGGCATTGGGTTGTCTCTGCCATTGTTTCTTTTAATCAATGTGGCAGTGTTGTTTGCTCAGCGTTAGTTCAGTTGGAGTGCAATGTTCTTTGTGGTTGAAATGTAAATGTTTTTTTTTTTTTTATATATTTTACTATGTTCCGCTGTATTGTGCATAGGAGCATAAGATAAATGTTATTTTCTTCTTTATTTCAGATTTGCATTATGGCCAGCGATTCCAGCAACACCCCACCGCTGAGGAGTCCGGTGAGTACATGATCTACTATTGCTTACTATTCGCTGTCATTTGTAGATGGGTCACTCAACTTTTTGGTAAACTATTTTGCAGGCTTCTTCAAGTGAGGAGGAGAGCCAGGAGGAACAGAGGGAGCAGGAGCAGAGACCACGGGGCCAAGCTGTGGTTGCAGGACAGCGAGTAAGTTTTTATATTTTGCGGGTATGGGGGGTGGTGGGAGGGGGTGGTGGTGGAGGTGGTAGGTGGCGGTGGAGGAGGTAGGGACAACATTTTTCATCTTGCAAACATTAATATTTTACATTTATTCTAGGTTTCACAACGGGCCCATGATGACCCACTGGATATCGACATGATGGTGGCATCCATAGAGGAACGGGGCCCGTTGTGGGACAGCCGTGACCCCCGGCACGCGGACCAGGGCATATTGCCCCGTTTGTGGATAGAGGTGGCACAATCGCTGTGGGATGGCTTCAACAGCGCTTCCCCCACGGTCCAAACTAAATTTCGTAAGTATTTCCAAAATGCTGCTGTGACCCATCATGCCAGGATTACACAACCGTCTGTGATGTCTTCTATTGGGATTGCACACGGTTGCGTAATCGTTTTCAATATATTCTCTAAACCTTTTTTTTTTTTTTTAATTTATACACAGTTAAACAATTGAAGACCAGATGGCACTCCATGAAGGACCGTTTCAAGAGGGGCCTGAAAAAGGAGGGACAGATCCGTAGTGGTGCTGCAGCGTCAAGGACCTCTGTCTACAAATACAACCGTATATTGCAGTTCTTGCGACCGGTCCTTGACAGCAGAGAGTAAGTATAGTACCTATGCACACACCTAGTTTTTACAACATGCATATTCACGTACTATATTCCAGCCACGTAGCTTATTGCCCAGCCATTTATTTTGGCAAGTACGAAGTTTAGAAATGAAGAAAAAAAGGCAAGCTCACCGAGGCGTGAAAAGTAAAAAATACATACTTTTATCCACTTCAATCATAAGCAGAGGATGAAACATCAGCACAATACAATAGACACTATCTACGCGTTTCAGGTGACAGGGAACATCAGACCTGAAACGCGTAGATAGTGTTTTTATTGTATTGTGCAGATGTTTCATCCTCTGCTTCTGATTGAAGTGAATAAAGTATTTAGTTTTTACTTTTCACGCCTTGGTTAACTTGGATTTTTTTATTCATTTCTGGTCTTCTCATGCTTGACACAGCGGCTCCGTGCTCTGAGCCTTCTGGGATTACTACAATGGTGAGCTTGACTTACTATTTAGTTCCCTGAAATCAGAAGTATACAGAACACAGAAAGATAGTAGATTGGCCATGCCCAGGCAATATTTCATAGTGGAGTAGTATAGTGCCCATCCAGGTGTATCCCAGTTTTTTTACACACAAAAACTTAAAATATAATAGACACGGCATACCTTCTACTGCAAGGCAGGTTATGTTCCCATGGTTGCTCAGCTCGCAGGACCTGTGATGACGTCTCGGTCACATGACCGTGACGTCATGGCAGTTCCAACGATAAGCGTAATTGTCGGGCGTTACAAACCGCAACCATGGGTGACTATTTTGAAATAAATAAATGCTTTTTTTTTTAAATATTGATGCGGCATATGCAGTGTCAATATTAAAAATAGGTTAATATTAACGGCGGCAATGGATACCGCCGGTAAAGTTAATTAATGACGCATGTGAAATGTTATATTTAGTATACTAATGGTTTCCTTATGTTTTCACAGAACACACAGCAGCACCCGCGAGACTGTCCGACACTCTGGAGCGGTCCTTCGTGAAGCGCCATCTGAACCGTCGCAGCCATCCCACAGCGAGAGCAGGTCTGCACCACCACAATCTGGCGAACCGGCAGCCGGTCCATCAGATGTTCCCCTGGCCGAGGCCTCTGTTGCTCCTTCCTTCGGGTCTTCCCGACAGCGTCAGCGGGCCTCGGACAGGGCGGTCATGCCCGAATTTTTACATTTGAGCACCGTATTCCAGAATGGTTTCAAGGCGCTGTGCGATAAAATGTCCAATATCGACCGGCGTCTTGAAAACATCGAATCGGAGCTCTCGAGGCCGGCCAAACATTTTTTTAGTGCCATTCACAAGGGCATGGTTGAACATCTTACGCCGGAACTCCAGATTTCGGTCATGCAGGGCTGCAACAACGCGTATGTCACTGCTCTGCAGTAGGCTCGGGTCATGCAGTCAGCGACAAATGTGCCCGCAGTACCATCGCTGGCTTCCATGACTCCGACTCCTGCTGCAGAGCACCACCACAGAGCTCCGCGTGCCGAGGGCCACCGCCACCGCCACCACAGAACAGAGCCCCAAAGTTCTTCAAGGGCACACAGACGGGAAGCCGACCCACACCCAGAGGGAGAGAGGAGGAAAAAAAAGAAGAAGACGACGACAAGCACTACAACCTTGGCTATGGCTGCTCCCAAAACAACCACCAGTACACAGCCTGGGTCGACCCGGAGCACACCAAGTACCCAGCCTGGGTCTACACGGAGTACACCCAGTACCCAGCCTGGGTCTACAAGGAGTACACCTAGTACACAGCCTGGGTCTACCCGGAGCCGGAGTAGCCAGCCAAGGACACTGGTCGTCCCTCCTCCTCCTTCACCTCCTGCTTTGGCAGTCTCGCCACCGTCAGCTGGCTGGATTGATGTCGGCATCCCGTCTAGTGTCATAGACTATGCTGCTTCCTCCCCCTCGTCCTCCTCCTCGGTCTCCTCAACACCCCCCAAAAGTGGGGTATATCAATCCCCCTTAATTGCAGATGTAGATACCCCATAACATTTCCCATTTCTTTTTTTTTTGTGTCCCTAATAAAATTGTTATTTTTTTTAAAAATACTGAGTTTTTACTGTCTCAAATAAAGTTTGCACCAAATCACACCGTGCGCTGTATACACAAATCTTGTCTTTGTAACACCTGATGTGCAATGTCAGACAATATTTTGTAAATTTTTTTTTTATTTTTTTATAGGGCTGTCGCTCATTGTACTATGAGATGTTACAAACACAAACAGAATTGCTCAATATGTCAAGTTTAAAATGTGCCATCACACAACGATTTCAGTAACCATATAGTTGGTTTTTGTGTGTAACCAACGTTATCTTTTCTGAAATCGTACAACGATTAGGCCCCTGCTGTGAGATTTTTGGTGTCAGCGAATGATTAGGAATTTTTTGGGGTAATAACTGATCACATGCTGTCATTGTTAGATCGGCGTGTTTGACACCGATCCAGCGATGTCTTTGTTTTAAACAAGGGAATATTGGGTTACTAGCGCAGTGTTTTAACCCCTTCATGACCCAGCCTATTTTGACCTTAATGACCTGGCCGTTTTTTGCAATTCTGACCAGTGTCCCTTTATGAGGTAATAACTCAGGAACGCTTCAACGGATCCTAGCGGTTCTGAGATTGTTTTTTCGTGACATATTGGGCTTCATGTTAGTGGTAAATTTAGGTCAATAAATTCTGCGTTTATTTGTGATAAAAACGGAAATTTGGCGAAAATTTTGAAAATTTCGCAATTTTCACATTTTGAATTTTTATTCTGTTAAACCAGAGAGTTATGTGACACAAAATAGTTAATAAATAACATTTCCCACATGTCTACTTTACACCAGCACAATTTTGGAAACAAAATTTTTTTTTGCTAGGAAGTTATAAGAGTTAAAATTTGACCAGCGATTTCTCATTTTTACAACGAAATTTACAAAACCATTTTTTTTAGGGACCACCTCACATTTGAAGTCAGTTTGAGGGGTCTATATGGCTGAAAATACCCAAAAGTGACACCATTCTAAAAAATGCACCCCTCAAGGTGCTCAAAACCACATTCAAGAAGTTTTTTAACCCTTCAGGTGCTTCACAGCAGCAGAAGCAACATGGAAGGAAAAAATGAACATTTAACTTTTTAGTCACAAAAATTATCTTTTAGCAACATTTTTTTTATTTTCCCAATGGTACAAGGAGAAACTGAACCACGAAAGTTGTTGTCCAATTTGTCCTGAGTACGCTGATCCCTCATATGTGGGGGTAAACCACTGTTTGGGCGCACGGCAGGGCTTGGAAGGGAAGGAGCGCCATTTGACTTTTTGAATGAAAAATTGGCTCCACTCTTTAGCGGACACCATGTCACGTTTGGAGAGCCCCCGTGTGCCTAAAAATTGGAGCTCCCCCACACGTGACCCCATTTTGGAAACTAGACGCCCCAAGGAACTTATCTAGATGCATAGTGAGAACTTTGAACCCCCGGGGGCTTCACAAATTGATCCGTAAAAATGAAAAAGTACTTTTTTTTCACAAAAAAATTCTTTTAGCCTCAATTTTTTTCATTTTCACATGGGCAACAGGATAAAATGGATCCTAAAATGTGTTGGGCAATTTCTCCTGAGTACACCGATACCTCACATGTGGGGGTAAACCACTGTTTGGGCACATGGTAAGGTTCGGAAGGGAAGGAGCGCCATTTGACTTTTTGAATGAAAAATTATCTCCATCGTTAGCGGACACCATGTCGTGTTTGGAGAGCCCCCGTGTGCCTAAACATTGGAGCTCCCCCACAAATGACCCCATTTTGGAAACTAGACCCCCCAAGGAACTTATCTAGATGCATATTGAGCACTTTAAACCCTCAGGTGCTTCACAAATTGATCTGTAAAAATGAAAAAGTACTTTTTTTTTTCACAAAAAAATTATTTTCGCCTCAGTTTTTCATTTTCACATGGGCAATAGGATAAAATGAATCCTAAAATTTGTTGGGCAATTTCTCCCGAGTACGCCGATACCTCATATGTGGGGGTAAACCACTGTTTGGGCACACGGCAGGGCTCGGAAGGGAAGGCGCGCCATTTGACTTTTTGAATGGAAAATTAGCTCCAATTGTTAGCGGACACCATGTCGCGTTTGGAGAGCCCCTGTGTGCCTATGCATTGGAGCTCCCCCACAAGTGACCCCATTTTGGAAACTAGACCCCCCAAGGAACTTATCTAGATGCATATTGAGCACTTTAAACCCCCAGGTGCTTCACAGAAGTTTATAATGCAGAGCCATGAAAATAAAAAATAATTTTTCTTTCCTCAAAAATGATTTTTAGCCTGGAATTTCCTATTTTGCCAAGGGTAATAGGAGAAATTGGACCGCAAATGTTGTTGTCCAGTTTGTCCTGAGTACGCTGATACCCCATATGTGGGGGTAAACCACTGTTTGGGCGCACGGCAGGGCTCGGAAGGGAAGGCACGCCAATTGGCTTTTTAAATGGAAAATTAGCTCCAATCATTAGCGGACACCATGTCACGTTTGGAGAGCCCCTGTGTGCCTAAACATTGGAGATCCCCCACATATGACCCCATTTTGGAAACTAGACCCCCAAAGGAACTAATCTAGATGTGTGGTGAGGACTTTGAACTTCCAAGTGCTTCACAGAAGTTTATAACGCAGAGCCATGAAAATAAAATAAAAATTTTATTTTCTCTAAAATGATTTTTTAGCCTGCAATTTATTATTTTCCCAAGGGTAACAGGAGAAATTTGACCCCAAAAGTTGTTGTACAGTTTCTCCTGAGTACGCTGATACCCCATATGTGGGGGTAAACCACAGTTTGGGCACATGTCGGGGCTCAGAAGGGAAGTAGTGACTTTTGAAATGCAGACTTTGATGGAATGGTCTGCGGGCGTCACGTTGCGTTTGCAGAGCCCCTGGTGTGCCTAAACAGTAGAAACCCCCCACAAGTGACCCCATTTTGGAAACTAGACCCCGAAAGGAACTTATCTAGATGTGAGGTGAGCACTTTGAACCCCCAAGTGCTTCACAGAAGTTTATAACACAGAGCAGTGAAAATAATAAATACGTTTTCTTTCCTCAAAAATAATTTTTTAGCCCAGAATTTTTTATTTTCCCAAGGGTTACAGGAGAAATTGGACCCCAAAAGTTGTTGTCCAGTTTCTCCTGAGTACGCTGATACCCCATATGTGGGGGTAAACCACTGTTTGGGCACACGTCGGGGCTCAGAAGGGAAGTAGTGACTTTTGAAATGCAGACTTTGATGGAATGGTCTGCGGGCGTCACGTTGCGTTTGCAGAGCCCCTGGTGTGCCTAAACAGTAGAAACCCCCCACAAGTGACCCCATTTTGGAAACTAGACCCCCCCAAGGAACTTATCTAGATATGTGGTGAGCACTTTGAACCCCCAAGTGCTTCACAGACGTTTACAACGCAGAGCCGTGAAAATAAAAAATCATTTTTCTTTCCTCAAAAATGATGTTTTAGCAAGCAATTTTTTATTTTCTCAAGGGTAACAGGAGAAATTGGACCCCAGTAATTGTTGCCCAGTTTGTCCTGAGTACGCTGATACCCCATATGTGGGGGTAAACCACTGTTTGGGCACATGTCGGGGCTCGGAAGTCAAGTAGTGACGTTTTGAAATGCAGACTTTGATGGAATGGTCTGCGGGCGTCACGTTGCGTTTGCAGAGCCCCTGGTGTGCCTAAACAGTAGAAACCCCCCACAAGTGACCCCATTTTGGAAACTAGACCCCCCAAGGAACTTATCTAGATATGTGGTGAGCACTTTGAACCCCCAAGTGCTTCACAGACGTTTACAACGCAGAGCCGTGAAAATAAAAAATCATTTTTCTTTCCTCAAAAATGATGTTTTAGCAAGCAATTTTTTATTTTCTCAAGGGTAACAGGAGAAATTGGACCCCAGTAATTGTTGCCCAGTTTGTCCTGAGTACACTGATACCCCATATGTGGGGGTAAACCACTGTTTGGGCACACGTCGGGGCTCGGAAGGGAAGGAGCACCATTTGACTTTTTGAATAAAAGATTGGCTGGAATCAATGGTGGCGCCATGTTGCGTTTGGAGACCCCCTGATGTGCCTAAACAGTGGAAACCCCTCAATTCTAACGCCAACACACCCCTAACCCTTACCCCAACTGTAGCCGTAACCCTAACCACAACCCTAACCCCAACACACCCCTAACCACAACCCTAACCCCAACACACCCCTAACCCTAACCACAACCCTAATTCCAACCCAACCCTAACCCTAAGGCTATGTACCCACGTTGCGGATTCGTGTGAGATTTTTCCGCACCATTTTTGAAAAATCCGCGGGTAAAAGGCACTGCGTTTTACCTGCGGATTTTCCGCGGATTTCCAGTGTTTTTTGTGCGGATTTGACCTGCGGATTCCTATTGAGGAACAGGTGTAAAACGCTGCGGAATCCGCACAAAGAATTGACATGCTGCGGAAAATACAACGCAGCGTTTTCGTGCGGTATTTTCCGCACCATGGGCACAGCGGATTTGGTTTTCCATAGGTTTACATGGTACTGTAAACCTGATGGAACACTGCTGCGGATCCGCAGCGGCCAATCCGCTGCGGATCCGCAGCCAAATCCGCACCGTGTGCACATAGCCTAATTCTAAAGGTATATGCACACGCTGCGGAAAATGCTGCGGATCCGCAGCAGTTTCCCATGAGTTTACATTTCAATGTAAACCTATGGGAAACAAAAATCGCTGTACACATGCTGCGGAAAAACTGCACGGAAACGCAGCGGTTTACATTCCGCAGCATGTCACTTCTTTCTGCGGATTCCACAGCGGTTTTACAACTGCTCCAATAGAAAATCGCAGTTGTAAAACCGCAGTGAAATGCGCAGAAAAACCGCGGTAAATCTGCCATAAATCCGCAGCGGTTTAGCACTGCGGATTTATCAAATCCGCTGCGGAAAAATCCGCAGAGGACCAGAATACGTGTGCACATACCGAAACCCTAACCCTAACCCTACCCCTAACCCTACCCCTACCCCTAACCCTAGCCCTAACCCTACCCCTACCCCTACCCCTACCCCTAACCCTACCCCTAACCCTACCCCTACCCCTACCCCTAACCCTACCCCTACCCCTAACCCTAACCCTAACCCTAGTTCTAACTCCAACCTTAGTGGAAAAAAAAAAAAATTCTTTATTTTATTATTGTCCCTATCTATGGGGGACAAATGGGGGGGGGGTCATTTACTGTTTTTTTTATTTTGACCACTGTGATAGATTATATCACAGTGATCAAAATTCACATTGGAACGAATCTGCCGGCCGGCAGATTCGGCGGGCGCACTGCGCATGCGCCCGCCATTTTGGAACATTGCGGCGCTCGGGGAAGAAGACGGACGGACCCCGCCAGGATCGGTAAGTATAAGGGGGGGAGATCAGGGCACAGGGGGGGAGATCAGGGCACGGGGGGGCGTCGGAGCACGGGGGGGGAGGGATCGGAGCATGGGGGAGAGTGATCGGTGTGCGGGCGGGTGGATCGGTGTGCAGGGGGGGTGGATCGGTGTGCAGGGGGGGTGGATCGGAGCACGGGGGGGGATCGGAGTGCGGGGGGGTTTGATTGGAGCACGGGGGGTGTGATTGGAGCACGGGGGGAGCGGACAGGAGGACGGGGGAGCGGAGCACAGGACGGAGGGGAGCGGGCCACAGATCGGGGGGCTGGGGGGGCGATCGGAGGGGTGGGGTGGGGGCACATTAGTATTTCCAGCCATGGCCGATGATATTGCAGCATCGGCCATGGCTGGATTGTAATATTTCACCATTTTTTTAGGTGAAATATTACAAATCGCTCTGATTGGCAGTTTCACTTTCAACAGCCAATCAGAGCGATCGTAGCCACGAGGGGGTGAAGCCACCCCCCCTGGGCTAAACTACCACTCCCCTTGTCCCTGCAGGCCGGGTGAAATGGGAGTTAACCCTTTCACCCGATCTGCAGGGACGCGATCTTTCTGTGACACAGCATATGCGTCACAGGTCGGATTGGCACCGACTTTCATGACGCATACGCTGTGTCACAGGTCGGGAAGGGGTTAAACACTCAAATAAGTGAACAATACCCCCAAAAAAAAAAAAAAGGTGTCAACCACGTCCCTCGCCGTCATCTTTCCGCAGTGACTGACACTGTGATTCCCGCCCGTAAAGCAGAGCACACCGTTGACTTAATAATAAACGCTGTGCTGTGCTTTAGGGCTGGCACAGTACGGAAAGGTGACGGCGATGGACGTGTCACACACCGGAATGTAACGGTTTTTTTATTTTTTTAAATTACATTTACAATGGTAAACAGGGAAAACATCGTGAGTGCGGCCATGCGCTTCATAACATTACCCAGATTACACGGGGACTTGCTCTTTTTTGGTCGCTGGAGAGCTGTCTGTGTGACAGCTCTCCAGCAACCACGCGACAACTAAACAACGATCATGGTTCGGTCGTATCACTGGTCAGTATCGTTGGATAATAGTTTTATTACGGTACCTTAAGAATATTGGTCAGGTAAGGTGGTAGCAATGTTCACAGTGTCGCCACTATTTGACTCTGGACGAATTCTAGCATCCTGAGTGCAATAGTGTTAACTCTGTAGAGTTTTGCAAACATGATCGTCTCCCTCCTTGTCAAGCCAGGTTCCATATGCAAATAGTCTGCAGGATTAAAAATGGTTGACAAGGTGGGAGCCGATCATGTTATACGTCAAAACTATGGAACACATGGCTGAAATATTTTTTTGTTTTGTCACAGTCCATTTGGGTACTGGTGCTCACATAAATTTTGTGGGACACACATTACTTTCCATAACATTGGATTTTACAATTTGATTACTATGGAAAAACATATGGGAGATTTGTTTTGTGAAAACGGAAAGGCACAAGGACTTTATTTCAAAACACAATGCATTAGACAATCAGGGGACATTATAACAATAACCTTACATAGGATGGTAAAATGACATGGACTACACAGTGTTTACATGACATCATAATACCAAGATGAATTAAACCATTTGATCTTGCCATGAAACACGGCCAACATCTGAAACAAAGTATGCAGCAAATTGGTCCCTCATATGAGCAATCTCCACAGTTGTCCGCAGAGGATGATCTTGATAATCAGGCAATGGATTTGGTATGGGTTCATCGAGTTCCACGTTGACTCTCTCTTTATCAATAATAAAATTGTGGAGAACCACACACGCCTTCACCACCTCATCCACTGTCTCAATTTTCAAATTTATAGCGGATCCTAAGATATGCCATTTGGAGACAAGGATTCCAAAGGCGCACTCCACAGTTCTTCTGGCCCTGGACAGTCTATAATTAAAAATACTTTTGGTGTGGTCCAACCCCCGACTGGAGTACGGTTTAAGTAGGTTGCCACTCATTTGAAAAGCCTTATCCCCAACCACAACAAATGGCAGGGCCGGGCCTTCGGTGTTGGGAAGAGGTCGTGGCTGGGGGAAATTAAAATTGTTCTCGTATAATCTTCGGCCCATGTCAGACTCCTTAAATGTCCATGAATCATTTGCACGGCCAAACGCTCCAATGTCCACAGCGAGAAACCTGCCGTCCGCACCTGCAATTGCCATGAGCACGGTGGAAAAGTATTTTTTATAATTAAAAAACAGAGATCCACTTCTTGAAGGCTTGGTAATCCTAATGTGCTTCCCATCCACGACTCCAATACAGTTAGGGAAAGAACACACTTGTTCGAATTTTTGGGCGTTGGCCTGCCATAATTCTGTTGTAGGGATGGGTAAAAATTCCTCCCGGAGGTTGTCCCACAATGCGCGGCATGTGTCGGCAATAATACCAGACAGTGTGGAGACTCCAATCCGAAACTGGAAATGCAGTGATCTCAAGGTCTCTCCGGTAGCAAGGAAACTGACAAGAAGAAAAATAAATAAATGTAATTAATTAAATTGTTATGAAAGAATTTTTCATTCTTAATTACAATCCCCCACCCCACAAAACCAAAACACGTTACTTTAAAAAATGGCAAGAACATATAAATCCTTCACATTGCATTACGTACCGTAGAGTCACCAGCAGACGTTCCTCGGGGGAAATCGATTTACGGAGCTGCGTGTCCTGCCTGGAAATGGTTCCTTCCACCAGACGCAGCAGATATCAGAAGCTGTTTTGTGACATCCTGGTGTATTCAAAGTATTTCTCCTGGTTCTCATTTAATTTGCCAAACAGACAATGGTAGGCTCCACGACTCTCTCGGACTTCCACTATAGGGTGTAGCCAAAAACGCCGACGACTCCTTCTCCGTAGTTTGTCTCTTTTCCTCTGTTCATGACAGGCAATAGCATAAGCAATAGCAAGGGCTAATTCCAGCTCAAAATTGAGGTAGATACTCTCCATGGGACGATCCATCTTGATGCTGTATGGTTGGAAATAATCTATGCCAGGGTATATATACCACTATTACATTAATACCCACCCTCATCTACCCATTGGTGGCATTATCTATTGTCTAGACACTAGACCCACCCTCTTCTATTCATTGGTGGTGTTATCTAGTGTCTAGACACTAAATTGTGTGGAAAGATAACATCATTGTTTGACAACGCATGCGTCGTAAAACACTGCGTTTTTTGGAAAAACGCAACAAAAACGCACAAAAAACGCTGTGTTTTACGACGCATCCGTTCGACGCATGCGTCAAAAATGGTGCATTTTTGCATGCGTTTCCGATCCGTCGTGCGTTGCGTCGGCGATGCAGCGTCGCATGACGCTAATGTGAACGTAGCCTAAGTGTGACATACTTGCAAAAGAATAGGAAATCAAGAAGGGGCAAACACTTTCTCACACCATTTTCTCACACCACTGTATATTCTCAAAAGGAGAAAAAATGACACTGTGAATCCAAATTCATAGTGATTCTGCCCCTGAAAAAAATAACAACATATCCAATATAAAAAAGTATGAGAAAGTGCAGAATGAGGAAAATGGGAAAAAATGCTAAATGATCTTAGTAATTCTTTATGGTTATATAAAAAATTTGAAAAATGGGAAAACAATTAGTTCCTTTATTTTTCCAATGATTTTGCCTGATATCAGCAAAAAAAAATGGCTATGTCAGTGAAGTAAATATAAAACCTTACGTATCACGAGAAAATAGTACAAATTTACTTGAATATTCAAATGAGAATATTTTTTCCAGATTTTTAAACCACACGTAAGAAAAAATCTTAAAATGTGCCAGTACAGGAACAAGGGTAAACGGTATAGTCTTGAAATTCTTTCAGTGATTTTGTAGGCATGTTTTTGATCCTATGGTCTCTCTGCAATAAGCAGTGACATCTTCCAAATGATCGCAAGATTTGCTTAGCATGTGATCTCCCTTTGCATTGTATGCAAATGTGTTTAGCTAGAAGTTTTTTAATTCATTATTGTTAGAAAAGTTTTATTTTTCTAATTTAGTAAAATGATAAAAATGAGGAGTGATATTTTTGATACAATTTATGCACAGAAATAGCAGCTTATCAGGTAATGATGGATATGGTGCATTGAATATGCAAAGATCATAGAAGCCAATGCACTCTTAATGAAGAATTCCGTTACTAGTAAATTTAGGCTGAAACATATTTGCTGACTTTGCCTGGTCAGTGAATTGTATCTTTAGAACAACACCCCACCTATGACTTGCCGCTTGCTAATGAACAGGGCATCATTGTTAGGCCGGCTTCACACTTGCGAGTTTTACGGACGTAAGAGAGCAGAAACTACGTCCGTAAAACTCGCAAAAAATACGGCACAATTATTCTCTATGCCCCTGCTCCTATCTGCCGTATTTTACTGATCAGTATTATACGGCTTTCTACGGCTGTACAAAATCGCAGCATGCTGCGTTTGTCACCGTACTGCGCAAGAAATACGCCAATGAAAGTCTATGGAAGCGTGAAAAATACGGATTTCACACGGACAAGCAGTGTGACTTGCGAGAAATACGCAGCGGTGTTAGAGAGAAAAGCCGGTAATTCAGTGCGGTGTACAGTAAAATCACACTGACAGCTTACAGTCCAATAGGTAGAATAAATGTGTACACATAGAATAGGTATATATATATATATATGTCAGTGAGACACATATATGTATATATATTACTATTTATTCCAGCGCTATATAGCTTGAAAGCCGGTAATTCAATTACCGGCTTTTTCTTTCTCCTTCCTAAAACCCGACATGATTTGAGACATGGTTTACATACAGTAAACCATGTCTTCTTTCCATTTTTTTTGTAGATTCCACACTACTAATGTCAGTAGTGTGTATCTGCAAAATTTGGCCGTTCTAGCTCTTAAAATAAAGGTTTAAATGGCGTAAAAAATTGGCGTGGGCTCCCGCGCAATTTTCTCCGCCAGAGTAGTAAAGCCAGTGACTGAGGGCAGATATTAATAGCCTGGAGAGGGTCCATGGTTATTGGCCCCCCCCTGGCTAAAAATATCTGCCCCCAGCCACCCCAGAACAGGCACATCTGGAAGATGCGCCTATTCTGGCACTTGGCCACTCTCTTCCCATTCCCGTGTAGCGGTGGGATATGGGGTAATGAAGGGTTAATGCCACCTTGCTATTGTAAGGTGACATTAAGCCTAATTAATAATGGAGAGGCGTCAATTATGACACCTATCCATTATTAATCCAATTGAATAAAAGGGTTAAATAAAACACAAACACATTATTTAAAATTATTTTAATGAAATAAAAACAATGGTTGTTGGAGTATTTTATTCTACGCCCAATCCAATCACTGAAGACCCTCGTTCTGTGAAAGAAAAAACATAATAAACCAACAATATACTTACCCTCCGCAGATCTGTAACGTCCAACGATGTAAATCCTTCTGAAGGGGTTAAAACATTTTGCAGCAAGGAGCTTTGCTAATGCAGGCTGCTCCTCGCTGCAAAACCCCGGGGAATGAGTCTAAATATAGATCAATGAGCTATATTTAGCTTCATTTGCGGTGAGGCGCCCTCTGCTGGATGTTCATAGATCGTGGGAAATTTCCTAGAAAGCTCCCAGGCTTTCTAGGCAAGTTCCCACGATCTATAAACAGCCAGCAGAGGGCGCCTCACCGCAAATGAAGCTAAATATAGCTCATTGATCTATATTTAGACTCATTCCCCGGGGTTTTGCAGCGAGGAGCAGCCTGCATTAGCAAAGCTCCTTGCTGCAAAATGTTTTAACCCCTTCAGAAGGATTTACATCGTTGGACGTTACAAATCTGCGGAGGGTAAGTATATTGTTGGTTTATTATGTTTTTTCTTTCACAGAACGAGGGTCTTCAGTGACTGGATTGGGCGTAGAATAAAATACTCCAACAACCATTGTTTTTATTTTATTAAAATAATTTTAAATAATGTGTTTGTGTTTTAATTAACCCTTTCATTCAATTG